>NC_088223.1:23774297-24113047 GCF_036934945.1 Oncorhynchus masou masou | reverse complement strand
GTGATGGAGTGCTGCATCAGATGATCTGGCCTCCATAATCACCCGACCTGCACCCTGATTGAGGTGGTTTGGGATGAGTTGGACCGCAGAGTGAAAGCAGCCAACAAGTACTCAGCATATGTGGGAACTCCTTCAAGACTGTTGGAAAAAAGCATTCCAGGTGAAGATGGATGAGAGAATGCCAAGAGTGTGCAAAGCTGTCATCAAGGCAAAGGGTGGGTACTTTGAAGAATCTCAAATAAAAATATATTATGGATTTGTTTAACACTTTGTTGGTAACTACATGTGTGTTATTTCATAGTTTTAGTGTCTTCACTATT
The DNA here is from genome assembly GCF_036934945.1 of Oncorhynchus masou masou. Lineage (NCBI taxonomy): Eukaryota > Metazoa > Chordata > Actinopteri > Salmoniformes > Salmonidae > Oncorhynchus > Oncorhynchus masou. The sequence goes on along the minus strand of NC_088223.1, from coordinate 24,112,727 downwards.
ATTCTACAATGTAGAAAATAGTACAGAACATAAAGACACAGAGGTACTGTAAATGACCCAAATTAACCTAAGTTGCTCTGACTGATTTACAATGCTCTCTCAGTTCCGAACATCGTTCGACTAAGGAGTCTTTACTTTAATACTCTCTCTCACTGGGCATGGAATGCCCTTCATTCACCGGTGGGGTTTATTGTGTTACAATGGCAGAGAATAAGCCAGCTGGTTTTGTTTTCGTCCTCCTTTGTCACCTCCGAAAGACGGCCATAGAAATCCTGCCGTAAGCTGAATTAACAAGCTCCTTTCCCACGTACTCCTCTTTCTTCACACTAGCCCATTAGTAAGAAGGGGCAGCACTCAGGAAGTACCCAGACAGGCATCCCTGCATCTAGGAGCTCTTGGATCTTTGTTATCCGTTGAGGAGTTTTCAGACCTGAACCAACTGATATCCTTGGAATGCACTGTACTGTAAGTGGGCAGGGGTATGTGTGGTATTATCTTTAAGCAGACTGCAACATGTTGATTAGTTTGTTTAGGCTTGTACCTGTGTAGTATTGTATGTTATGTGCTCAGGAAAGCAGGACCAGTGGGAAGTCATGAGTACTGAAGGTCTGATTGCTTTCATACCATTAGATCACAGATGAGAGCTCACATGCAACTTCAACACAATGGCCAGTTGATAACTATGAGGTTTCCTATCCTCTGTGACAGTCCATAAGAGTCCATAAAACCACTTACAGGAAACTCTCACTCTGACATGGAACTAAAAACTACACAAAGGTCAACCCACTGATAGATAGGCAAACAGTCCAGAGAGAAGGTCAGGTCAAATCTCACATGATGGTGAGAGAGTGGATCTCATGATGCTGGGAGACTGGACCTCTCGGTGAGAGAGTAGACATCATGATGGTGAGAGAGTGGACCTCTTGGCGAGAGAGTCAATGTCATGGTGAGAGAGTGGACCTCCTGGTGAGAGAGTGGACCTCATGATGGTAAGAGAGTGGACCTCATGATGGTGAGAGAGTGGACCTCCTGGTGAGAGATTGGACTTCATGATGGTGAGAGAGTGGACCTCATGATGGTGAGAGAGTGGACCTCTTGATGGTGAGAGAGTGGACCTCCTGGTGAGAGAGTGGACCTCCTGGTGAGAGAGTGGACCTCATGGTGGTGACTGAACAACATTGGTAGGTTGTGAAAGCATAGACTCCACACATGATAAGTGTAACGTTCCTCTTCCTGTAAATGACTGGACCAAAGCGCAGCGTGGTACCTGTTCATGATATTTTATTAAATCAAAACACTTGAACAACAATAACAGAGAGGAAAACAAACAGTTCTGTAAGGAAACTAAACTATACAGAAAACAACTACCCACAAAAACCCTGTGGGGAAAAGCTACCTAAGTATGGTTCCCAATCAGAGACAACGATAGACAGCTGTCCCTGATTGAGAACCATACCCGGCCAAAACAAAGAAATTCAAAAACATAGAAAAAAGAACATAGAATGCCCACCCAAATGACACCCTGACCAAACCAAAATAGAGACATAAAAAGCTCTAAGGTCAGGGCGTGACAATAAGGATATGTTATTTGTTGGCATGTGACCTATCTGTATCGATTCACAGCCCAGAGAGTCAAGGAGTACATTTTAGACTTTGTTTTTACTGAACAACAAACATCTTACAAGGTCATCTTCAATTTAGTCTGTGTTTTGAGCTACAAACAAAAGTAGCTTATTGTCAATATTCTCAGATAATGTATGGCTGAATTAGAACATCTTTATTTTATTTTTACCTTTATTTAACCAGGCAAGTCAGTTAAGAACACATTCTTATTTTCAATGACGGCCTGGGAACAGTGGGTTAACTGCCTGTTCAGGGGCAGAACGACAGATTTGTACCTTGTCAGCTCGGGGGTTTGAACTCACAACCTTCCGGTTACTAGTCCAACGCTCTAACCACTAGGCTACCCTGATAACTAGTTATCAAATAATAACTACTTCCGCACACGAAAAGTGTGTTGTTTTTATTGTTGAACGTTTTGTGTAGCATTAGACTGGGAAGCAGGTAAGATGAAATATGGACAGTCATGTAGCCAATAAAATAACCTTTCCAGTCATATGCAGATGACCTGGGGGGGATTGTATAGGACCGAGTAGCTCCTTCAAAAAATGTGAACCATTGCTAGGGATTCAGAGAGGACACACTCAGAACGCACAGAACACAATGTAGTATTACAGTATTTTGAATGGATTCTTTCATCACTTTGGTATAAAAAAATGGCTTCTCAGGGATGTAAAAAGATGGCAAAACCAAGTATACTAGCCAACAGATGACAAAAGGCAGGTACACCGAGAATGAGGCTTTGGAGGAAATTCTTGGTGTGTCTGACACAGATGCTGGCAGCTACCTGGACACTGGAGTGAAGAACCTTTTGTAGAAGGTTAGGATTCCATTTTATATTGGTAAATAAACTAAAAAATGGACTTTCTATAGTTTAACTTCTGTATTTTGTAATTTTATATAGTTGTGGCCCGCTTCTTTGTGCTTTGTATTTACAGTATAGCAGTGTCCTGTCCTGTGTAGCCTATATCCCGTGTATCATTCCAAAGTAGTTAAATGTTGCATATATATTAAAAAATACACTACCTGACCAAAAGTATGTGGACACCTGCTCGTTGAACATCTCATTCCAAATCTTGGGCATTAATATGGAGTTGGTCCCCCTTTCGCTAGTATAACAGCCTCCACTCTTCTGGGAGGGCTTTCCACTAGATATTGGAACATTGCTGCAGAGACTTGCTTCTGTTTAGCCACAAGAGCATTAGTGAGGTCGGGCACTGATGTTGGGCGATTATGTCTGGCTCGCAGTCGGCGTTCTAATTCATCCCAAAGGTGTTCGATGGGGTTGAGGTCAGTGATCTGTGCAGGTCAGTCAGGTACTTCCACACCGATCTCGACAAATCATTTCTGTATGGACCTTGCTTTGTGCATTGGGGATTGTCATGCTGAAACAGGAAAGGGCCTTCCCCAAACTGTTGCCACAAAGATGGAAGCACAGAATCATCTAGAATCATCTAGAATGTCATTGTATGCTTCAACATCATACACCCTCTTCTAGGCGACACAGCGACCCAGCAACTTGGTGTAAAGTGTTACTGGCCGACTATACTCAGTTGGTTAACCAAGCGGTATATGACCTACAGGGCTTCAAGAAGGAGAATTCTCCTTTTGACAGTTCACTAAATGATGTTGGCATACTGTTTACCATATGTCACTTTATCCCTGTAAATACACTATATATACAAAAGTATGTGGACACCCCTTCAAATTAGTGCTTTTGTCTATTTCAGTCATACTTGTTGCTGACAGGTGTATAAAATCGAGCACACAGCCATGTAGTCGCCATAGACTAACAATGGCAGTAGAATGGCCTTACTGAGGAGCTCAGTGACTTTGAACGTGGCACGATCATAGGATGCCGCCCCTCCAACAAGTCAATTTGTCAAATTTCTGCCCTGCTAGAGCTACATCGGTCAACTGTAAGTGCTGTTATTGAGAAGTGGAAACGTCTATGAGCAACAACGTCTCAGCCGTGAAGTGGTAGGCCACACAAGCTCACAGAACGGGACCGCCTAGTGCTGAAGCGCATCTGTCCTCGGTTGCAACACTCCATACCGAGTTCCAAACTGCCTCTGGATGCACATCAACACAAGAACTCTTCGTCGGGAACTTCATGAAATGGGTTTCCATGGTCGAGCAGCATCACAAAAGCCTAAGATCACCATGCACAATGCCAAGCATCAGCTGGGGTGGTGTAAAGCTCGCCGCCATAGGACTTTGGAGCAGTGGAAACGTGTTCTCGGTACTTGTACTCCTTGTATATAGACAAGTAATCATTACTCATAGTGTATTATTGCTTTTCGTGTATTATTACAGAATCTAGTTGATGTTCCCTAACCTACAGTACAGCATGTGAGTGGTTTACACTCAACACAAGTGTAAAAGATTCAACCTGCTCAGAAGGCCAACTTTTTCCCCGAAGTTCACCTGAAAACTATCAATGCAAGCATCTTCAGCATGTTGCCTATATAAAACAAAAAAGCACAAGTGCGTGAGGCGCTAGAGCCACAACAGAACAGACACATCCTTCATCTGCCTCAGGACATGCCTTAAACATTGACAACCTTGGTGCTTTGCCTAAACGACACTGATAAACTGATATGTTTAAGCATACTAGGACAAGAAAACAGATGTAAGGGATTATTTATCTTCCGATTCACTCCAATGGGATAGATGTGTTATAAATCAACACTAGTAAAAGCCTCTTAGTTCCAGTTTAATAACCACAGTGTCTGTTCATTGTGACTCAGAGACCCATTGGACAACACTTGTTGATAGCCAAAGCTTGTGGCCAAAGCCATTCATTTAAATCTATGTGGATTCATATTCGTCTCTGCTTGTGACCATAGCCTCTGGTCTCCCATGGGTGTCTGCATGGAACTCTATTCCCTTTGTAGTGCACTACTATTGACCAGGGCCAATAGGGTATAATAGGATGCCATTTGGGACGCAGGCTGGGTTGGTGGACCAGACCGTGGGCCTGAGGCTGGGGGATTTCCCCTTGTCTGGAAGAGAGTAATGACGTAACTACCAGGCTAGACGACGGAGCCTCCGACACAGGAAAAATGAACTGGGAGGAGCACGAAAACATCACATCACTCAATTTCCGCTTGCCCCCTGTCGTCATTGCACCAAATGAAACTTTAGGGATGGGGACAATGTCTCATAATCAACATTACTGCAAATGTGCAAAATATACCCAACCAGCTAATTTTCAATTCAAACAACCACAAAGGCAAACCGACCATAGCAGGTTGGCTTCCTAGAATAGTTTTTTTTAATGTTATAGAGACATCCTGACAGTTGGGATAGAGAATTTGGAGGATTCCGTTTGCACGGTTCAATCAAGACCTGGAAATTATTTTACCAATATTTCTCCCATTTCTATGACAAGGATGAGGATGCATTTCAAAGGAAGCTTGTCCTCTGAGTTCTAACCTAAATGTAGCAAGGCCGGAAAAGGCCTGAGGTTCAATCGTCCAGGGGAATAAAGTGTGGCTGGAGCCTCACATCGAGAGGTAAAGACTGGCTAAAAGAGAGAGCAGCACGGCCGCAGTGACCCACGTTTCTGCTCCTTTAGACGGTCACTGTCTCAAACGAGCTGAGCAGACGCATAACTGAAACAGTAGCCAGGTTAGACTTGGCTTTAACAGATGTTCTCTATGTGATGTGTGTGTGTGTGTGTGTGTGTGTGTGTGTGTGTGTGTGTGTGTGTGTGTGTGTGTGTGTGTGTGTGTGTGTGTGTGTGTGTGTGTGTGTGTGTGTGTGTGTGTGTGTGTGTGTGTGAGTGTGAGTGTGTGTTCGCGTGCGTGTGCGTGTGCGTGCGTGCAGTTCATTCACCAGAGACACACAGGTAAACAAAGGAGAGTGAAACGCTAGCCGTGCTGTTGGGAGAGAGCGAGCTACATCCTGTGTAGTACAATCCTAATGGAGAGGTCTTTGTGTAGCGGGCATATTCTGCCCTGACTACAGGGTAGGGTGAGGTTACTGTACCGTACTATAACATTGAGTGAGGTGGACAACATAACTGCCACCACGCTCCACTATAGACAGCAGCAGAGGAGTGGTGGATCACCACAGAAGAGCATGTGCAGGACAAGATACATTCAGTATTATTGGGTGAAGAGATGTTTAATTTGCAATAAAAACATATTACAACACATTATAAGAGAGCAGCAGGCTTATAGGTATAGTGCCTTTGGAAAGTATTCAGATCACATTTTTGTTCGGTTTCAGCCTTATTCTGACATTTTAATCTAAACACAATACCCCATAATGACAAAGCAAAAACAGGTATTTTGACTTTTTTGCTCATTTATAAAAAATAAAACAAATAAAAAATGAAATATCACATTTACATAAGTATTCAGACCCTTTACTCAGAACATTGTTGATGATGCACCTTTGGCAGAGATTACAGCCTCGAGTCTTCTTGGGTAAAGGACTCTCAACCACACTGCACACTGCCCTAACCCATCTGGACAAGAGGAATACCTATGTGAGAATGCTGTTCATCGACTACAGCTCGGCATTCAACACCATAGTACCCTCCAAGCTCGTCATCAAGCTCGAGACCCTGGGTCTCGACCCCTTTCCAACTGGGTACTGGACTTCCTGACGGGCCGCCCCCAGGTGGTGAGGGTAGGCAACAACATCTCCACTCCGCTGATCCTCAACACTGGGGCCCCACAAGGGTGCGTTCTGAGCCCTCTCCTGTACTCCCTGTTCACCCACGACTGTGTGGCCATGCACGCCTCCAACTCAATCATCAAGTTTGCGGACGACACAACAGTGGTAGGCTTGATTACCAACAACGACGAGACGGCCTACAGGGAGGAGGTGAGGGCCCCCGGAGTGTGGTGTCAGGAAAATAACCTCACACTCAACGTCAACAAAACTAAGGAGATGATTGTGGACTTCAGGAAACAGCAGAGGGAACACCCCCCTATCCACATCGATGGAACAGTAGTGGAGAGGGTAGTAAGTTTTAAGTTCCTCGGCATACACATCACAGACAAACTGAATTGGTCCACCCACATAGACAGCATTGTGAAGAAGGCGCAGCAGCGCCTCTTCAACCTCAGGAGGCTGAAGAAATTCGGCTTGTCACCAAAAGCACTCACAAACTTCTACATATGCACAATCGATAGCATCCTGGCAGGCTGTATCACCGCCTGGTACGGCAACTGCTCCGCCCACAACCGTAAGGCTCTCCAGAGGGTAGTGAGGTCTGCACAACGCATCACCGGGGGCAAACTACCTGCCCTCCAGGACACCTACACCACCCGATGTTACAGGAAGGCCATAATGATCATCAAGGACAACAACCACCCGAGCCACTGCCTGTTCACCCCGCTATCATCCAGAAGGCGAGGTCAGTACAGGTGCATCAAAGCTGGGACAGAGAGACTGAAAAACAGCTTCTATCTCAAGGCCATCAGGCTGTTAAACAGCCACCACTAACATTGAGTGGCTGCTGCCAACACACTGACTCAACTCCAGCCACTTTAATAATGGGAATTGATGGGAATGATGTAAAATATATCACTAGCCACTTTAAACAATGCTACCTAATATAATGTTTACATACCCTACATTATCCATCTCATATGTATACGTATATACTGTACTCTATATCATCTACTGCATCTTTATGTAATACATGTATCACTAGCCACTTTAACTATGCCACTTTGTTTACATACTCATCTCATATGTATATACTGTACTCGATACCATCTACTGTATCTTGCCTATGCTGCTCTGTACCATCACTCATTCATATATCTTTATGTACATATTCTTTATCCCCTTACACTTGTGTGTATAAGACAGTAGTTTTGGAATTGTTAGTTAGATTACTTGTTGGTTATTACTGCATTGTCGGAACTAGAAGCACAAGCATTTCGCTACACTCGCATTAACATCTGCTAACCATGTGTATGTGACAAATAAATTTTGATTTGATTTGATTTGATTTGGTATGACGCCACAAGCTTGGCACACCTGTATTTTGGGATTTTATCCCATTCTTCTCTGCAGATCCTCTCAAGCTCTATTGGGTTGGATAGGGAGCGTTGCTGCACAGCTATTTTCAGGTCTCTCCATGGATGTTTGATCGGGTTCAAGTCTGGGCTCTCAAGGACATTCAGAGACTTGTCCCAGTATGAGGTCCTGAGCGCTCTGGAGCAGATTTTCATTAAAGATCTCCCTGTACTTTGCTCCGTTCATCTTTCCCTCGATCCTGACTAGTCTCCCAGTCCCTGCCGCTGAAAAACATCTCCACAGCATGATGCTGCCACCACCGTGCTTCACCGTAAGGATGGTTTCCTCCAGACATGACGCTTGGCATTCAGGCCAAAAAGTTAAATCTTGGTTTCATCAGACCAGACAATCTGGTTCTTCATGGTCTGAGAGTCCTTTAGGTGCCTTTTGGCAAACTCCAAGCAGGCTGTCATGTTCCTTTAACTGAGGAGTGGCTTGCGTCTGGCCACTCCACCATAACGGCCTGCTTGGTGTAGTGCTGTAGAGATGGTTGTCCTCCTATCTCCACAGAGGAACTCTGGCCCTCTGTCAGAGTCACTATCGGTTTCTTGGTCACCTTCCAGACCAAGGCCCGTCTCCCCCAATTGCTCAGTTTGGCCGGGCGGCCAGCTCTAGGAAGAGTCTTGGTGGTTCCAAACTTCTTCCATTTAAGATTGATGGAGGCCACTGTGTTCTTGGGGACCTTCAATGCTGCAGACATTTTTTGGTACCCTTCCCCAGATCTGTGCCTCGACACAATATTGTGTCGGAGCTCTACGGACAATTCCTTCGACCCCAATTCCTTTGATTTTGCTCTGACATGCACTGACAACTGTGGGACCTTATATAGACAGGTGTGTGCCTTTCCAAATCATGACCAATCAATTGAATTTACCACAGGTGGATTCCATGTAGAAACATTTAAAGGATGATCAATGGAAACAGGATGCACCTGAGCTCAATTTCAAATGTAATGTAACAAAATGTGGAAAAAGGGAAGGGGTCTGAATACTTTCCGAATGCACTGTCTACATCGAGGAAGCAAAGCTGCTTGACTGAGAAGGCTTATGGATGATAGCACACTAAAATTGTATTTGTGCGCCTCAATGAAACCAGGGCATATCATGATGTGGAATGCTATATCCAAAATGACAGAGGCATCTGAGCTCTGCATGAGAATAAAAAATATGCACCCTCGGGCTGGAAACAACAAGTTCAAGGTGTACGTCCCAAATGACACCCTATTCCCTACATAGTGCACTACTTTTAGGCCACCTTTAAGTAGTGCAAATGGATGCGTCCATTTGGGACACATCCTTGCTGTACAGGGGAACTGGAATGGCACAATGACACTGATATGTGAGAGAGTAGAACCTGCCAAGTTCTATCTTGTTATGAAATGACTGCCATTTGTGGCTTGGTTTGGCACAGCACTTGGATTGCATAACCTCTGTGATAAATGGTTTTCTGATAAACTCTGTATTGTTCCAATGCACCCAGCGGACTAAAAACAACAATAGGACCAAGGGATGGTCTACTGGGCAATCCAAACAACGTCACACTGAAAATAATATACATAGTTATTACAGGGATAATTGTATCAGTGAGTTATGAATCAGATGAATTGGCGGTGGTCAGACTTTATCCTTCTTTGGCAACTACAAAGATGGGGAAAATCTGGTCATACCCTCTATCTATAAACTGTACACTGCATACATCTGCCTGAAAGGCTAGCCAAGGCAAGCAGGCACTTACAGGAGCTTAGACACCGAGTGCACAAAACATTAGGAACAACTTCTTATTATTGATTTGCACCCCCTTTTACCTTCAATTAGTCAGGGCATGGACTCTACAAGGTGTCAGGACCCCAATGCATCCCACAGTTGTGTCACGTTGGCTGGAATGTCTTTTGGGTGGTGGACCATTCTTGATACTCACAGGAAACTGTTGACACTCGAACCGGTGCGCCTGGCACCTACTACCATACCCCATTCAAAGGCACTTAAATATTCTGTCTTGCCCATTCACCCTCTGAATGGCACACATACACAATCCATGTCTCAATTGTCTCAAGGTTTAAAAATCCTTCTTTAACCTGACTCCTCCCATTCAGCTATACTGATTGAAATTAATTTAACAGGTGACACCAATAAGGGATCATAGCTTTCACCTGGATTCACCTGGTCAGTCTATGTTCCTAATGTTTTGTACACTCACTGAAAATCAAAGGTTTCAGAGGTTTTTGTGTAGCATCAAGCATAAGGGGTACTTTGCAGACTGAATGACTGTGAGTGAAATGTTCACAGATGTGATTATGTAATAAAATAAACTAGAGATTGGCTTGGGGCTCTCTTTGAATCTACAAATCTAAAGAACCTCCAGAGATTACCCTAGTTTACCCTAAAGGCTCTTATCATTGAGGCTTTCCTAAAATGCATCCAAAATAAAGGTATGACTTATACTGCAGCATGGCTATGTTGCAGTCCCCCAGGCATTTGTGTAGAATGTGTAGAGGAAGTCTGGTCGGAGTCTGAGTGCGGACTTGAGGGGGAATGTGTGGGGGGATGTGTGGGGGACGTGTGGGGGAATGTGTGGGGGGATGTGTGTGTGTGTTTGTCTGACAGACACAGCTCAGGATTTTTACAGCTGGTACCGTACCCTGTTTTCATTCTACATCTATGAAAAATATGCCCCCAAGGTCTACGTCCCAAATGGCACACTATTCACTATATAGTGCACTACTTTTGACCAGGGCCAATAGGAAACACAGTTTTGTTTGGGATACAGCCTATAACATAGCTATCCATGTAGGGAGCAACCCTCAGTTCTTTGTGAAATTGGTTAAGCCAGCGTTCAGTAGCGTTTTATGAGGATTCCATATTTTTTGCTGACTGGGGAGAAGTCAGGGCGCTCTACAATTTAATGACCTCTCCTCAAGTTAGTTGATGAAGCGATGCAGTCAACCAGTCACAGAGAATAATGATGTTTCCGCTACTGGGTTATGCTGGGTTGAAACAGATCAGGGCCCATATTCACAAAGCTTTCAGAGTAGGAATGCTAATCTAGGATCCGATGATCCTACTTTAAGACCGACTTTGGATACTGTGATTTCTTCATTAGATTGTGCTGAGGTTTGTCATAACACACAGCAATGGATCTTCATACAGTATGAAGAGAAATAGAAAGTCAATGTAATGATGTTGGTATGATGTTTTTCTATTTGATATGAATAAGTATTAAGCATTGCTTCCAGAAAACTAAGTCACAGCTCTGGGTTTTTGTCTGTGGTCACACAAAGTGATTTCTGATGACATACATGTTTTCTGAAAGGTAAAACTCAAGGTTGATCCCATTCTATGGCCAGAAGCATACAAACATAAACATCAAGGTTGATCCCACTCTATGACCAGAAGCATACAAACATAAACATCAAGGTTGATCCCATTCTATGACCAGAAGCATACAAACATAAACATCAAGGTTGATCCCATTCTATGACCAGAAGCATACAAACATAAACATCAAGGTTGATCCCATTCTATGGCCAGAAGCATACAAACATAAACATCAAGGTTGATCCCATTCTATGACCAGAAGCATACAAACATAAACATCAAGGTTGATCCCATTCTATGGCCAGAAGCATACAAACATAAACATCATGCAGTTCCTGTGCCCAGATATACTCAAAAGCAAAAACAAATTGTTGGCACTAAGCCTGATATGATATGAATTCCATTCCTCATGTTTTTTTGTCTGCTATAAAGTTTTGTCTGTTTTATAGCTTTTGTTACTTGGAACACTCTTTCTACTCCAGAGCATCTGTCTGGAAAGTTGTGATGTCAGTGTACAGCAACTCGTTGGGGATTAAGATTGTAATTGAAGGCTGTGTCCCAAATGGCTACCCAAACTCCCTGCTCTGGTCAAACACTACGCTACGCAATGAGTGTGGATCTGAGTACCTTCCCGAGGATTTCTAGAACGCAAACACATTCTAACCGTTCTGATCGGTCCCATAAGCTGATGAGTTAGGCCAGAGCCAGAAGACATGTGGAGAAAGCTGCGTTTTGAAAATTCGTCATTGGCTTTGATACTCTGATTGTTTAGAGATTATCCAGTTGCTGGTGACTGTTTTAGACAACACCCCTCATTTTAATGTCACCACAAAAGACATCAACGATGGCAGTCTCAGACTGAAGTTTGTAGCTAGTGAACACAGAGCAGAGGAAGAATTCCCATGAGATCCAGAAAATCAATCTTCTCACAAAAATGGCTTTAACTGTACTGTACTTCTGAACTGTAATTTCGTATGTCTATAACAGAGTTCCCAGAGAACTGTAATCATATCTACATGTAATGTTGTTGTCAGGGAGGGAACGTTTCAAACCCCTCTCTGTTGTTGTTCCTTTATCTCGTATTGATTCCAGCAGTCAGAAGCAATGCTATTTACTTTTCCATGTTTTTAAAATAGGTTGTATCAGCTTCCATGCCTCTGTATCAAAGTGTCCTACTTCCAACTCGGTTTTGGAAAATAACAGACCAAACAGAAACCAAGTCAATGTTATGATTGAATGGGGTTTAAACGTTGCTATGCACAGAATGGTACCAAACCTAACTATGATAAGGTTGGTTGACATTCAGGGTAAAAGAGAGAGAAAAGAGAGAGAGAGAGAGAGAGAGAGAGAGAGAGAGAGATGTTGTACCAGGGAAGCTTTGTCTCTGCAGTGATTGACTTTGAGTGGATTGGAATACGGCAGCGAGGCGACCCAACTCCGGATGGCAGGGATAAGTAACTAAATTACTAGACCGGCTGTTTGTGTGTGTTTGATTTTAGTTTTACTATCCTGTTGGGGACCTGAAGTCCTCACAGAATAGTAAAACAAAGACTATTTGGACAATTGGGGACATTTCGCCAGTCCCCACAAGGAAAACGGTTATTTTAGGCTTAGGTGTTACATGCTGACCAGACTGGACACGTCGCGTGCGCGAGCGTCGCAAAATAAATGTAGAAATCCATGTTATTCAATTCTTGAACCCACAGTGCTCGCGCGCACCAACGAGCGTCTGCGATGCCAAGGGCTAAAATAGAAGTCCTTTCTATTTCTGCCGCAGATCGTGCTGCAAATCCTGCCTCTCCCATCTCCTCATTGGTTTATAGAAGCGTGCCATCTCCTCATTGGTTATACCCACCTGGGTGATTGAAAGACGAACTGTTTTGCCGGTCATCGTGGTAATACTATGAAAGTATAGATGCCAATCACCATAAAAGTTCAAAGATGAAAAAGCCTGGAAGGAGGAGAGATGACTTGAAATGATTCGGTTGGCCGTTTTATGTGTGGATTAATTTTCAGAGTAGAGGACCTTGTGCGTTTCAGGTAAAATACCAACTCAATGTTTATATCCCAGGATAAATTAGCTAGCAACAGCAAGCTAGCTAAATAGGACAAATTAGCTAGCAAGTGCAAGCTAACTAGCTAAATTGCCATACATGTTTAATACTTTTCGACCTGTCCCCAAAATAATGTCCTTTGTTCAGAGTTTGTTTTGATATTTTAACCTGCATGTCGTGAACGCGTTTGGTGTAGGGGGACAAAATAAATTTATGCACGATAACGCACAATGGCGCACGCGCGCAGCCGGTTTGAGTTCCGTGTTAGGTTTAGGGTTAGAGTTAGAATTAGGCTTAGATTACTGTAATAATTAGGCTTAGAGTTTAGGGTTTGAAGTTATGGTCAGGTTTAGGCTCCTGAGTGGTGCAGCGGTCGAAGGCACTGCATCTCAGTGCTTGGTGTGTCACTACAGGCCCTGGTTTGATCCCAGGCTGTGTCACAACCGGCTGTGATCGGGAGTCCCATAGGGCGGCGCACAATTGGCTCAGCATCGTCCGGGTTAGGGGAGTGTTTGGCCATTGAAAAATATGAATTTGTTTTTAACTGACTTGCCTAGTTAAATAAAGGTTAAGGGAAAATAGGATTTTGAATGACAATCAATTGTTAGGTCCTCACAAGGATAGTAAAACAAATGTGTGTGTGAGTGTGTGTGCATAGGTGTGTGCGTGTGTGTGCATAGGTGTGTGCGTGTGTGTGCATAGGTGTGTGCGTGTGTGTGCATAGGTGTGTGCGTGTGCATGCGTGCGTGCGTGCGTGCGTGCGTGCGTGCGTGTGTGTGTGTGTGTGTGTGTGTGTGTGTGTGTGTGTGCATGTGAGTGAAAGAGAGAGATAAAGAGAGGGAAATAGTATACTCCCACAACTGGAAAGGTTGATGTCACCAGTTTTTTTTTAGCACATCGATAGAACACTCCCCCATTAATCCCAGCCAGAGATGTTCCTCTCACCACCATCTCATCAAAATACACCACACCAGTAAACAGGGACGCAAACAACAGGGTTGTACTAAACCACACAGGGCCCAACCGGGGAAGGCTCAAAACAACAACAGCGACAGCATAAAAGACAATGGTTTCACAGCGAGGGTTTCACAGCGATGGTTTCACAGCAATGGTTTCACAGACACGGTCTTGAGCAATAGTCATCCTGGCCTTCGGCCCAAATGGCACCCTATTCCCTATATAGTACGTTGGACCACGGCCCAGGAAAAGGGTGCCATTTGGAACACAGCCCTAGACTTCTAGAGAGTCAGACTACACCCAATCAGTTGATGAAGAACTTCCCCAGACTACACACCCATTCCTCAGAGACAGAGTATGTGAGCGGATGGTGCCCAATTTGACTGGAGCGCGTTTCGAGATTCCCAAAGGCTCGAGCGTCGGCCTTCTCGCCCGCTCCAATTTCACTCCAGTAGAGCTCACTTCATGAGCTCAGGGCATGCACGGCCCAGCATACTATTGTAGTCTACTTGGGTGCTGCTATAGCCCCTTGCTTAAGTTACTGTCATGGAGTTTACTACATATTTTCATAAAGAATCTGATAAAACACACAGGTGCTAAATCAAGGTGACTTACGACCAAGAGCAAGAGAGGGTGTGTGGTGATGTCGTGTCCACAACTAAAGAGAGGGAGTGTGGTGATGTAGTGTCCACAACTAAAGAGAGGGAGTGTGGTGATGTAGTGTCCACAACTAAAGAGAGGGTGTGTGGTGATGTCGTGTCCACAACTAAAGAGAGGGAGTGTGGTGATGTAGTGTCCACAACTAAAGAGAGGGAGTGTGGTGATGTAGTGTCCACAACTCAAGAGAGGGAGTGTGGTGATGTAGTGTCCACAACTAAAGAGAGGGAGTGTGGTGATGTAGTGTCCACAACTAAAGAGAGGGAGTGTGGTGATGTAGTGTCCACAACTAAAGAGAGGGAGTGTGGTGATGTAGTGTCCACAACTAAAGAGAGGGAGTGTGGTGATGTAGTGTCCACAACTAAAGAGAGGGAGTGTGGTGATGTAGTGTCCACAACTCAAGAGAGGGAGTGTGGTGATGTAGTGTCCACAACTAAAGAATCCTTTTGGAATTTGACAAGACACATTCCCCGAAAGCTTGATGGTGTACTTATTAAGGGCACATGCTAAAAGAAAGGAACGAGGTGGGTAGATAACTAAGTGTATCATTGTAGCAAAGTATTTATAAACAAAAAATCTGATCTCTTAAAAGTTTTCTTACTTTTTGTACTATTATCTATACAATAGGCCATCATTGTTTTTGGCCCAATAGGACTGGCATATTTCCACTTTCAAGGAGCTTTCTGTTTTGATTGGATTATTTTGCCTATAGAAAAAAAAACTGCATCTCTGCCCAGCCTGACGAAAGTGGCCAAAAGGGTGTTTAGCATCCCGTGGCTCTGCAAGCTCGGAGAATATCTCTCTGCTGCTGGCCTGCTCTCCAGGCAACATCGCATGAGTCTTGAGCCACAGACTGTCCAAACTCCTGTTTCTAAAAAATCATTCTTAAAATGTATTCAAAGGCGCTAATAAGTCATTTTTTGTTTAATTTGTATTTAATTCTATTTGCATAATTTATAGACTATAATGACTTAATACAACAAATTGTTGTTTTGCTGAGCACATTATGTCCCTATCAGCCTATTGTGTTGAACTGGCAAATGCTTCACAATGTAGTTCTTTGTAGGTGATAGCCTTGAAATAATTTAAATAATATTGCCTTCATTTCCGTTCCTTCTTAGGCTCCCTGTCTGGCTCCTGACCTATTTAGATGCTGTTTAATATGACATGTAGCTATTTGAAATGATGAGCGCTTCTTGCATTCACCTTTTCATGTTTATTAAAATACCAGGGCGACACAAAAAATAGATGGGTGTTGGTTAAATTGTGATTTTAATGAATGGAGCGAATTTGGAGTGGCGTTTTTTTTCCTGTGAGCACAGAGCAGTATGCAGGAGTAGAGAGTACCAGAGTATGCAGGAACCCAGAGCCCTGTTTCCGCCAACCAACCAGACTGCCACTCATACCAGAGACTGCACAATTAGCCTAGCAGCACGGATGGTTTGTATGGTATCACTGCTGTGCTTTTTACTGGTTTTCCTTGCATACTTCCAGATATTTTGTCTTTGTACATGCCTCTTTTGTTCTTCCTCATGTTTTGGTAAGATTAAGCTAACAAAACATGCCTGGGTCTAACGCGTACTGTATATAGGTATAGCCTGAGGCTGGTGAAGCTATGGACATATGGAGGAGGATTGCAAGGGATAGCTGAATAAAGGGAGAAGGATAAAAGGTTAGCATGTAGTGGTGTAGTAAGACCCTTAAGTAGGTCACTTGGCTGAAGGCTGTTTGTCTCAAAAGAAAATTGGCAACTGCAGGACTGGACCCGGGAGAGGTTAGGGTTCGATTTACTGTGTGTGTGCGTGTGTGCATGTATGTGTGTGTGCCTGTTTGCATGCATGCATTTGTGTGTGTATATGTGTCTGTCTGTGTGTTTTGAAGGCCAGGGGCACCATCACCTCTCTGTGTCTACACTATCCAGAGTCTATTGGGGAGATGCTTAGTTTATAGCCTCTAGAAGTCCCACCCGCACCGCCCCTTCCACCACTGGCCACAAGAAAAGGGTGGATGGATACTGTCCCTAAATAACCAGGAGAGGCCAGCCACAAGGCATCTCAAGGCATTGTTTCATAGCTTTGGCCCTGACTGAAAGTAGCTGTCCACATGCACTGGATCTGCCTGTAAAATATATACAGGGAGAATTCATCGGCGGACATGGACGGACAAAAAGAAGGAAAGAGGAAGAAATCTGCATACTTAGAAGTGGGAATGACAGATAAATGGTAAAGTGGATGAGACTGATCAGACTTCCTTCGCAGGCTAATTAAACATGGTTAACAGTACAATGCATCCCTTTTTATGTCTCAATATCAAATCATTTCGGGATAACATTTAAGTACCTTACTGTGATTGTTTTCAACTAAAAGGGTAAAAAATAAACAAAAATAGCTTCTTATTAAAGAGCAGTTTCTCAAGAAAGAATTTAGCTTGGACTGTCTGGGACAGAGTGGGGAGAAGAAAACTGAAAACTAGCTGTTATTGGCAGAGAGGTTTGGAACTCTCTTTCTTATTGGTCTAGTAACATGTTTACCATGTCACCAGGTAGGCCAAAACTCCATCCCACCAAAACAGTCTCTTACACTAACAGCTCTTACACTAAAAGGGCATGATCATCATTTTCACAATTTCACAGCATTATTCCAACCTCAGTGTGGAAATACTGTATACATACACAACACAGGAAATTCACGTTTCTGAACGTACTGGGCCTATAAGGAACGCATTGCAAATGATAATTGGATGAAATTGATAACACTCATATCCATATATACCCTTGTAGATCCACAATTATGACCTCCCAGACAGACAAACACAACCCCCCTTCATCGTCTCAAGATCACCTTAAACCGTTTCATTTCACTCACACCCTCACTCTAACAATGGGGCTGCTTTAAAACCCTGTGGGATTAGTGGCCTGATTAAAAGCTGCACGCAGCACTCACAGATCCCTCCGCCTCCTCCCCACTGCCCCCCAACCTCATCACACACAGAGGGAGGGGGTCCTTCGCATAACCATCACACAGTCTGTCACCGTGCCAACGGAGGGTCTTATCGTGCTCCCAAACAGATGGGGTGTCTCGCGCTTGGAAATGTAAGTGTCAACACGTTATCGGCTCTCATCACTCACTGGGCCGTATAACTGAACCCCTGCTACCCCAACACCCCCCTACCTTAATATCCCGAGGCACCTTGTTGGGTGTCCCAAATGGCACCCTATTCCCTATATAGTGCACTACTTTTGACCACAGCCCTATGCGTGCACTGTAGGGCATAGAGTGCCATTTGAGACGCAGGCGTAGTGTTTGTGAAATGTATTGAGGTGTTTGGCTAGAGAAATTGAGCGGTGGTATGGACTTGCTGTTCTGTTCAATGGACTGAATGATTGCCTGAGATGTAGGGCCTTGATAACACTTTCAAGGTGGGGTATGTTATCCTGATGCACTTGCATGAACAAGGATTTGTTCAGAAGTAGATACCTAGCTTTTCCTGCTAGAGCGCAATGGAATCCTTACTCCTATACCTATTCCAAATGTATGGGATGTGAAGACTTGAAATTGTAAAACTCTAGTTGACACTGAAGTATGGTTCTGCAGTGGCTGGCCGTGGCTGGTGCCAAGATGATGAACAGTTGGCTCCGTACTAGAAATGGAGAGTTATACAGAAACAAATTATTCACATGGGAAGCTGTGTCATAATAATGTACAATGAGACACTGGGTAAGAAATAAGAAACAAACAGGATAGAAGGTTAGACCTGAATTGAAACACCATAAAATGCCATAAAAGCTCACCTTGGGGTCATACAGCTATAGAGCATAATTTGAAAATACTCTGAATGTTTACTTAATCAAGCGTAATCCAACTCTCAGACTGGATTTTATGACCTTGTTTTGGGTGGTTGTGTATCATTTGAACCACCTCAGTCTGAAAGCTCAAATAAAGAGGAGCCGTTAGCCTGGGACAAGTAGATCTATTCAGCTCCTTGAGTTATAGCTGTGACAATCGACCTAAATGAAACCTTCACATTGGCTGGGCTAGTAAAATGGGAGTCAACTGACAGTTCCTGGTGCGCCACAGGGTCTAATCTTGGGGCCATTACTATTCACTCTGATATGCGTAATTCAACTAATGATGCTGAGAAAATTCCATTCCATAAATCCAAGATACTTTGTCATTGTGCATGGTGACATCGAATAACTATATAATTAATCACAAGGATATATTACATTTGTGCATGAAAAGAAAGTGCTTTCAATTGCATCGCTACTTGGAAACGTAATGAACCAGAAGCGTTTTAAGACAATATAGGATCATTATTCAAGAACAACCCATGCAGTGTTTTTGTCATTTACTTCAGAATAAGCCAGAAAATAAAGAACAAAGAGGAGGGATGTATGCACTGCAGTTTCAAAGAAGACAGCAGAGCATTAGATTTGCCACAAAAACACCCAGATTTTACAACCCCAAGAAAAGTAAATAGCTTTGAGGGTTGAGGAGGGAGGACCGGGCTAGTCCCAGAACGGCACGTTTTCAGCTCTCCTCTGTCTCAGGTACACATAGCTAGACCAAGATGTCTGCATCCCAAATGGCACACTATTTCCCATTTAGTGCACTACTTTTGACCAGGCTCCCATTTGGAATGCAGCCCATGATCCCTCAAATGTTCTCTAGAGAAACCTCTTTAACTCAGCTGGGGGTCCTGTTTGTGCACATCTAATCACATGGGGAGGAGATATATTCAGTGTCAATTCAAAATGGCTCCTTGCAAGGAACAGTGTGTGCCAGGCAGGCTCATAACTCCTTATTCAGACGCCCTTGCCTTAGCGGGCCGTGCATTCCATCACACTGCTGCCAGGCCACGAGGTCACTAGGGGTCACAGCCCACAAAGAGAAGAGACAGTGAAGACGAGCGGGGGGTCGAGCAGGGGGCCTCACCCTATCTGAGTCCCAAATGGCACCCTATTCCCTATATAGTGGACTACTTCTGTCCAGAGCAAGTCAAATCAAATCAAATGTTATTGGTCACATACACAGTTTAGCAGATGTTAATGCGGGCGTAGCAAAATGCTTGTGTTTCAAGCTCCAACAGTGTAGTAATATCTAACAATTCACAACAATTCACACAATACACACAAATATGAAAGTTAAAGAATGGAATTAACGAATATATAAATATTAGGATGAGCAATGTTGGAGTAGTGCACCATATAGGGAATAGGGCACCATTTGGGATGCAACACCTGTCTGGGCCCTGTTGGACGAGGTGGGAGGCAGCCAGGGTAGGGTAGGGTAGGGAAGGAGACCTATAAATCTGCTTGAGGTGGTTTGGGGAGAGTGCTGAAGCTCCTTATTCACAGGGGGGCCTGTACTCCGCGAAGAACCACCTCTACCCTCTTCTATCCAGCACAGAGAGGCTGTTGTCAGGGTACACCGCCTGGAGACCCTGCCTCCTGCCTCCGTCAGTCCAGGGGTGTATTCATTAGTGCATATTGTAGCAAAATATTTAGCAAAAACAAGTGTTTCTTATTGGACAAGTTCAGGTTAGTCCCTCCTCGTTTCTGCCCATTTGCTTACTAGTGAATAAGCCCCAGCTTTAGTTTGCTTTGACCTTGTGAACTTCTTATGGAACATGTATGGAAGACGTATGACCCATCTGGCCCTGTTATACAAAGGTCAACTCTACAGGGCTCTTATGCAACCCAAACTTCACAAAACCCATAACCAGACACAAGATGAAAAGGTGACTGCTCATTTTTCATGTCAGGCTATTTGTAGGGCTATTTCAGTCCGTGCTGAAAAACAGTAGTGCAATACCATTTATAGTGTATGCCCAGATTGGTTTGTGCTGTTTTGCCAAACTCCACTGTTGACATTGTTTGGCATGATGATAGAGCAAGGAAGTTGGCAAGACAAAACAGATCTGGGAGCTGTGTGTCTATAAGAACATTACATTGACTCTTCTGCCACCACACTACAGTAGAACTAGAACAACATGCTGTGGCTGTGGTGACTTGTTGTCATAGGGACGTGTGGTAGTGAAGGAACGCTGTGAGCCTGAATGCTAAAACACATCTTTCTCTGGCCATTGATTGATTGGTTTGTCTGCAGACACTTCAAACAGAGGATTTTGGTTGGATACACAATCTAGCACAGAATGCAATGCAGGACCTCCATGTTCGTGGCTTTCTGGATCCTTATCAGTTCCATCTTATCTACAAATAGTATAAAAAACGAATACATTATTGCATAAACTGACACATACTGTTGAGGTGCACTGCTGCTTGGCAGTATCTGACACCTCATTCAATCAAGCTGAAGGTCGTGCAAAAAGGAATAAACAAACCTTTAGTGTGTTTCAGGCTGTTTTTCTCGATGTTGTGACTTATAAACAGAGGGAAATGAGGGCTGTGTTTGTCATAGGAAACAGGTGCATATTCTCGACAACCACACGCTATTATCCTGTACAGAGAGAGAAGGCTTTTCTGACCAAAGAATGGTCTCCAGCTGGGCATGGTGCACGCAACACAAGTGATTGTTTTGAGCGTTTCCATAAGAAGCATTATAATGGAGGATATGACTGTGCAGCACAGACAATGAGAGTTATTCGAGGGCCTGTGATTCTGTGATTGTGACAAATGAGCTGACAGTAATTAGAAAGATAACATTTGAGAACGAACACATGAAAAGTGGTTAATTACAGGTGTTTTCTCCCTCTTTCCAGTCACATGGTGACTGCAGATATATAGACAATGGAAACCACCACAGAGACAAAATAGTCAGCCTGAGGCTATGAAAAGTGTTAGAGATATGACACCTGCAGCATAGATCCCCAGCTATCTTCAGATATGGAACCGCTGGGCAAAAACTGGTTGAAAGAATGTTGTTTCAACGTCATTTTAACAAAAACAATATATTTGACATTAAATCAATGTGGAAAACTGAAAAGTCAACGTAAGGGAATTTCGTCATCTTTTTCACCTAACTTTTCACTAAAAACCAATAACATGATGACATTTTGGATTTCACATTGAATTTACGTTAGTTGACAACTAAACCAAATGTAGATCAAAACGAGACGTTAAAATAACATCTGTACCTTCTTCTGCTTTTCTATGAGGCTGTTGTACTTTTTTATTTCTTTTTTATTTATTTCACCTTTATTTAACCAGGTAGGCCAGTTGTGAACAAGTTCTCATTTACAACTACGACCTGGCCAAGATAAAGCAAAGCAGTGCGACAAAAAACAACACAGAGTTACACATAGGATAAACAAAAATACAGTCAATAACAGAATAGAAAAATATGTATACAGTGTGTGTAAATGGAGTAAGGAAGTAAGGCAACAAATAGGCCATAGTAACAAAGGAACTCAAATTTAACAAATGAACACTGAAGTGATAGATGTACAGATGATGATGTGCAAGTAGAACTGCTCGTGTGCAAAAGAGCAAAAAAGTAAATAAAAATGATGAGGTCGGTAGTTGGGTGGGCTATTTACAGATGGGTTGTGTACAGCTGCAGCGATCGGTAAGCTGCTCAGATAGCTGATGTTTAAAGTTAGTGAAGGAGATATTAGTCTCCAACTTCAGTGATTTTTGCAATTCGTTCCAGTCATTGGCAGCAGACAACTGTAAGGAAAGGCGCTCAAAGAAGGTCTTGGCTTTGGTGATGACCCCTGAGATATACCTGCTGGAGCGTGTGCTACGGGTGGTGGGTGTTGTTATGGTGACCAGTGAGCTGAGATAAAGCGGAGATTTACCTAGCAAAGATTTATAGATAACCTGGAGCCAGTGGGTCTGGCGACGAATATGTAGCGAGGGCCAGCCGACGAGAGCATACAGGTCGCTGTGGTGGGTGGTATATGGGGCTTTGGTGACAAAACGGATGGCACTGTGATAGACTGCATCCAGTTTGCTGAGTAGAGTGTTGGAGGCTATTTTGTAAATGACCGCCGAAGTCGAGTATTGGTAGGATAGTCAGTTTTATGAGGGTATGTTTGGCAGCATGAGTGAAGCAGGCTTTGTTGAGAAATAGGAAGCCGATTCGAGATTTAATTTTGGAATGGAGATGCTTAATGTGAGTCTGGAAGGAGAGTTTACAGTCTAGCTAGACACCTAGGTATTTGTAGTTGTCCACATATTCTGAGTCAGAACAGTCCAGAGTAGGGATGCTACTCGGGCGGGAGGGTGCGGTCAGCGATTGGTTGAAGAGCATGCATTTAGTTTTACTAGCGTTTAAGAGCAGTTGGAGGCCACAGAATGAGTGTTTTATGGCATTGAAGCTCGTTTGGAGGTTTGTTAACACAGTGTCCAAAGAAGGGCCATATGTATACAGAATGGTGTCATCTGCGTAGAGGTGGATCAAGGAATCACCCGCAGCAAGAGTGACAGCATTGATATATACAGAGAAAAGAGCCCGAGAATTGAACCCTGTGGTAGCCCCATAGAGACTGCCAGAGGTCCGGACAACAGGCCCTCAGATTTGACACACTGAACTCTATCTGAGAAGTAGTTGGTGAAACAGGCGAGACAGTCATTTGAGAAACCAAGGCTGTTGAGTCTGCCGATAAGAATATGGAGTCGAAAGCCTTATCGATGGTGGTTATGATATTGTTTAGTACCTTGAACGTGGCTGGGGTGCATCCGTGACCAGCTATGAAAAACGGATTGCACAGCAGAGAAGGTACGGTGGGATTCTAAATGGTCAGTGATCTGTTTATTAACTTGGCTTTCAAAGACTTTATAAAGGCAGGGCAGGATGGATATAGGTCTGTAACCATGGCAGCTTTCCAATCTTTATGAATCTCTGATGAAACGAAAGAGAGGTTGAATAGACTAGTAATAAGGGTTGCAACAATGGTGGTGGATAATTTTATAAAGAGAGGGTACAGATTGTCTAGCCCATCTGATTTGTACAGTTCCAGGTTTTGCAGCTCTTTCAGAACATCTGTGTCAGGACCCGGTTACGAACCTGGGTCTCCGGAGTGAGAAACAGTCACTTAACCAACTGAGCCACGAATAGTCAGCAGAACCCAGAAGATGAGGCAGACACAGCAGTACTTAAGACGGTGTATTTAATAAAGTAAAAAGGAGAAGTCCTTAAATACAAAAATGGCAAATCCAAAAGGTGGTAGGAATAGCACAAAAAAGCCTCAGGAGATACTCAAAAACAAAAACAGAATTCCACAAGAGCATCCACCGGAATCGACAAGAATACACAGAACACTAGGGCTGGGTGCTAACATACAAACACAGAGCACAGAACTGAGGGAAACTAAGGGTTTAAATACAATCAGGGGAAACGAGGCACAGGTGCAAATAATAATGGGGAACAAGGGAAAAAACATAAGGTCAAAAAGCACAATGGGGGCATCTAGTGACCAAAACCCGAACAACCCTGGCCAAATCCTGACAATCTGCTGTCTGGATTTGGGTGAAGGAGAAGCAGGGGAGGCTTGGGCAAGTTGCTGTGGGGGGTGCAGAGCTGTTGGCTGGGGTTGGGGTAGCCAGGAGGAAAGCATGGCTAGCCGTAGAGAAATGCTTATTAAAATTCGCAATTATTGTGGATTTATCGGTGGTGACAGTGTTTCCTAGCCTGTGAGCAGTGGGCAACTGGGAGGAGATGCTCTTATTCTCCATGTACTTTACATTGTCCCATAACTTTTTGGAGTTAGAGCTACTGTATGCACATTTCTGTTTGAAAAAGCTAGCCTTTGCTTTCCTAACTGACTGTGTGTATTGGTTCCTGACTTCCCTGAAAAGCTGCATATTACAGGGACTATTCGTTGCCAGTGCAGTACACCACAGGATGTTTTTGTGCTGATCGAGGGCAGTCAGGTCTGGAGTAAACCAAGGGCTATGTCTGTTCTTAGTTCTTAGTACAGTGTGGTGTGTCTAACCACATGTTTGGGATGACACAGGGTGTTGAAACAAAGGCCTTCCTGCCAAGCTCTCTCTCAGCTCAGATAGATGCTCACTAGGGCGTTGTTTCTCACCTCTCTTTTCTTACTGTATGTATGAACCTCATGCTCTAAGTCTCATCTGCGTTGTTACACTACTACACTGCACACACAACGACTGGGTAAGTCCACTTGATTAAAAGTTGTTTAGGTTGTGTTTTGTTGATTACTCCGTTATAAGCACAATAACTCATCATCTTATGTCTATAATTGAAGAATACATTTACCATTACATCTTAAGAAAAGTAGGTGGTTAGGCAGAGCATTTGTTTTGGGGGGCTGATTTAGAGTTTTCTTTGCAGATGCTGTTGGGTGGTTGAACTTACTGGGCGATAAAACAACAAAACAGCATGATCAAGGTCCATGTGTGGGTCTATCAGGGAAAAAAAGATAAGTTATCGTGAATATTATGTTAAAGTCCACTCAATGTCGAGACAAAAAGTAGAAGCTACTGATAAACAACCAAGCCTAACACTTTTTTGACATGGATAATTTATAAATAGTTCAGAAACGTATGTTTATTAAATTGCTGAATAACAATCTATCATTATAGAAACTGAAACTCTGTTGGAGCCTGATCTTGATAAAAGCATCATACTTTACTACTTCCTTTGCCTCCCTCCATCACATAAACCTCAAAACTGGTAGGCCAAATGCTCTTCTGGCTGATACTCAAATACGTACGTGTGTGTGTGTGTGTGTGTGTGTGTGTGTGTGTGTGTGTGTGTGTGTGTGTGTGTGTGTGTGTGTGTGTGTGTGTGTGTGTGTGTGTGTGTGTGTGTGTCATATTGGGTAAGTTGGTTCGATGATGTACTTGATGGACACAGAACTTAGACAGCCTTCTGGGATGTCTTGCTCCAACTTCACCCACTCTTTCTCCACTCATGTCCTGCTTGCACAAATTCACCTTCACCATCTCTACCATATTTTGGAAATCTACTTTGGTTTCAAAGCCACTTCATGTTGTTCAGTGATGATGAAATCAATGATGATGAAATCAAACAAGTTCCTGTCCCTTGAGCGCTGTGTTCCTGTCCCCTGAGCGCTGTGTTCCTGTCCCCTGAGCGCTGTGTCCCTGTCCCCTGAGCGCTGTGTTCCTGTCCCCTGAGCGCTGTGTTCCTGTCCCCTGAGCGCTGTGTTCCTGTCCCCTGAGCGCTGTGTTCCTGTCCCCTGAGCGCTCCAACGGTCTGACCTCCAAAGGCTGCGATGTTGTGGAATATTTGCATACAGTTCCACTTTCCTCAATTGACTTCCCACCTTGTTCACTCTCCCTAGGACATGCTCACATCACACAACGTTCTCTCACCGACTTAGCTTCTCTCTCATTGAAAATGAATGTATTCTGTTGTTTCATCCCCCCTGTCAGAACCAGTTAACACCCGAAGTGTTAAGAATACCTGGTGTGGATGACACGGCAGTGGCTGCTTTCCTCAGGTATAACACTTGACTCTTTGATAGGCCATTTGCTCAGTAAGACTTGTAATGTAATGTAATTCCTAGCTCGAGAGCATCAGGTGAGCTCTGCTGGTCGAACTGCATTTCTGCTCTCAATGTGGTGCCTATAGAATTCTAAAGACTTTTCTAAGTAGGCCATAGTATTAGCCTTCTGTACCTTGCACCAAGGATAAGACCTTGATTTAAAATGCAATACATTTTGGTCCTTGCTTCTAGTCAATAGGCATGGAAATTATCTTGTTAGCAGACCATTCATTTTATGACGTTCGGTGGGGGGGGGGGGGGATACCAGTACGGATTTGACCAATGAGACCCGCATTATGTAAATGAGCTAAGAGGGAGTCATGTAGTAAGTAAACGCATTCTCCTACAGCGGGCGAGCAGAAGTATATTGCAGAACCACAGTGATACGGGCAACTGGATTGGAAATCATTGAAGGAAACATTCGCTTTTTATTGTCTTTACCATTTACCAACTCTTCATGGCTGTTTGATCGCAAAGAAAACGTTTCGTTGCAACATTCAGATGTGTTCTCTTTGACGCGAAAGCGGATATTTCACACTTTCCCGGAGTCTGAGAGAAGACGAGCTGTCGGCGCTCAAAATGAAGTACAAAGTAAGTGACTCGCCTTAATGCAATGCAATGAAATTACTTCTCCAGAAATTCTCCGTGATGAGAGTGTAATGAATGTATTGGGTTTGTCACCATAACCTAGTGTAACAACAATATTTTGGCTCTTCTAGAATAAACTTTATTGGAAAAAGTCATAACAGTTTTTAACCACAAAGCAATGTTCCATAGAGTGAATACAATAGCAATCATCAAGTCATCGTTTCTTTGAAGATAAACAGAGCATTGAAATGATGGACTGATTATGTCAATGGATGCTGTAACATTACATTGTTGTAACAACATAGTTGTAACAATGTTAAACCGTTGTATCAATCTTTTGTTGTAACAATGTTACATAAGTAGATTGCATTCAGCCCACCGCAGACTTGGGCTGTCAACGCAGAGATGATACTCTGTGGTCTACTCTTGGTTCGGTCTTTGGTCTCCACAAGTCATACACAAGGATATTGTGAACTACATTGGCATACATATAGGTCCCGTTACTTTCTCTGTACGTGGGCTATGTGGGATTTAAAGCCACACTATATAACTAACGCAGTGACGTTTGGATCCAGGGAAATGAATAGCAGCTGCCTATCTAAGAATTCTCTCTCCCATGCTTATTCTGACGGGTGAGTAATGATTTATTATGGGGCAATCAAAAGACCATGCGTTGACAGTGAACGCCATTGCGCCTTCATCGCGGGTAATAAATAATTGCATCGACTCAGGTTACTTAGCAGCACTTTAAGGATACTTTGGCGCATTCAATCTCTCGCTGCGTTCTCTCCCAGCTGCCCATTCGACCTTGCCTGTAGCATTGTTTGGGAAATACATTTTGTTTACACTCAAGGACTGACGAACAAACGAGACATTCAGTGGAGTGGATTTAACCTTTCTACTTTGAGGGTGTGACCTGTGAGTCCAAGCACTGCCATCATATGTGTTCAATTCTGCCTTGTATGGTGGACTGGCCTCAGCCTGTTGTAACATGCAACCCAGTCATAATTCATAAATGTTTCTAGAATTTAGCCTATTCATGTTTTTTTTTAAAGCTGCTTAGATTGTATAAATCAATAGACTGCACTGTCCATGAGCTCTGTAAAGTAAGGAGTAACTGAGATTGCGCTGGCAATCAGGGCCTGTGTCAGCATTAACATAAAACCCTGCCTTGAAGGCATGGGGCTGTCTGTCTCTTAAATCTCAAGCCAAGGAAACCTGGCCTCTGTATAGTTCTATTCTGTTCATTCACCATTAACACTGGCACTGTCTGGAGCTTATGGGAAGATCAACTTCCTACTATGGTATGAGGTTCACAGATCTTCTTGAATGGAATGTTTTTGTCTACTTCACACTATCTGGGGAATGTAGGGCACCTGGCAAGAGAGCTGGCAAACCGTTATGAAACTGTCTGTGCTGTTTGGATTCCTCTATGGTACTGTACTTACTGAAATAACCACCCATGTGCTTTCCCAGCTACGTGTTATTTCACTCCGTCCTCTTTTCTTCTCTATTGGAGACATGTGCTTGGGTCTGAAGTCTGTGTCATAATACCATATTAGAAAAGCCAGAACTCACAGCTCTCTCTTGCAAAGCTGTGAAGTAGTTTCCTGGTGATTCAGTAGTATCAAGAGCCAATGACTTCAGTGTAAAGTTAACAAAATGCTGTAGAGGCTTGGTTTGGCCTTTAATCAAAGTGAAAAGCCCCCAAATCTAGATTAGTGGTAGATGATAACTCACTTGGCTGAATTCCACTTCACACTTCTGAGCGCATGGCACATGCAGTCTTTCCCCAAGGGCCTAGTGATTGCGTCGTCATGTGTGCTATGTGTGTTTGCGGCATGCCTATGTACAGTATGTTGCATTATTGGTCTGTTCTTCTAACCTGGTTTCCTCATTCCTAGAGTAATATAGGGTTTTATACAATGGGTGGGTCTAATCCTGAATGCTGATTGGTTAAAACCGCATTCCAGCTATCCACAAGCTATCTAGAGTAATATAGGGCTGTGTAGGTCAGGGCTACAGGGTTTGTTATCAGGCCCTGTTGGGCTTGGATTGGTATGCTGCCAGCCATACCCTCTGATGCAGTAGACCTATCCTCTCTCTACTCTCCCACTTCTGTCTGAAAGAGCTTAGCAATAATACAGTCAGCCTGCCACAACCAACGCCATTCTGCGATAACCTCACTGTATTACGCAACAGTGCAGGGAAAGGGCGGATGCACACCAGGCTGGGATAGGTCAGTCGCGGACTATCCCTTCACCCTTCACTAAATGGCACCATATTCCCTTTGAAATGCACCACATAGTGAATAGGGTGCACATTTGGGACGTAGCCATAATGTATTTGCTCTCTGCTCCTGAGTCAGCCACTTAGGTTTACAGTTAACAGCCTGCTTCTTGTGATGTAGCCCACTTTATTTCAGTTAAATATTTACAGGACGTTTTATGTCCTCTCTATCAGATGTCCCTATACACTCTTACTGAGGGTGAATTATTCATAGCGCTGAAGCGCTGAAGTTAAGTATAGCACAACATTTTACGTGGCGTCATTACATCATGTACCTACATTATGTAGATATGCACGTCAGCTTTGACATCGGTTTTGCACATCGGGGTGTTAAACTAGACATCGGCCAATACCGATGTTGCCATTTTTAGCTAATACCGGCCGATTCCAATATGTTCACCGATATATCGTGCATCCCTACTATATAGTGTGCTACTTTTGACCAGGGGCCAGTCACAAGTAGTCGACTGCATCGAGAGTTTGGGACTATAAGGTTCTATCTGCAAAAAGATGATTATTTTCTTCAAAGTTCCGAACCCTCGTCGTTTTGATTTGTGTCAGCAATTTTAATCTGTATTCTTTTGAACTTAACAACATGAATTTAGGTTTTTAGAGTACTATATAGGTAGAGAACATTGAACAGAACAAGGCTACATCAATAACTACATTTTGACAAAAATGCAGCTAGAACCTTAATAGTCCCAAACTCTCGATATATGGAATAGGGCTCTGATCAAAAGTAGTGCACTATATAGGGAATAGGGTGCCATTTTGGAATGCATCCTATGTGTCCAAGTAGAGCTTAAGTGGCTGGATCATGTTTGGTCAAAAATAGTATTATATTGTTGCTGCCCGTATCACTGAATGCAAGGGAAGCCAGCGAGCATTTGGCATCCCTTGATTAAAAAAATATACAACAATTAGCCAATCAGCGTTGAGCTAAACTGAGTGAGCTCAAATGTGAATGGTCCTGGCACAAACAAAAAAGTATAAATGGAATCCAATCAGATCACATCAATCAGATCACATCAATCCAGGCTGTATCATATCTGGCCGTGATTGGGAGTCCTATAGGACGGCGCACAATTGGCACAGCTTCGTCCGGTTTTGGCCGGGGTAGGCCGTCATTGTAAATAAGAATTTGTTCTTAACGGACTTGCCTAGTTAAATAAAGGTTACAAAAGCCAAACGTCATTGACAGAACAAAACTCTTGTTGTGTTGTTGTCCTCCGTAGCTAAAATGGTCCCTTTCCTAAATTAGCCATGGATGGAGATAGGGATTTGGACTTGTGGTTCTACTTAATTCTCTGTACTGGGCCAGTGATTATAATGCCAATTCTGATCCAATCATAAATTCATACATTGTGCCTCTGGCATGAGCAGATGGAAGTTCAATATGTTGCTATATGTATTATACTAATGTTAACTAGCTAATCGTTGCCCATGAAAGGAAGTTAGGCTAGCGAGCAAGCATTTTAGCCAGGTAGCCTAGGACAACAAAAACTAAAAGCGTGTATTGTATGTCATAGACCGTTTCGTCAACATGAAAGAGAGGAGGATGGCATTGACGTTGTTTTTTCTACTTAAGCACACACACATATGCTATTTAGCTTATGTTGATTGGGCTAAATCTTTTTCGGAATCTTTTAGTGGTCACTGTATTAGACTAAGCATAGGGGATTTGATGATGTTGAGATGTTGAAGTTGAAATGGAGCTGGAATAGTGGAGGCAGCTCCTGTTTTCTTTGCGACTTGCAGTAACTCTAGTGTTTTAAATCAAAAGTTGTGTTAACTTGATTGACCCTGCTGTAGGTTATGTAACTGTTTGTTACTTGCAATATGCTTTGTGGACTCCACCGGACAGATGTTGCTCTCCGGTTTTGTGATGAAACAAAGGTGTAGTTGAATTTATTCAGCCACTGTATCTTCTTATTGTCTCGACCTTGGGCCTATATATGACGGTGACAAGGCATATGAACTAAGAGGTTACAGAGCCAACAACACAATTATCACAACACAGGTTGTAATATGGCTTTTTTTCTGACTTAGCTTCCCAGTTGATTTTACCTACACAACGCTACTGGTCGGTGTATCCGGCAGTAGCCTTTGTCTGTGACATCAGAGATGTTTTCCGACAGGTGGGCAGGTGTGAGGGGAAGGGCTCGGTTTCCATAGGTCCTCTAATGCACGTAATCTCCCCCAGGACGAGTCTGTACAGACAGAGACTTCTGGCTGCCTCACTGACTAAGTGAGTAGGGTTAAGGGATTCATAACACGGAAATGGGGGGAGGGAGGACAGAGAGAGGGGGGGGTTTATGACAGAGAGTGAGAGAATGAGAGAGCAAGAGAGAGAGAGCTATATTTATATATATATATTTAACTTTTGTTTATTTTAATTTAATTTGCTTTGGCAATGTAAACATATGTTTCCCATGCTAATAAAGCCCATTTTAATTTAATTGCAAGAGAGTTTGAATGATGTGGCCCTTGGCATTTAAGGGTGTTACGACGCAAATTTTATTTTCTGGGACGAGAGGAAAGGAGACCCATTCCCACCCTATCCAAAACACACGGACATATACACAGTACACACCCGTCCCATAGTCTTACACCATCCACCCCCTTTTCACTGGTTCTTTTGAGACTTACATAACCATGGCAGAAATAGCTCCAAAACCAGTGAAGAGTGATTAGGTGAACCAAAGTTCTTCTGGGGTGTGTTTTTTTCTGTCTCGCTCTCTTTTTTTACGGTCTCAGGTTCCAGGCAGTGGTCCAAAGAGAGTGGGGCGGAGGAGAGCGGAGAGAAAACATTGTTCAGCGAGAGAGTGATTGAGGAGGGAGGAGGGGGTTTTCTAATATTGAAAGGGAAAGAAAATGAAAGAAATAGGAAGTGGGTAGGCGGAGGGAGTGTAAATAGAGTTGGGTGTATAGAGGGATGGGGGGTGGGGTGGGGCGGTTGGGTCAAGGAGCTTCCTATGAGAAAAAACATTCTGGAGGAATGTGCAATTGTGCATGGAGGAAAGGTTAGTTAAAAGATGCACTTGATTGTTTCAAGGTGCCTCCTCTCATTGGCTACAAGGGTTGTCCCCTGCCAGGGGGCATACCAAGAGTTCACAGTCTTTTCAGTGGTGTGTGGTGTGTGTGTGTGGCATTGTGCAAAAAGAGCTCTTCTCCCTTAAGAATGCCAAGCATTTCACAGGGTGATCCTTTCAGAGGTAGTCTAGCTAGCAAGGCCCCTGTCAGCTTAGTTCATCCCTGTGGAGATTGGACAGTCATTAGCGTGTTTCCCAAATAGCTCCCTGTTCCCTGTATAGTGCACTACTTTTGACCAGAGCACTATAGGCCCAGATGCCATATTCACAAAGCGCCGTCATGTAGGAGTGCTGATCTAAAATTAGGTCCCCGCTCTTATTACTTATGACATACAAGGCAAAACTGATCCTAGATCAGTACTCCTACTCTGAGACGCTTTGTGAATATGGGCCCTGGTCAAAAGTAGTGCACTATATAGAGAATAGGGAGCCATTTGTGACTCTGTCTTGATGTCAAACTACAAGGACCTTGTCAGCTGCGAACATGGGGGTCCAGCCACGGGGGGTCCACACTGCTGGCATTCTTCCATCTCAGCTTTCACAGCACAATGCCTTGTATACAGTTTTAATATTGCAGATAGAATTTGGGTTCTATCAAATTAGTTGTTTGCATAATTTCTACCCGTTTAACTTGGCAAACAAGCAAATATCTTGCTTTTCACAGAGTAAATGTTCTGGGCCGTTTATGGCGGAGGAGGACATTTTATATTTTTGTGACCTCTTTGGGGAGTGTGAAATTGATCAGACAGTGTGAAGTGAATCTAGAGCTCGTTTTCTGTTTCTATGTGAAGCCATGAATTGTGGTCCTGTAGAGATACCATAAACGTATCGTACGTCTTAGCCAATAGCTTTGAAGGATTATATCTCCAAGGGTAACAAGGATACACTCCCATCCCCTCCCCTTGGCATCTACTACACCCCCTTTCCTCTCAATAGTACCCCCTCCCTCTCCAGAGCTGAGACCTATCTTTGAACACATGAATACCGTAACATTAGTTGAGAGTAGAAATAGCTCTGGCATGACTTGCAATTATGTCAAGGACTGCATTACACAATATACTACTAGGCTAAGCCCTTCCGGAGAAGGCCATTCGATACACATTTGAAAGAATATACCCCAGTGTAACTTTCTTATCTTGTTTTCTGTAGTAGAGGGTGTCTTTTGACTACGTGTCCAGACAGAATGAGAGCAGGGCAGCTGGTGTTGTCGTGTGATGACTAGGCAAGGTGGATCCTGGTCTGACTGCAGTAGATCCCTCAGTGCTGCTGCAGGTTAAAGGAGGAATGGGGAGGAAACGGAGAGGAGAGCGGTGGACATCGAGTTACCTCAATATGACAATAAACCCAACACTAATGAACTGAAGCCTAAGGGTCTAGAAGACGTTTGTTTTACGTAATAGGCTGTCTGACTCAACTCTGTGATTTTGGTCAGTGGAGCTCTTTAGATGTTGTTTTACTTGTAATTCTGGCACTGCCCACAACATACAGCTTTCATCTGGACTTTTACTGCTGTCTTGGTGGAATGTTGGTTTGGTGGAAGTTGTGAAATACTGGATACATCAAATTGGAAGGGTTCTATCAACCATAGAAGATTTTACCTTTGATATGTGAAAAGATCTCATGGTAGTCATGATGGCGCCGAAGGAGATGGCCGCCGTTTTACGATCCCGTAACCAATTGTGCTATTGTGTATATATCATCGCGTTATTTGTAACATATTTTGTACATAATGTTTCTGCCACCATGTCTTATGACCGAAAAGAGCTTCTTGATGTCAGGGCAGTCATTACTCACCTCGTACTGGAGGAATTCTTCTTCAACGAGTCGGGACGGGAATGATTTACTCCAGACACCTGACAAGGCCCTCATCACCGTCATTCGCAGGAGGAAAAGATGGAGATATCGTGGACGACGGTCCAAGTGCCTTGTAAGGATCCGTCGCCGAGAGGGTAATCTACCTTTACCATCGGTCCTATCAACATACAATCAATCGATAATAAAATAGACTAACTATGAGCACGTATATCCTACCAACGGTACATTAAAAACTGTAATGCCTTATGTTTCACAGAGTTGTGGCTGAAGGACGACGTTATTAACATACAGCTGGCGGGTTTTACACTTTTTCGGCAGGATAGAACAGCCGCCTCTGGTAGGACAAGGGGTGCTGGTCTATGTACTGTATATTTGTAAACAACAGCAGGGATACAAAATCTAAGGAATTTTGAAGGTTTTGCTCGCCTGAGGTAGAATATCTAATGGTAAGCTGTAGACCACACTATTTACCAAGAGGGTTTACATCTATATTTTTTGTAGCTGTCTATAAACCACCGCAGACTGATGCTGGCACTAAGACTAGAGTTCGACCGATTAATCGGAATGGCCGATTAATTAGGGCTGATTTCAAGTGTTCATAACAATTGGAAATCGGTATTTTTGGACACCGATTTGGCCATTTAAAAAAAATAAAAATTGTTACACCTTTATTTAATCTTAATTTTACTAGGCAAGTCAGTTAAGAACACATTCTTATTTTCAATGACGGCCTAGGAACGGTGGGTTAACTGCCTCGTTCAGGGGCAGAATGACAGATTTTTACCTTGTCAGCTCGGGGGATTCAATCTTGCAACCTTACAGTTAACTAGTCCAACGCTCTAACCACCTGATTACATTGCACTCCACGAGGAGACTGCCTGTTCGAGATGATAGTTTCCGGATTCGACCATATTAATGACTTAAGGCTCGTATTTCTGTATGTGATTATGTTAGAACTAAGTCTATGATTTGATAGAGCAGTCTGACTGAGCGGTGGTAGGCAGCAGCAGGCTTGTAAGCATTCGTTCAAACAGCACTTTCGTGCATTTTGCCAGCAGCTCTTCGTTGTGCTTCAAGTATTGCGCTGTTTATGACTTCAAGCCTATCAACTCCCGAGATTAGGCTGGTGTAACCGATGTGAAATGGCTAGCTAGTTAGCGGGGTGCGCGCTAATAGCGTTTCAAACGTCACTTGCTCTGAGACTTGGAGTAGTTATTCCCCTTGCTCTGCATGGGTAACGCTGCTTCAAGGGTGGCTATTGACGATGTGTTCCTGGTTCGACCCCAGGTAGGAGCGAGGAGAGAGACGGAAGCTATACTGTTACACTGGCAATACTAAAGTGCATATAAGAACATCCAATAGTCAAAGGTTAATGAAATACAAATCGTATAGAGAGAAATAGTCCTATTATTCCTATAATAACTACAACCTAAAACTTCTTACCTGGGAATATTGAAGACTCATGTTAAAAGGAATCACCAGCTTTCATGTGTTCTTATGTTCTGAGCAAGGAACTTAAACGTAGCTTTTTTACATGGCACATATTGGACTTACTTTCTTCTCCAACACTTTGTTTTTGCATTATTTAGACCAAAATTCAAAAGGCACTCGCACATCTGAGCAATCTAATTAGCAGGTGCATGGCAACAATTGAACAAGATGAAGGAAAAAGGAAACCGCACACTGCTCTTGATAGTATCACCTATCTTTAATAAACTTACGTATCGGCCACACGGCCTAGCACTTATTTATTTTTCCTTTGTCTCCAACTCCCTTCGATGTGTAGAACGGATGTGGGAGGGACTAGGTCCACATAATGGTGCAACTTTCAAAAAATCCCAAAAGCTCTGACGAAGGCCGTGTGGCCGATATGTAAGCTTATTAAAGATCAGTGATACTGGGGAGGCAGGGTAGCCTAGTGGTTAGAGCGTTTGACTAATAACTGGAAGGTTGCAAGTTCAAATCCCTGAGCTGACAAGGTACAAGTTTGTCATTCTGCCCCTGAACAGGCAGTTAACCCACTGTTCCTAAGCCGTCATTGAAAATAAGAATTTGTTCTTAACTGACTTGCCTAGTAAAATAAAATAAAACCTTTTCCTGCATTATTTAAACCAAATTGAACATGTTTCATTATTTATTTGAGGCTATATCGATTTTATTGATGTATTATATTAAGTTAAAATAAGTGTTCAGTCAGTATTGTTGTACTTGTCATTGTTACAAATAAATAAATAAAAATTGTCCGATTAATCGGTATCGGCTTTTTTTGGTCCTCCAATAATCCGTATCGGTGTTGAAAAATCATAATCGGTCGACCTCTGACTAAGACCACACTCAATGAGTTGTATACGGCCACAAGCAAACAGGAAAACGCTCATCCAGAGGTGGCGCTCCTAGTGGGCGGGGACTTTAATGCAGAGAAACTCAAATCAGTTTTACCTCATTTTTATCAGCATGTTAAATGTGCAACCAGAGGGGGAAAAAACTCTAGACCACCTTTACTCCACACACAGAGACATGTACAAAGCTCTCCCTCGCCCTCCATTTGGCAAATCTGACCATAGTTCTATCCTCCTGATTCCTACTTACATGCAAAAACTAAAGCAGGAAGAACCAGTGACTCGGTCAATAAGAAAGTGGTCAGATGAAGCAGTTGCTAAGCTACAGGACTGTTTTTCTAGCACAGACTGGAATATGTTCTGGGATTCTTCCGAT
Source organism: Oncorhynchus masou masou (assembly GCF_036934945.1). Taxonomy (NCBI): domain Eukaryota; kingdom Metazoa; phylum Chordata; class Actinopteri; order Salmoniformes; family Salmonidae; genus Oncorhynchus; species Oncorhynchus masou. The sequence continues at coordinate 24,076,145 of NC_088223.1, read as the reverse complement.
GTCATCGAGGAGTACACCACATCAGTCATTGGCTTCATCAATAAGTGCATTGATGATGTTATCCCCACAGTGACCGTACATATATACCCCAACCAGAAGCCATGGATTACAGGCAACATCTGCACTGAGCTAAGGGTAGAGTTGCCGCTTTCAAGGAGTGGGACTCAAGGAGTGGGACTCTCCTTGAATGTTGAAGCTTATAAGAAATTCCACAAACCATCAAACAGGCCTGCACTGACTCCAACGCTTGTCGATGTGGCAGGGCTTTGCAAGCTATTACAGACTAGAAAGGGAAACACAGCCCCGAGCTGCCCAATGACACGAATCTACCAGACGAGCTAAATTACATCTATGCTCGCTTTGAGGCAAGTAACATTGAAACGTGCAGGAGAGCACCAGCTGTTCCGGACGACTGTGTGATCAAGCTCTCCATAGCCGATGTAAGACCTTTAAACAGGTCAATATTCACAAGAACACAGGGCCAGAAGGATTACCAGAACATGTACTACAAGCATGTGCTGACCAACTGGCAAGTGTCTTCACTGAAATTTTCAACCTGTCCCTGACTGAGTCTGTAATACCAACATGTTTCAACCAGACCACTATAGTCCTGTGCCCAAGAACACTAAGATAACCTGCCTAAATGACTACAGACCTGTGGCACTGACATCTGTAGCCATGAAGTGCTTTGAAAGGCTGGTCATGGCTCATATCAACACCATTATCCCAGAAACCCTAGACCCACTCCAATTTGCATACCTCCCCAATAGGTCCACAGATGATGCAATCTCTATTGCACTCCACACTGGTCTTTCCCACCTGGACAAAAAGAACACCAATGTGATAATGTTATTCATTGACTACAGCTCAGCGTTCAACACCATAGTGCCCTCAACGCTCATCACTAAGCTAAAGACCCTGGGACTAAGCACCTCTCTCTGCAACTGGATCTTGACTTCCTGACGGGCTGCCCCCAGGTGGTAAGGGTAGGGAACAACACATCCGCCACGCTGATTCTCAACACGGGGGCCCTCAGCGGTGTGTGCTCAGTCCCCTCCTGTACTCCCTGTTCACTCATGAATGCATGACCAGGTACGATTCCAACACCATCATCAATTTTGCTGATCACCGACAACGACAAGACAGCCTACAGGGAGGCCGTGTGGTTCCAGGACAACAACCTCTCCCTCAACATGATCAAGATGAAGGAGATGATTGTGGACTAAAGGAAAAGGAGGGCCGAGCACGCCCCCATTCTCATCGACGGGGTTGTAGTGGAACAGGTTGAGAGCTTCAAGTTCCTTGGTGTCCACATCACCAACAAACTGTCATGGTCCAAACACACTTAAGACAGTCACGAGGAGGGCACGACAAAGCTTATTCCCCCTCAGGAGACTAAAAAGATTTGGCATGGCTGCACCATCAAGATCATCCTGACTATTTCCATCACAGCCTGGTATGGCAACTTGGTACCAGAGTGCCAAGTTTAGGTCCAAAATGCTTCTAAACAGCTTCTACCCCCAAGCCATAAGACTCCTGAACAGCTAATCAAATTGCTACCCAGACCCCTCTTTTACTCTGCTGTGACTCTCTGTTTATAATCTATGCATAGTCACTTTAACCCTACCTACATGTACATATTAACTCAATTACCTTTACTAACCGGTGGCCCCCCCACATTGACTCTGTACCGGTACCCCCTGTATGTCGCCTCCTACTGTTTAATTACTTCTTACTTTTATTTTCTATTTTTTACTTAATGCTTTTTTTTTCTTAAAGCATTGTTGGTTAAGGGCTTGTAAGTAAGCATTTCACTGTAAGGTGTATTCCCAGCATGTGACATTTCTTCTGAAACTTGACCCACAGGCTGTATTAACTGAGACTTCCATTTGGTGCTAGAAGACATCATGCCAAAATATCAAGGTGAAATGTATGGCATGTGGTTTGTCTCAGCATGCATTGCAGTTAGACCCAACATGGAATATCATATCCTGTTGAAGGTACAGTTGCCATGCTGTTTTATGTGGGGGTGGTGATTTCAGTGATAGTATCGCTAGGTGTCATGACCCTTTGTGTGGCGGAATAGTGTGAATCACAGATGAGAGGAGGAAGTTGGTGGGTGACATCTATACTTGGGTTGGATTCCCTCCCTTGTATGAAACCAATCAGTACGCCAAACAGCGTTCTTAACAGTATGAACCAATCAATATGCCAAACAAAGTTCTTAACCATATGAACCAATCAGTACGCCAAACAGCGTTCTTAACCATATCAAATCAAATCAAATCAAATGTATTTATATAGCCCTTCGTACATCAGCTGATATCTCAAAGTGCTGTACAGAAACCCAGCCTAAAACCCCAAACAGCAAGCAATGCAGGTGTAGATGCACGGTGGTTAGGAAAAACTCCCTAGAAAGGCCAAAACCTAGGAAGAAACCTAGAGAGGAACCAGGCTATGTGGGGTCCTCCGAGAGAGAGAAGGAGAGAATTAGAGAACGCACACTTAGATTCACGCAGGACACCGAATTGGACAGGAGAAGTACTCCAGATATAACAAACTGACCCCAGCCCCCCGACACATAAACTACTGCAGCATAAATACTGGAGGCTGAGACAGTCAGTACGCCAAACAGCGTTCTTAACAGTATGAACCAATCAATATGCCAAGCAAAGTTCTTAACCATATGAACCAATCAGTACACCAAGCAAAGTTCTTAACAGTATGAACCAATCAGTACGCCAAGCAAAGTTCTTAACCATATGAACCAATCAGTACGCCAAACAGCGTTCTTAACCATATGAACCAATCAGTACACCAAGCAAAGTTCTTAACAGTATGAACCAATCAGTACGCTAAGCAAAGTTCTTAACCATATGAACCAATCAGTACACCAAGCAAAGTTCTTAACCATATGAACCAATCAGTACACCAAGCAAAGTTCTTAACAGTATGAACCAATCAGTACGCCAAGCAAAGTTCTTAACAGTATGAACCAATCAGTACGCCAAGCAAAGTTCTTAACCATATGAACCAATCAGTACACCAAGCAAAGTTCTTAACAGTATGAACCAATCAGTACGCCAAGCAAAGTTCTTAACAGTATGAACCAATCAGTACGCCAAACAGCGTTCTTAACCATATGAACCAATCAGTACACCAAGCAAAGTTCTTAACTGTATGAACCAATCAATACGCCAAGCAAAGTTCTTAACCATATGAACCAATCAGTACACCAAGCAAAGTTCTTAACAGTATGAACCAATCAGTACACCAAGCAAAGTTCTTAACAGTATGAACCAATCAGTACACCAAGCACAGTTTTTCACTGTGCCAGCCCGCTCTTAATTTCTATTTAGTTCGACTCCCATAGATTCAATGTCTGAACTGTGCGTCATTTTGTTATTGTATTTTATTAGAACCCTGTTGTTGTGAAAGCAGCAGCTACTCTTCCTGGGGTCCACACAAAACATAAAACATAACAATAACAGACAATAACACCTCAAGGACAGAGCTACATACATTTAAAAATAAATATATAAATAGAAAAGGTTCTGTACTGACTAGACACCGAGAAGACAAAGATACCTATACCATAGGCCTACAGTCACATCTATCAATTTCATGCTTACATACATATATATCAGTTGACATATACAGTACATACAAGTTATTTAGGTCAGATAGAGGAAGGGTATCTGTACTGTAGTCTATAACTGGACTTTAGTATTGATTCACTACTGTAATCTGTAACTGGACAGTAGTATTGATTCACTACTGTACTCTAGTCTGTAATTGGACTTGAGTATTGATTCACTACTGTAGTCTGTAACTGGACAGTAGTATTGATTCACTACTGTACTGTCTGTAACTGGACTGTAGTATATATTCACTACTGTTGTCTGTAACTGGACAGTAGTATTGATTCACTACTGTACTATAGTCTGTAACTGGACTGTAGTATTGATTCACTACTGTAGTCTGTAACTGGACTGTAGTGTTGATTCACTACTGTAGTCTGTAACTGGACTGTAGTGTTGATTCACTACTGTAGTCTGTAACTGGACTGTAGTGTTGATTCACTACTATAGTCTGTAACTGGACAGTAGTATTGATTCACTAATGTAGTCTGTAACTGGACTGTAGTGTTGATTCACTACTGTAGTCTGTAACTGGACTGTAGTGTTGATTCACTACTGTACTGTAGTCTGTAACTGGACTGTAGTGTTGATTCACTACTGTAGTCTGTAACTGGACTGTAGTGTTGATTCACTAACTGTAACTGGACAGTAGTATTGATTCACTACTGTAGTCTGTAACTGGACAGTAGTATTGATTCACTACTGTAGTCTGTAACTGGACTGTAGTGTTGATTCACTACTGTAGTCTGTAACTGGACTGTAGTGTTGATTCACTACTGTAGTCTGTAACTGGACAGTAGTATTGATTCACTACTGTAGTCTGTAACTGGACAGTAGTATTGATTCACTACTATAGTCTGTAACTGGACTGTAGTGTTGATTCACTACTATAGTCTGTAACTGGACTGTAGTATTGATTCACTACTGTAGACCTGTAACTGGACAGTAGTATTGATTCACTACTGTAGTCTGTAACTGGACTGTAGTATATATTCACTACTGTAGTCTGTAACTGGACAGTAGTATTGATTCACTACTGTAGTCTGTAACTGGACTGTAGTGTTGATTCACTACTATAGTCTGTAACTGGACAGTAGTATTGATTCACTACTGTAGTCTGTAACTGGACAGTAGTATTGATTCACTACTATAGTCTGTAACTGGACAGTAGTATTGATTCACTACTATAGTCTGTAACTGGACAGTATGATTGATTCACTACTGTAGTCTGTAACTGGACAGTAGTATTGATTCACTACTGTAGTCTGTAACTGGACAGTAGTATTGATTCACTACTGTAGTCTGTAACTGGACAGTAGTATTGATTCACTACTATAGTCTGTAACTGGACAGTAGTATTGATTCACTAATGTAGTCTGTAACTGGACAGTAGTATTGATTCACTACTGTACTGTCTGTAACTGGACTGTAGTATTGATTCACTACTGTACTGTCTGTATACATGTGGCATCATACACTAATGCAAGGAAAAGAAACGTGGCATGCCATGATAGATGGTTGGTAATGCCTACATACAGACTTGTAGGCTACATTAGAAATGTTCAAGTCTAATTTGTGAGGCGGTTACTTAATGGCATTAAGAGAATCTCAGGACGTGAGGTTTTACCCAGTCTCCCTGTGTAATTATGTTATTACAAGCACATTGGCTCACGTTTAAACAGCCTTAGTAATCAGAGGGTCAGCAGTATGCTAGGATCTGTCCAAATGAAGAAATTACCATGATCTCTGAACTTCCTTCCAGTCCCACTAGTCTGTTTTACCTAGAACCCTTCACAAGGCCCATTTATTCGCTTTGCGTCCCAAATGGAACCCTGTTTCCTGTATAGTGCACTACTTTTGACCAGAACCCTATGTGCCCTGGTCAAAAGTAGTGCACTATATAGGGAATAGGGTGCCATTTGGGACAAAACCTTGAACTGGCTCTCACCCTCTGCCTCAGCAGCAGTGTACACTCAGAGGAACAGGCCGTTCATAGTCATCAGGTCCTCATTACCGTCATTACTATAATTATTTTCTATATTTACCTATGGTAATGAGGCCAAATGAGATGTGCTGGTTCACCCGTTCTTATGCAGTATGTGCCACCATCACCCCCGGGCTCACGTGTTACAGTGGGCTGGCCCTAATATTCACACTAGCAGCCCATTGCTGGGGTTGGGGTACCACATCTGGACTTCATGGGAACATCGGGATCTTCTCACAGTTGGGGGGGGGCACTTGTTGTTGGGACTTAGGAGAGGTTTAAATCATTGTCTCTTTAAATGCAGCTAACCCTGCGTTCATAACTAAGTTGGAAGGTTGTATATACCACATATGATTGGGAAAAATCCCCTTGAATGCCCCTCCAAATGGTAATTCCTATTGGGAAACTTGTCTATCATCCCTGAGCTCCGACTTCTCCCGCATGCTGACCTCTGAAATGACCTACTAAGGAAATTACCTTGATTAGAGCATTTTCGGCAATTAAACGCAACAACAAAACATTATTTATATAAAGCTATCTATTAACATGTTTTTTTAACACTATTATTTGTTAACAAGTATGATAGCTGCACTTTTAGTTTATGGTTGACACAGCATGCTGGCCATTAGCCATTCCGGGCGCTTCTCAGCTAGTTTGAAAGCACGTGAATGTCTCCAACTGGTATTTACAACTTCACAACGGGTCATTTCCACCTTCCCACTTGGTTATGAACGCAGCATAGGGCTGCTGCTCCCTCCTTCCCATTGCCCTGGGACACAGATCTGTGCTGCAGTGTGGTCGTGGTGGTGAAGTTGGCTGCGGCAGAGGGGGAATTTGGACTGTCGTATTTGTGAGCTCATATACCCAAAGCCACCTTCATTAGGTTGATGTGTACACTGGAGGCTGAGCCAGAACCACCCAGTGAGCCCTTCCTGAACACTTATTGACTGGGAGGAAAGCTGGGGCCCCGTTCAGTGGTAACGTTACGTAAGGGCTTTTTATTTTCAGTTGGTCAGCAACTCAGTATACGTGTTCCCACACTCAAATGAGAGAACTGTTATTTGTGCTTCGGCGAGACACACCAGTGAAAAATACCCCTGTTGATATAGAAGTGTGTGAGTCATAGAGCACTCCAGAATGAATGGAAAAGTGTTAGGTCTAAGTTAAGAGGAATGAAAGGGGCTAGACAGCTAGGTGTGTGTGTGTGTGTGTGTGTGTGTGTGTGTGTGTGTGTGTGTGTGTGTGTGTGTGTGTGTGTGTGTGTGTGTGTGTGTGTGTGTGTGTGTGTGTGTGTGTGTGTGTGTGTGTGTGTGTGTGTGTGTGCCTGCCTGCGTGCGTGCGTGCGTGCGTGCGTGCGTGTGTGTGTTTCAGCCTCCAGGTGTGGGTCTGGATAGCTCAACGTAGCACTATTCCACACTTTCTACTGACAACAGCATGAGGCTAAGGCTATATATCACTAGCCAGATGTAGCTAGCCAAGGACAGAGAAACGTGAGGCACATCTCCAACTAGGTCGTGTCAGGGTTTTCTTTCACTTCAGTCATTAGCGTACGTGTCTCTAGACACCAACTGTTTCTGTGTGTGTTTACTTCTTATCTTAAAAGTCGTATCTAAGTACTGGTGCTGGATAGTAACTCGTTATCAGTTTGTGATGAAGCCACCTGCCAAGCGACGGACACAGTCAACACACTGAAGAATGTTTGTTGTAGATACCTGGTGGGAAACCTAGGTGATTCATTATCTCTCTCCAACTCTAGTAAACCTTGGTCACCCTGTGTTACCATGCCATTAGGGACGTTAGGTAAGGGAAAGACCAGAAAGCCCCGAGTAATGATTGGTGTCATGAGAGGCGGTGGAATGCCTCTCTCACCAAGCTACTTAACAGCTAGTTTAAAGATAACTACCAAGTTCCAGTAAGCCTGTTGGTTCTCATCATGTAGAGTAGAGTAAGGCTACATTGCAGCCTAGGAGCCGGGAGCCGGGGCCTCCCAACCCTCTGACAAATGGCAAACACGTGTTTACTGGGGGATAAGCAGCCAGCTGAGTCACCTCATTATGATTAACCAATGTTTATGCCAGGGATATATGTACACATGCGCTGATTGGTCGGTCACACCTTCTCCAATTACAGATCAGTAGTAGTAGTGTGAATTTGTGTGAGTGGGTGTATGTTTCACCCTTTTCTCTGTGTTCCAGATGATGTGTGTTTGTTAGGCATTTCTCCACATGCTCACTCACCAGACCTCCTAAGAAGTCTAACTTTTGAGCTTATTCACTGTCAGTAAGCAGTGATGACTGCTGATGACAGACTGTATATGTTGTATTTGTGCTACTCTATTAATGTACTGGCCGTCTTGTGTGTCCCAATCTTACCTTCACCAAGACCTTCATCAAGACCTCTTACCTTCATCAAGACCTCTTACCTTCATCAAGAGCTCTTACCTTCATCAAGACCTCTTACCTTCATCAAAACCTCTTACCTTCATCAAGACCGCTTACCTTCATCAAGACCTCTTACCTGCATCAAGAGCTCTTACCTTCATCAAGACCTCTTACCTTCACTAAGAGCTCTTCCCTGCATCAAGAGCTCTTACCTTCATCAAGAGCTCTTACCTTCATGAAGAGCTCTTACCTTCATCAAGACCTTGCTGACCCATTTTGTGAAGGTATTTTTCTGTACACAGTCTCGTTCATCTATGGGAGAGAGAGAGATGATCGATATCAAACAGCAGGGAGAGACTGCATCTAGATAAAGAGTTTTGAACAAATGGAGGTTTATGGAATCACTCATATAAGGGATCACTTGTTCAGATTAAATACTAGGCCAACAACAATTGAAAATAAGTTTAAAGCATGTCATGTCAGGGTAAGTCCCGGTGGTGCTTCAGACCTGCGAGAAAAAAAAAATGTGTGATTGTGTTTGCAATGTGTGTGAGGCTGAGCTGTTGACACTTGGGCAGGGGTGTCAAACTTTGCACCGAAGGGCTGCACTGAAAATGTGTTGTATTTTCTCACCATCAAAAACACAATCAAGAAGTCCTCTATCCATCATTTTTGGAATTTCCGATGCTCCCTGACTGTCTAGCTTTCATTTGGGTGATTATTAGCGAGCTGGAAACAGTCAAGAAACTGTATGAATGTAGGTCCATTATCATTCTAGACAGGTTGGATTTGGTTTTAGTCATTTTATATTCCATAGTAGATATTTTTATTATTATTATTTATTCAAACCACCCGCAGGCCAGATTGGACCCCCTACAGTAGAGGAAACTGAATGCTGGCAGTCAGAGATGAACACTAGCAGACTATGGGTGGTTTGGAAGTGTTTTTATTTTTTTTACCTTTATTTAACTAGGCAAGTCAGTTAAGAACAAATTCTTATTTTCAATGACAGCCTAGGAACAGTGGGTTAACTGCCTGTTCAGGGGCAGAACGACAGATTTGTACCTTGTCAGCTCGGGGGTTTGAACATGCAACCTTCCGGTTACTAGTCCAACACTCCACTAGGCTAACCACTAGGCTACCACTAGGCCCCACATCAGCATCTCACTGCTCTTATCTTCACACTCTCAGAGCTTAGCTGAGCAAAGTGCTAAAATGAACTGTCTGGTCATTTGTGTTGGCAGATGATCACATTAATCTGTGTAATTAGTGGAAGATCAACAGTCTGTAAAGGATGATGTTGTTTTCATGTCTTTTATGGCAGTGACCTCAAACAAATGATACCTCTCCAGTCCTCCTCACTCAGTAAATATTAAAAAGCACCGTGAACATCACTATAGCCAAGAGTTTACTTACTCTTGGCAAGATGAAATTGGATTTATGTAGATGTCTATATTCGTATTAGGGGTTAACAAGACAGTTCATTCTCAAAATAATCAGCATTTATCTCCCTTCCTCTTATAAAATAGTAATACGTTCATCATCAGATTACCAATGAACAAGAACAGATCCCAGCAGATCCTCTCCCATTGGCCAGCAGCATGCCGTGACATTACGGTGTCAAGTAGAAGTGGAGCTTCAGGCGTGCAGGCAAGCAGCCGAGTGACGGGGGGTAATTGTGGTCTGTAATTGTGCAGTGAGTGTTGGTGGCACTGACACAACGGTTAGTGAAGCCAGATGCCCAGTGAGAGATAAGGATTCCACCGGTCTAGTAGAGGTTCACATGGGAACCCTGTGAATCAGAGTGGGTGGGAAAAAGGAAAAGACCATGGAACGGTCGGGGAACGGTCGGGGAACGGTCGGGGAACGGTCGGGGAACGGTCAGGGAATGGTCAGGCTGAGAGGAAGGCTTCCCGAGTGACATAGCAAATGGTCCGATAACGTGTGCCTGAGAGGGCGAGAGACAGAAAGAGTGTGTGTGAGAGAGGGGACTTAGCCTGATTTCTTAAATGAGAGACTATATGCAGGAACAGCATACAAGTGTTCCCTAAAAACTGCTTCTATGTTTTTGTATTCTATTCATTGCTCTGTAGAACGAGCTGTTTGTTACTGCAATGAATGGTCTTGTACTGTATCAGATTTGGTGTCAGATTTTATGCCCAGCGCAACCCAGCTAAGTCTTCTCTGGTGTCATAGCGAATGAAAAGCAGGAGCACAGTGTGTAAAGCAGACTGACTGAATTAAGAAAATCACATCTAAAATGAACAGTAAGTCTGGTGGACTTGTGTTACACGGTGACCTCAATCCCGACAGTCCCTCTGTGGCAGTTTATCTCTGGGTTTGATGTGATGATGAGAATAATATTTGTGGTTGTATGTTGAGATAGTAATACCACTGGAGTGGCTTTACTAGCACAGAGGATATCTATATGATGTATTTATTTTGCTCTATACTGTATGTCCGTTTGCTCAGATGGATGTGTTTACCAAGGCAATTTGGGCTAAGTGCTTGTCCCCTATAGACACAATAGTGGGGGTTTCGTATCTCAAGTGCTGTGGTTGGGAACCATTATCCTTAACCACTGCACACCAACCAACCAGTTGGGTAACCGTGCCCTGGAGCACACAGCAAGGAATGAGAAAATCCTATCAAGTTCAAATCAGTCAAAAGGACATCTGGCATGGGACCTAATACAATTTTGCATGGTAATTGCAAGTTGCACATTGAACAGTTGTGACAGTTCACCCTAAGACTTACTGTACATAACAACCCCATGGACTAGAACAGTGGTCCCACACTGTGGGGAGCGATCCCTCAGGGCGGCGCGAGGGGTTGGTGCCCCCTCCCCTCCATAAATACGTACTTTTTAAAGTTGTAATAGTAGAATGCACAAGGTGCAATGTCGAAATTGGATAGTGCATCATCAGTTCCCCTTGTCATGTCAGTCATTGTATACCTTGGAGAGCTACTGTGTTTATAACTTGACATAAATGTCCAGATCAACTAGCCCATGTCAGCAAATGTTTTTTTATTTAGGTTTTTTAGCCCATAGATATTGTTGTAATTAGTCATATGAATACACATTAGACATGGCAAAATGTATAGAATTGTAAGGAAATGTGCGTTAATAAAACTGCAACATTTTCTTTGAACCCAATGACAAAATGTGTACAATTGCAGGAAATAAGGTTTAAACATGCAAAATTCTCTCTACTAACAAGAGGAGTGTGAACAGTCTGTTATGAACAGTGGTTGTTCCCATAGAAATATAGGCCCCTGAGTGGCGCAGCAGTCTAAGGCACTGCATCTCAGTGCAAGAGTTGTCACTATAGTAACTGGTTTGAATCCAGGCTGTATCACATCTGACCGTGATTGGGAGTCCCATAGGGCGGCGCACATTTGGCCCAGAGTCATCTGAATTTGGCTGGAGTAGGCAGTCATTGTAAATAAGAATATGTTCTTAACTGACTTGCCTGGTTGAATAAATAAAAAAATAATAGAAGTGACGGGCTAAAACTAGGCTAAAACTCAGCTGTATGTTGCTCAATGCTCACTGTAGACTAGCATATAGTCCAACCTACAGTTGTTTCCTTTAAGCAGTGACAGGCTAAAACTAGGCTAAAACTCAGCTGTATGTTGCTCAATGCTCACTGTAGACTAGCATATAGTCCAACCTACATTTGTTTCCTTTAAGCAGTGACAGGCCAAAAGACTATAAACTGTATGTTTCTAAATGTAGACTGACTTCCTCTCTTCTCTCTGTAGAACCTGATGGCCAAGGCATTGTACGACAACGTCCCGGAGTCCCCGGAGGAGTTGGCCTTCCGGAAGGGAGACATCCTAACGATCATTGAGCAGAACACGGGCGGCCTTGAGGGATGGTGGCTCTGCTCTCTGCATGGGCGCCAGGGCATCGCCCCCGGCAACCGCCTCAAGCTGCTGATTGGTCCCATGTTCGACACCCAGTCCCCGGCCGCCCAATCGTCACCTACGGGCTCAGCCTACCAGCAGAAGGTGGGCGTGTCGTCGTCCCAGGGGCTGTACCAGGTGCCGCCCTCCCAGAGCCCGGGTCAGCAGGGCATCTACCAGGTGCCTCCAGGGCAGGATGTCTACCAGGTCCCTCCACAGAGGAGCGTCCTGGCTGCAGACAACACCCCCAGCAAGGTAAGAGACCTGGAGAGACAGAGGGTAGGGGGGAGACAGACAGAGAGAGAGAGAGAGAGAGAGAGAGAGAGAGAGAGAGAGAGAGAAGGAGAGAGAGAGAGAGAGAATAGAGAGAGAATAGAGACCCTGAAAAATCTGAGCCTACACCGTCACTATGGTGAATGACTAAAACAATACAGAAATACACTATGGAAAAAGAAGAAACAGCACATCAGAAATCAGTTCAATGTAATTGAATAATCCATTGAATGTAACCACTTCTGAGAAAACAAACAACAACACGAAGAGTTATCTATCATGATCAAATACAAATCTTGGAATCAACTATTTAGGACTACCAGAACACACTGGATTCTCCAATTACTTTGAATGAACTACAGGACAACATACAAACACTCCATGTGTACTTGTATGTATGTGTATATATAAATATATATATATATATTTACCCCAAAAATATATGGGGGATTAGAAATGATCTACCCCCTAAAATGTTTTTATTATTTACTTCAGAGAGAGAGAGAGAGAGAGAGAGAGAGAGAGAGAGAGAGAGAGAGAGAGAGAGGGAGAGAGAGAGAGTTACTGCTCAGCTGAAGCTGGTCCCCTGGCCTCAGGCAGGGTTCTGGGATTATCAAAGGGGATTGGAAACCATGAACACCATCAGACATCAGACATCAGGAGACATTAAATACTACAGGGCTTGGAGCTTTACAGTTTAAACCATGGGCCGTTCTGTTCTCCTGCAACGCCACTGGCCTCAGACCTGTCTTATGGAAGTCATTACACAGACATAGTCACAGGCCAGAGGGATTGCAGGGCTGCAAATGTAAATGAAATGTGGACAGGGTGTGCCCTGATGTTAGTTCACCACAGAACAGGTCAGTGTTTTTATGCATAGAGAGAGCAAGACTCCCATTTGGCTTTTTTGCGTGTTGGCGAGCTGTGTGTAGGGCCAGGGAAGCCACAGAAGGGTACTGAACGGGGCACAACTCATGGAAAAGCAAACAGTGCAGCACCAAATGCCTGTACTTAGGTCTCTGCACTCAAACACAATACTCAGGTCACAGACAACAACCAAGCCCAGTGCAAATGGATTCACCAGTCTTCTATATGTCTATTTCTGTTCCATGCGGTACAGTATAGCTGTGTATTTCTGTAGTGTAATAACCTATACGCTACAGTATATCAATAAAAGCACATAAATACATACAGTGCATTCAGAAAAGTATTCAGACCCCTTGACTTTTTCCACATTTTGTTACGTAACAGCCCTATTCTAAAATTAATTTAAAAAAAAAATACAAATATCATCAATCTACACACAATACCCCATAACGACAAAGCAAAAACAGGTCTTTAGACATTTTAGAAAAAAAAAAGGTAAATAAGTAACTAAAAATAAATAAATACATTTTAATAATGAAATATCACATTTACATAAGTATTCAGACTCAGTACTTTGTTGATGCACCATTGGCAGCGATTACAGCCTCGAGTCTTCTTGGGTATAACTATACAAGCTTGGCACACCTGTATTTGGGAGTTTTTCCTATTCTTCTCTGCAGATCCTCTCAAGCTCTGTCATGTTGGATGGGGAGCGTCGATACAGCTAGTTTCAAGTCTTTCCAGAGATTTTTGATCAGGTTCAAGTCCGGGCTCTGGCTGGGCCACTCAAGGACATTCAAGGACATTCCAGAAGCCTCTCATGCGTTGTCTTGGCATTGTGCTTAGTGTCAGTGTCTTGTTGGAAGGTGAACCTTCGCCACAGTCTGAGGTCCTGAGCGTTCTGGAGCAGATTTTCATCAAGGATCTCTCTGTACTTTGCTCTGTTCATCTTTCCCTCGATCCTGACTAGTTTCCCAGTCCCTGCTGCTGAAAAACATCCCCACAGCATGATGCTGCCACCACCATGCTTCACTGTAGGGATGGTGCCAGGTTTCCTCCAGAAGTGACGCTTGGCACAAAAAGTTCAATCTTGGTTTCATCAGACCAGATAATCTTGTTTATCATGGTCTGAGAGTCTTTAGGGGCCTTTTGGCAAACTCCAAGCAGGCTGTCATGTGCCTTTTACTGAGGTGTGGCTTCCATCTGGCCATTCTACCATAAAGGCCTGATTGGTAGAGTGCTGCAGGGATGGTTGTCCTTCTCGAAGGTAAAGAAAACAACTGTTTTTGCTTTGTCATTATGGGGTATTGTGTGTAGATTGATGAGGATTAAAAAAATATATGTTTTATCCATTTTAGAATAAATCAAATCAACTCAAAATTCGTCACATGCGCCGAATACAACAAGTGTAGACTTTACAGTGAAATGCTTACTTACAAGCCCTTAACCAACAGTGCAGTTCAAGAAGAGTTAAGAAAATATTTACCAAGTAGACTAAAATAAAAAGTTAAAATAAAAAGTAACACAATAAGAATAACAATAACGAGGCTATGTACAGGGGGTACCATACCGAGTCAGTGTGGAGGCTATATACAGGGAGCACCGGTACCGAGTCAGTGTGCGGGGGTACGGGTTAGTTGATGTAAATTTGCATGTAGGTGGGGGTGAAGTGACTATGCGTAGATAATAAACATTGAGTAGCAGCAGTGTACAAACGGGGGGGTCAATGTAAATTGTCCGTTGCCGATTTTCTGAATTGTTCAGCCGTCTTATGGCTTGGTGGAAGAAGCTGTTGACTAGGTCCTAGATTTGGCGCTCTGGTACCGCTTACTGTGCGGTAGCAGAGAAAACAGTCTATAACTTGTGAATGGAGTCTCTGACAATTTTATGGGCTTTCCTCTGACACCGCCTCTTGTATAGGTCCTGGATGGCAGGAAGCTTGGCCCCAGTGATGTACTGGGCCGTTCGCACTACCCTCTGTAGCGCCTTACGGTCAGAAGGCTGTAACGTAACAACATGTGGAAAAAGTTAAGGGGTTTGAATACTTTCCGAATGCACTGTATCTGGCCGTTTCTCTGAGGTAGTTTCCAAGCAGTTTCACATCGCATTTAAAACATTTAAAAAGAATTACAACATATGGAAGTCAATGGAAAGGGAGTGGCGGCGGTACATCACTGGAAGTTATGTAAAAATATATATATATATATATATATATATATATATATATATATATATATATATATATATATATATATATATATATATTCTTGTTTATTCAAAATCTTTAAAAAATGGATGACACTCTATTCCATCCCCTTAAGAGAGAGAAATTAATTATATACTGGTGGTATTTATTCTATCCGGGGGTATTTTCAACAGGAAGGCATGAGTTAACCGAGACGTTACTAAACTAAGGTGTGTGTTTGTGGGGTAAATAGGGAGCAGGCGCCTGGAGCTTAGCTATGCATTCCAAATGGCACCCTATTCCATTTACAGTGCACTACTTTTGAATAGGGCCCATGGTCAAAAGTAGTGCACTATGTAGGGAATAGGGTGCCGTTTGGGATACACTTCGGATCCAGGAATGGAGCTGCGATAAGCCAGTCAGCCAATCAGGAGGCACCAGGGGCCTGAGCAAGAGACTCAGAGAACAGAGACACTAGCTGAGAACAGAAAGGCCTGTCAATCAATCCCACCTGTACTGTGCAAACATGCAGTCTCCGTCTGAAAGGGCCCATAGAGCTCTGTTCAAAAGTAGTGCACTACGTAGGGTATAGTAGGGTGCCATTTGAGGCACAACCATAATCACACTCAGAACAGTGCTACTACCATCACTATCACTCCCCCTCTCACTGATAAGGAGTTTACTAAGGGAACGGAATTAAGGCTTTGGTGAAAAGGTCAATTAAATAAGTCTATATGAATGTGCCTCGTGTCTACATGCTACAATGTATAATCAACTTGTTTGAGATTAAATTTAGACTGTGTCAATGTCGAAAAGTGCAATCTGTGTATAGCAAAGTGGTGCCACTGCAGATTTCAGCTGTGTTCCTGAATACTGGCCATTAAAGAAAGCCGCAACGGATGCCTCTGTGTGCTCTGTGGAGTCCAGACAGACAGTGCTGTGTTGTTTTCCACTGAGTTCGGAGTGACTCACTGATTTGCCAACACAGAGCTGTGCTTGGCCCAAATATCACCATATCCCCTATATAGTGCACTACTTTTGACTAGCCAATAGGTAATAGGGTGTCATTTGGGACATTGCCCTGGTCTAGGTTGATGAAGAAAGAGGCAGGCCAGCTCTGTTGTTGAATGGCTGAGTGGTTACTGCATTAAGGGCTGTTCAGGTGTGGTGTTCTGGCTAATTAAGCTGGTTAAAAGGGAGGTTAGGGGGATTTCCTGGTTGCCAAGCACACACACACGCACATACACACACAAACACACGCAAGCACACACACACACACACACACACACACACACACACACACACACACACACACACACACACACTTCCTCCTTTCAAGGATTCAAATGATTATGGGCATTGAGGCAGACAGCCTCCTTTACTGAGAAGCCCCTCTAATATCCCACCTAAGCCACCATGTGTCGACATGTCACAGCTGTGAAAGGACACAGCTTTGTTACTCAGGCAAAATGCAAGTTTCGCTTTAAAAAACAGATAATAAACATGTTGTATCACAGCGCCTCTCCTCTCTAAAGATCCACTTAACTGTACTGTATTTAAGAATATGAATATGTATATATAAATAGTTTGTAAATTGTATTTTTGTTGTCTCTTGGTGTCATTCCTATATCTAACTTTTTTGTATTATTTTGAATGAAATGTAATATCTGTTCTTCTTGTCTATAACTGTCTGTACTTTGACATGCATTTGTAAATGTTATGTGGACCCCAGGAAGAGTAGCTGCTGCATGTGCAGAAGCTCATAGGGATCTGGATAAACAGAACTAATTGTGTGTGTGTGTGTGTGTGCGTGTGTGTGTGTGTGTGTGTGTGTGTGTGTGTGTGTGTGTGTGTGTGTGTGTGTGTGTGTGTGTGTGTGTGTGTGTGTGTGTGTGTGTGTGTGTGTGTGTGTGTGTGTGTCTAGCATGCCAACCCCTCTGTGAAATTTCAGATTGGCGACTGGTTATTTTATATTCATGTGACGTGGGCTTTGGTATATAAATGCACACTGAGGTTTGGCACTGGCTCTAGCTATCTCTCTCAGGCTACTCAGTTTGATGCTGTGGCCCTGGCTGCCTGTCCTTGTGTAACCCTTCAGAGAGGGTGAGCTAAAGCGCCCCAACCACAGCTGCCCCATTCAAGGCCCCAGTGTTGGCCCATAGCTGGCCCGAAGCTGGGAGCCATCCTTGGGGCTCTCTGCCACACAAAGAGCCCCTCACAGAGACCAGGAGCTGCCTTGCACCACCCTTTGTCACACTGGTGTTAGATGGCAGTTTTATCATCAGTCACTGGCCCTGGTTCTTCTGATTCTCAAAGGTGTGTCTGTTTCTCTCTCTGTGTTCAAAGGCCCCGCCGAGCCTCTTATCTACTCCTACCAGTCCTCTTCCTCACATCCTGCCTCAGCAAGACAAGGCTCGCTCCTTCTATGGCCACTTCCTGTCTCTGTCTTATACACATGTAGAGATCCTATCATTCGCTGACGTGGACTGTGATCAACAGTAAGAAACACAGTGCGACTGAGTTAATAAACTCCCACAAGTCACCGAGGATTGAGGAAGTGAACTGCTTGGGTAACTGAGTTGGCCGTTAGAGTGGAGGTAACCAGGTTAAGCTCCAATAAGTGTTGTTTGTGAGGTTTGCAAGACATTGCTTGACTACTTTTGACCAGAGCCCTTTGGCCCTGATCAAAAGTAGTGCACTCTATATGGAATAGGGTGCCATTTGGGACGCTGAGTATTTTCTCCCTCTAATCATGTGTGGAAAATGAATTATTCCTTCCTGTTGGGCTCCCTCCTTTAGACACGTGTCTGCTCTCTATTGTCGCCGCGGTGACGAATCACTGGCCTGTGTAATTTGACCCAGGGCAAGGTCATAAATCCCATTGTATCAAAGGGAAATGGTGTCCATGTTGGTGTTGGTGTCCATCCACCACACACCAACAGAGCTAGAGAGAGAGAGATCCTTCCAGAAAAGTATAGATAGATGAAAAAATGCTCTTTCTGCAGTGCCAAGGAGTAAGAAAGTGGAGAGAAAGTGTGGAGGGAGAAAGAGAGGACAGGAAATGTTTGTCTGATAGGTAACTCCATTTCCCCCGGTTTAAAATCTATGCTGACAGGGACAGCTAGTAGGTCACATTCTACGTCTCCCTCCTCCCCGCTTTTTCACTTTCTCACAAATCAAAAAGGACATCTTAATAATGAATAAATTCCTGGAAAGTAAACAGGAAATGGCCGTTCCATTATTAAAACTACCCCTATTAGTATAATTTCTGCCCATTGTGAGATTCAAAAAGTCTTTGATCAGAGGGAATAAAAGATGATCCTTATTAGTGATGGAATCAGTGAGCATGTGTGTATAAGTGTGTGTGTGAGGGCTCTTTTAACGCCCCTGGTAATGCCCGATCTTTACTTGGCTTTGACCACATGGTCACATCGTCATCATGGAGATCGAGGCCTCGTGGGATTGGCCACTTAATTACCTGCATTAATTAGTTTGCCATGTTATATAGGCCACCGTCGCTCTGAGCTGTGGAAGGGAACATTAGTGTTCAGCTGAAGTGAACGCTGTTGAGAAGTAACCTATAATAACACTGTAAAGCTATACGACTGTGAGTCAGCAACCGCAGGTGCCCCCTTGAAATCCCCTTGAAACCAAGAGGACAAGGGTAGCATCCCAAATGGTACCCTATTCCCTATGTAGTGCATTACATTCAACCTGTGCACTACGTAGGGAATAGGGTGTCATTTGGGACGTAGACCATGATTCAGCACGACAGGTGCCCTCTGTAAACCAAGGTGCCCTCTTGAAAGGCTATTATAGGAACTCTGCCACACCCCTTCCCTTTTGAGTGAAACTTACAAAGAATAACATCACTAATGCCACTCTCCTACACGCTATTAGTCATATCATTAATAATGTGTATTGGGTGGCAACGGATTGAATTTCCCTGGTACTGACATGGCTCCCTGTGTGGCTTCTGCCCACCCTCAGTGACTGAAAGCTGAAACAACACCATTGTGTTGACAATTGCTAATGAGAAGATGGAGGGGGGTGAAGGGAGGGATGAAGGGGGATGAAGGAGGGATGGTGCGGGGAAGTTATATGAGAGAATGGTGGCTTTATTGTGTCAGAAGCAGCAGCCACACACACAGACACACACACACACACACACACACACACACACACACACTGAGGAGTGGGTAAGGGCACAGTGGTGATGTCAGGACGGTGATATAGGGGGGAATGGATGGATGGAATCACCCCATCCAGTTCTAACAGGGGTCAATGGCTGTCTGGCAATATGATTGTCACCATTAGGGTGATCTGGCCACCGTTGACATGTGTCATCAAGTCATCAGCGTGTGAAATGACAACCTAGTGTGCCTTTCTACACCTACGCTCAAACCTTCAAGTGTTCACACACACAACCCTACACAAACATTCACACTCAAACTAGCTTTCTTTCAGAGCTGAAGCAGCACTGTCATCACAATGCAGGGTTAACTTATAAAGGTCAAAGTGGTAGTGAACAGTTGACAATGACATTTTAAATCTACTTAAAATACTAGGCTATGTATGTATTTATCAAACCCATGAAGTCATTGTTGGCAACATGACACGATGACTACCACTGAAATCATATGGGGGGAAAAACCCAACCTGTCCCAACTAGAATCTGTCAGCACATTAAAGTAAATGTGGTGTGGGCTAAAAGAATAATGAGTCACTCAGAACAACCCAGTACTATCCCAACAATGCATGCACCACCTTGGGGACACCATTTTGAACCTGATCCTGTCTGCATCCCAAACGGAACCCAATTCCCTATGGGCTCTGGTCAAAGGTTGTGTACTACTGTATATAGGGAATAGGGTGCCATTTGGGACAGATCCCATCACCTGAGTGGGAACAAGTATTTACCCAGTCCCTGGCTTATATGATGTCATCAGCACTCACCCACCAAGACTGTATTTTTTGATGCCGCCGTCCGCCTGCCCATCCCCATAAAGGAACCAGTCAGGTCAATATTTACCCAACCACCATTAGGAGCGCCAAGTACCCCGGCAGAGCCTGCCGCAGCGGCAAAGCCTGCTGGGTAAACAGTGGGTGAAGAAGGGAAATAAATGAACAGTGTTTGTCTGGCAGTGAATGACAAGACCCCGTTATGGGAAGAGTGGAGTAGAGAGTGGCTGTCTGCGTCAAGGAATGGCAACCTATTCCCTTTATAGTGCACTACTTGTTTTGACCAGGGCCCAAAAGGCTCTGGACAAAAGTAGTGCACTACAAAATGGATAGGGTGCCATTCGGGACATACCCTGACATGCACCTGTTGAGGGGCCAGATTGGTCACTGTGGTTTTCTGGCTTTCATAGGTACCATGTTAGCCATCTCTGGACTGTGTGTGAGAGAGGGTAACTCAAAAACAGAGATCTCCTTTTGTGCAATGCACATTCACTGCAACTTTCCCACACATAGCCACGCCACAGGGAGTATAGGAACTACAGAGAAAGCAACAAGGACCTTTTAGTCCAGGACTTTCCTTTGTTGTGTAAAGGGAAGCTATGCTGGTGTGTCTGGTTACACATGCGCTGGGAGCTTGTACCCAATCAAAGATACACGTGTGTGCGTGAGAAGAATAAAATGTAGCATGGCTATTGGTTCCCATGCCTAGTCTTAATAATAGGATCATGGCTTTTTTCAGTCTGTCATAGCTTGGTTGACTCACACTAAGCTGTCGTGAGTAAAAGTTTAGTCTGTAGGTCCTACAGGGTGAAGTACAGTTGAAGTCGGAAGTTTACATACACTTAGGTTGGAGTCATTAAAACTAATTTTTCAACCACTCCACAAATGTATTGTTAACAAACTAGAGTTTTGGCAATTCGGTTAGGACATCTACTTTGTGCATGACACAAGTAATTTTTCCAACAATTGTTTACAGACAGATTATTTAACTTATAATTCACTGTATCACAATTCCAGTGGGTCAGTAGCTTTCATACACTAAGTTGACTGTGCCTTTAAACAGCTTGGAACATTCCAGATAACGATGTCATGGCTTTAGAAGCTTCTGATACGCCAATTGATGTAATTTGAGTCAATTGGAGGTGTACCTGTGGATGTATTTCAAGGCCTACCTTCAAACTCAGTGCCTCTTTGCTTGACATCATGGGAAAATCAGCCAAGACCTCAGAAAACATTGTAGACCTCCACAAGTCTGGTTCATCCTTGGGAGCAATTTACAAACGCCTGAAGGTACCACATTCGTCTTTATAAACAATAGTACGCAAGTATAAATTCATGGGACCACGCAGCCGTCATACCGCTCAGAAAGGAGACGCGTTCTGTCTCCTAGAGATTAACGTACTTTGGTGCGAAAAGTGCAAATCAATCCCAGAACAACTTCGAAGGACCTTGTGAAGATGCTGGAGGAAACAGGTACAAAAGTATCTATATCCACAGTAAACATTGGACATTGACCCCAAGCATACTTCCAAAGTTGTGGCAAAATGGCTTAAGGACAACTAAGTCAAGGTAATGGAGTGGCCATCACAAAGCCCTGACCTCAATCCTATTGAAAATGTTGTGGGCAGAACTGAGCAAGGAGCAATGTTGTGTGCGTGCGAGCAAGGAGGCCTACAACCTGACTCAGTTACACCAGCTCTGTCAGGAGGAATGGGCCAAAATTCACCCAACGTTTGACCCAAGTTAAACAATTTAAAGGCAATGCTAATAAATACTAATTGAGTGAATGTAAACTTCTGACCCACTGGGATTGTGATGAAAGAAAGAAAAACTGAAATAAATCAGTCTCTCTACTATTATTCTGACATTTCACATTCTTAAAATAAAGTGGTGATCCTAACTGATCTAAGACAGGGCATTTTTACCAGGATTTAATGTCAAGAATTGTGAAAAACTGAGTTTAAATGTATTTGGCTAAGGTGTGTGTAAAATTTTGACTTCAAATATATGTATGGATAGGAATCCCAACCATGAGCACCTTTAATTACACTGGGAGGGTATTTACAAATCTCTCCCTCCCTCTATGGGAAATATATGTTTAAATTGCCAATGCAAGTGAAATGGATAAACAAAAGTAAAATAATAAAAAGTAAAAATTACACTCACAAGTTCCAAGAGAATAGAGACATTTCAAATGTCATATGTCTATATACAGTGTTGAAACGTAGTGCAAATAGTTAAAGTACAAAGGGAAAAATTGATAAGCGGGCGTAGCAAGTGAACCCAAGTGCAGACTCAGATGAGGAGACAGGGATACGGTAACTACGGTATTTATTGAACAGCGGGGGAGATGGGGTGGCCAGGGGAGCCTCGGACAGGTAGCAGGGAAACAAGGACTGAGGCTGAGGCCGGGGCAAGGGGAGCGAAGGCAGGGTAAGCAGGTCCGGAGCGGAATCCAAGGAAGCCGTAGAGGGGGGGGGGTCCTGAGCAGGGACGCAGGACTGACGAGACAGGGACCAGCGGCAGAGCGGACGGAATGATCAGAGATTACAATCTGGCAGCATGGAAGTGGCAGGGCTGAGTATTTGTAGTGGTCTTGATTATGAAACAGGTTGCAGCTGTGCCTCCAGCACACCTGTCTCCACTCACACAATCACATGCACCCACACAGAGAGAGAGAGGGAGATAACACTGGGGGAATGGCAGCAGGTTAGAGAGACACAGGACGAGCAGTAGAGGGTGTGGCAGGGGCAGATGTAACAAAAATATATAAGCATATATATGGGTTGTATTTACAATTGTTTGTTCTTCACTGGTTGCCCTTTTCTTGTGGCAACAGATCACACATCTTGTTGCTGTGATTGCACACTGTGGTATTTCAACCAATACATATGGGAGTTTATCAAAAATCGATTTGTTTAAAAATAACATTGTGGGTCTGTGCAATCTGATATGGTCATACATTTAGCAGGATGTTAGGAAGTGCAGCTCAGTTTCCACCAACTTTTGTGGGCAGTGTGCACATGGCCTGTCTTCCCTTGACTGACAGTGTGGCCTTTCTCAATAGCAAGGCCATGCTCACGGTCGGAACATAGTCAATATTTCCTTAATATTGGGTCAGTCACAGTGGTCAGGTATTCTGCCACTGTGTACTCTCTGTTTAGGGCCAAATAGCATTCTAGTTTGCTCTGTTTTTTGTCAATTCTTTCCAATGTGTCAAGTAATTATCTTTCTGTTTTCTCACGATTTGGTTGGGTCTAATTGTGTTGCTGTCCTGGGGCTCTGTGGCGTCTGTTTGTGTTTGTGAACAGAGCCCCAGGACCAGCTTGCTTAGGGGGCTCTTCTTCAGGTTAATTTATCTGGTAATGGCTTTGGTATGGAAGGTTTGGGAATCACTTCCTTTTAAGTGGTTGTAGAATGTAATGTCTCTTTTCTGGATTTTGATCATTAGCGGGTATCGGCCTAATACTGCTCTGCATGCATTATTTGGTGTTTTACGTTGTAAACAGGATATTTTAGCAGAATTCTGCATGCAGAGTCTCAATTTGTGTTTGTCCCATTTTGTGAATTCTTGGTTGGTAAGTGGACCCCAGACCTCACAACCATAAAGGGCAATGGGTTCTATAACTGATTCAAGTATTTTTTAGCCAGATCCTAACTGGTATGTTGAAATTTATGTTCCCTTTGATGGTATAGAAGGCCCTTCTTGCCTTGTCCCGCAGATCATTCAAAGCTCATTCAGATCATTCAAATCTGTGGCACTGATGTTTAGGCCGAGGTATGTATCGTTTTTTTTGTGTGCTCTAGGCCAACGGTGTCTAGATGGAATTTGTATTCGTGGTCCTGGCAACTGAATCTTTTTTGGAACACCATTGTTTTTGTCTTACTGAGATTTACTGTCAGGGCCCGGGTCTGTGCAGACGATATAGGTTCTGCTGTAGGCCCTCCTTGGTTGGGGACAGAAGCACCATATCATCAGCAAACAGTAGACATTTCACATCAGATTCTAGTAGGGTGAGACCGGGTGCTGCAGACTGTTCTAGTGCTCTCGCCAATGTGTTGATATATATGCTGAAGAGGGTGGGGCTCAAGCTGCTTATCCCTGTCTCACCCCCCGGCCCTCTGAAAAGAAATGTGTGTGTTTCATGCCAATTTTAACCACAAACCTATTGTTTGTGTACATGGATTTTAAATTGTTGTATGTTTTCCCCCCAAAACCACTTTCCAACAATTTGTTTAGCAGGTCCTCATGCCAAATTGATTCTAAAGCTTTTTTGAAATCAACAAAGCATGAGAAGGCTTTGCCTTTGTTTTTGTTTGTTTGTCAATTAGGGTGTGCAGGGTGAATACGTGGTCTGTTGTACGGTAGTTTGGTAAAAATCCAATTTGACATTTGCTCAGTACATTGTTTTTACTGAGGAAATGTACGAGTCTGCTGTTAATGATAATGCAGAGGATTTTCCAGAGGTTGCTGTTGACGCATATCCCGCTGTACTTATTGGGGTCAATTTTGTCTCCACTTTTGTGGATTGGGGTGATCAGTCCTTGGTTCCAAATATTGGGAAATGTGCCAGAGCTGAGGATGATGTTAAAGAGTTTTAGTATAGCCAATTGGTCTGTTCATTTTATCATTTAATTTAGAATACCATCAACCCCCTAGGGCTTTTTGGTTTGCAGGGTTTGTATTTTGTCCTGTAGTCCATTCAATGTATTTGGAGAATCCAGTGGGTTCTGGTAGTCTTTAAAAGTTGATTGTAAAATTTGTATTTGATCATGTATATGTATTTGCTGTTTGTTCTTTGTTATAGAGCCAAAAATATTGGAGAAGTGGTTTATCCATACATCTCCATTTTGGATAGATAATGCTTCGTGTTGTGGTTTGTTTAGAGTTTTCCAATTTTCCCAGAAGGTGTTACATTCTATGGATTCTTCAATTACATGCTGTGAAGGCATAGGCTCAGGTTTTCTGGGTCTCTATGTTTTTGGTTGGATCGGTTTCTCAATTTCTTTCTTAAGTTTTTTCATTCTTCATCAAACCACTTGTCATTGTTGTTCATTTTCTTAGATTGTCTGCTTGAAATGTTTTGATTTGATAGGGCAGCTGATATGTCAAATATACTGTTCAGGTTTTCTACTGTCAAGTTTTACAGTGAAACATTTTTTCCAGGAAATTGTCAAGAAGGGATTGAATTTGCTGTTGCCTAATTGTTGTTTTGGTAGATTTCCACACTACTTTCCTTCCCTCTATAGCATTTACTAATATTATTCCTTTCCTTTGGCTTTGATGCCTCATGATTAAGCATAGATCTGTTCAAGTAGAGTGTGATTTTGCTGTGATCTGATAGGAGTGTCAATGGACTGACTGTGAACACTCTAAGAGACTCTGGGTTGAGGTCAGCGATAAATTAGTCTACAGTACAATTGCCAAGATATGAGCTATAGGTGTACCTACCGTAGGAGTCCTCTCGAAGCCTACCATTGACTATGTACATACCCAGCCTCTGACAGAGCTGCAGGAGTTGTGACCCGTTTTTGTTGGTTATGTTGCCGTAGTTGTGTCTAAGGGGGCATATGGGGAGGGAAGGATGTCACCTCCAGGTAGGTGTTTGTCCCCCTGTGTGCTGAGGGTGTCAGGTTCGTCCCCCTGTGTGCTGAGGGTGTCAGGTTCTTGTCCAGTTCTGGCATTTAGTTCGCCACAGACTAGCACATGTCCCTGGGCCTGGAAATGGTTGATCTCGCCCTCTAGGATGGAGAAGCTGTCATCGTTAAAGTATGGGGATTATATTGGGGTGATATAGGTAGCACACATGAGGAAATGTTTCTCTGTTGAGATCATTTCCTTATTAATTTCTAGCCCGATGTAAAATATTCCTGTTTTGACTAATTCAACAGAGTGGGTTAAGTCTGCTTTATACCAAATTAGCATACCCCCAGATACTTTTCTCTGTTTCACACCTGGTTGTTTGGTGGATGGGACTACCATATCTTTGTAACCTAGAGGGCAACCATTGGATCTGTTTATAACCATGTTTCTTTGATGAAGTCTGGGTCCCTGCTCTTTATGCTAATGGCAGATGACCTCAAACCTTATATATTCAAGGGTGAGATATATCTCTCTCTGTATCTCTCTATACCGCTCTCGTTCTTTCACTCTCTGTATCTCTCTATACCGCTCTCTTTCTTTCACTCTGTATCTCTCTCTCTCTTTCTCTCTCTCTCTCTCTTTCTCTCTCTCTCCACTGAGACATTCATCTTAGTCTGGTGGATGGATGGGGTCTAATGCTGGGGTTATGGATGCCATCATTCAGCTCATATCTTCTCAAAAAGAGGAGGTATTAGGATGGCTACACAGGGACTAAAGAAGAGACCATAGAGATCTCAGTGTAGCCTCAGTGCATTCCAAATGGCACCCTTTTCCCAATATATAGTGCACTACTTTTGACCAGAGCCCTGTGAAATAGGGTTCTATTTGGGAAGCAGCCTCTCGCTACCTCCCTGGAGTCTTTCTGTCTTTAGAGCAGGAAGCCATACGTATGGTTCCCATTTTCCAGCCCTGTCAGTGAACCCTGCATGTTCCAGTGTGGTGATGGTGGTGTGTCTATGGAGGGGGAGGAAGGGACAGGGAGAGAGAGGAGGGGGTAGCGGGATACAGGGAAGGGGGAAAAGCATTCCGTACATTCTTCTGTCTGTCTGACGCAGCGAGGAAGTCTGGAGCTCGGAAGGCTGGGATATACAGGGTAAGAGTAGAGAACTGACAGAGGTATGGGAGGGAGAAAGAGAGATTGGGAGGGTGATTAACACTTACGGGAAAGAGAGAGGTGGAGGAATGTGACACGAGTGAAAAAGTGATGGGCAGGAAAAAGCGGTCTGTTCCTTTCTTTCTCGCCTCCCTTCTCCTGAGGAGCCAATGTGACACCCATGTTTCTGGGACGTCTGTTCTCTCGCAGCACCACACCCCATGACAGCTCAGTCCCCTACTTCACGGTTCCATGGCTGCATCCCAAATAGCATCCTATTGGGAATAGGTTTCCATTTGGGATGTACCCAGAGAGAACAGGGTCGTATTCACTAGGCACCAAACAGAAGAATACTTAAAAGGAGTCCGGGGAGGGACTACCTGAACATTTCCAATAAGAAACGCTGGTTTTTGCTTGCCGTTCCATTGTGCACTAATGAATACAAACCAACTATGGAAGTCACGTGAGAGAGATAAATAGGTTTCGTCAGAATGACTCAGGGCCTGCAGTAACAAGTCATAGGATGTATGAGGTGAATTGTGTGTACTGTGTGTAATTTGTAAGACTATCACTATTGTGGAACTGTCATGAACCAGTTGTCGAGACAGAGGTCCTTATAGTGTTGTTTCTTGTGTGTGTCCTGGTGTGGACAGGTGGTGACCCCAACACAAGTGGGACAGTCGTACGCCTACAGCCCTGGCCAGCACACCCAACAGGACCTCTATGATGTTCCTCCCATGAGACCACAGGGGGTAAGTGTCTCTACCTCTACACATAACATAGAAATTATTATGTCAATCCATCAGGGAAAATCTAAAATGGCACCCTATTCTCTATGCAGTTAGCTACTTTGTCTGACATGGCACCACAGGGCCCTGGCCAAAAATAGTGCACTATATAAGGAACAGGGAGCCATTTGAGACACAGCCTCAGTGTTTTACTTTGCTGTTTCAGCCATTCAATGTAATCTATGGTATCCTGATTTTGGAATGTCACTCTGTTTTCCAGGTGTATGACATTCCTCCTGGGAAAATTATGGGATCGCCTTTTCCTGGACAACATTGCAATTCTCCCTCCCAAGGAGGAGTCTATGATGTTCCCCAATCCACTCAGATGGACCCCCGGACACAAGGGGTTTACGATATCCCTCCCTCTACGCAAAGGGTATGTCAGACCACTCAAACTACACAGAGAAACACTACCCACACTGAGACCACATATAGAAGGTTTATAACCTGCTCATTCTACATTCCAATAAAGTCAAAAGGAAGCGGTAGCCATTTAGGTCCGGAACATTTTACTTTTATTTATTGATACATGCTCTAGTATCCCTCTTAATTGCATGGTAATAAATTAATAATATGTCAAATTATCATATTTATTACATTTTCGCGGTTCCCTAAATGAAAGTGTTGTCTGCCAATAGCATTCGAGCAAAACTCGCTGAGTAGCATTCTCTCTGTCTGTTAACACTCCAGCAGGGAAGTCAAGGACTAAATTATTACATCTCTGGGGATATATCCCAAATGGCACCCTATATAGTGCACTACTTTTATCCAGGCCCCATAGGGCTCTGGTCAAAATGAGTGCACTTTGTAGGGAATAGGGTGCCATTTGGGATGTAATCTGGGGCATCTTACATTACACCCTGGATACAGTGTTCTAGGCCCAGCCAAGGCTTAGGGCCATCAGTTTGTTTGTAATAACGTGAAATATGTGGGAACCCGTTATTTGCGTCGCGGTTGGGTTCGGGCTGTCTCGCAGTGAGGAGCACATTTCAAGGCAGACTGAAATCACTTACAGCCCACTCTTTTTATTTATCCAGCTCCGCTTTCACGCTACGTGCCATTTACGTCACAATCCATATTCCACACTGTCAGGACAATGCTAGATGTTTATTGCTTATGCGTTTTGCCATATTCAGGCTGATACTGAGTTATGGGGATGGAATAGGAAGCTGAGCACTGAGGTTTGCAAATATAGTATCAACCGAAACAGTCGGTTCTGTCAGTTCCTCAATATCTAATTGAAATAATGTGGTGCAAAGCTTGTTTGTTATTGATTTGGTAAGCTGTATTTCTGTAGCTATGACTCATTGTTGCATGATGGTTGATGCGCTGTCTACTCCCCTCCTTACGGTAGGCCGTCATTGTAAATAAGAATTTGTTCTTAACTGACTTGCCTAGTTAAATAAAGGTTAAATACATTTTTTTTAAATACTGTAGTCTATGAGGCACTCATCCAAACGCTTGTCTTTTCTGTACAGGTGTACTCTGTGCCTCCCTGCCGGAACACCCCAGCCCTCCAGGAGGGAAACTACGATTTCCCCCAACCTCTCAAACAACACAAACAACAGGAGGGCATCTACGACGTACCCCCACCCACCCTCACCAAACCCTCCCCATCCCCCCAGTCCAATTATGACTTTCCCCCAGCTCCGAGCCAATCGGACCCCACCACCTCCAACGCCCTGTCGTCAGCGACAACGAAGGCATCTACGACGTGCCGCCCCCCGCCCACCAGCTCTCAGGGGCGGGGCCTCGTGGCGATCTGTATGATATCCCCAGGGGGATGCAGCAGCCCCCCTCCCAGCACCGCTCCACCCCCCAGGAGAGGGACAGGGACAGGGGGAAGGGCCAGGGCGTATATGACATCCCACCTGCTCTGGGGGACATGACAGACGGGGTGAACCGCCTGTCCTTCTCCAGCACGGGCTCCACACGCAGCTCCATGTCCACCTCTTCCACCTCCACGGTCTCCAGCGCTGAGGGCAGGCTGGCCCTAGATGTGGACCAGGCAGTCCAGAGGCTGTACCGCCTGCATCAGGCCGTGGAGGCCTCTGTGGGGGCCCTACAGACCCTGGCCTCCTCCTCCCACTGGAGGACTTACCCCTTCATGGAGCGCCACACCAACGAGGTGCGCACCGTGCTGGACAGGGTAAGGGCAGCCCTGGCAGACTTTGTGGTATTTGGCAGGGGTGCTGTGGCCAACGCCACGGCCCTGTCAGACCCCAGCCTGCACAGTAAGCTGAGGAGGCAGCTGGGAAGGCTGGAGGACTCCCAGCAGATCATCCTGCAGACCTACCAGAGCCTGGAGAACTGCGGCTGGGCCCTCAACGCCCTGGCCACCTCCAGCAGCACCAAGCACCAGATTAAGAGTGACAACCTGGACCGCTTCGTTATGGTTTCCAGGACGGTGCCCGACGATGCCAAACAGCTGGCCTCCTCCGTGGGGGGTAACGCCGAGCTGCTCTTCAGGCGGACGCCAACCATGAATGGGTCCTCCTACCCCAGGGGGGGCACGCCAGAAGAAGCCATCATTCATCCTCTCACCTCCCCATCCTCGGACAGCGACAACTACGTAGGCCAGACCAAGCCCTTTCCTGTGCCCTCCAACCAAGACAAAGGCAACATGAACAATAGTGAGAAATGTGTGAAGAGCTGGATGGAGGACTATGACTACGTCCATCTGCAGGTATGTTTGACTCTGACTCTAGCCTGACCTACCACACAGATGTTATATTTACTGTACACAAAACGTTGGTCATTAAGCAGACACTTATCCAGAGCGACTTACAGTCGATCATTCAATTTAGATGGTAAGACAAACGGTAGCTAGGTCAAATGTTAGCCCCTCACATCAACATATAATCTCTGATCTATGCATGAGAGTTTAGATGTGAATCACTAGATTCCTATACAGTGTCTTAAGTGTGTTGACACAATATTTAGCCTTTACGGGAAACGATGATCAGGTGGTGTTGAGCATGCTAGCTGCATTATCAGTACACTCTTAAAAAAAGGTGCTATCTACAACCCAAAAGGGTTCTTCAGCTGTCCCCCATAGGAGAACCCTTTAAAGAACCCTTTTTGGTTCCAGGTAGAACCCTTTTGAGTTCCATGTAAGACCCTTTCTGCAGAATGATTCACATCTTTCCACAGAGGGTTCTACATGGAACCCAATAGAGTTATACCTGGAACCAAAAAGGCTTCTCCTTTGGGGACAGCCGAAGAACCCTTTTGGAACCCTTTTTAAGAGTGCCCTTAACTCTTAACTCTAAGAGTGGGTAAAGCCAGGCTGTATCTGCCTGTTGGGTAGTCCCATTTGTTCATCCAGGAAGACAACAGATAGATTAGAAAGGAATAACTAACATACAAATGTTTTACTGAGCATCAACATGTAAGACTATATGAGAGGGACTATGTTTTCAATCCTAATCTGAGTAGCAGGAATTGTATCGCAGGTTATGCATTGGGAATTACATGTGTACTTACCCTCTGCTGTTTGAATCTGCTGCTTTGGTTGGTCTTCTCCTCAGTCACACTCTTGTTTCTCCTCAGGGCAAAGAGGACTTTGAGCGGCAGCAGAAGGAGCTCCTGGAGAAAGAGAACATCATTAAGCAGAGCAAGTTACAGCTGGGACAAGAACAGGTATTGGCTTCTTTCCTATTTTGGCCAGTCTGGGCCACCATACTTAGTCATGCATATTCATGTGTTAGTATTGTTTCTATGCACTAGATTTACACTATTAAAGGCCCACTCCTCAATTTGAAAAACAACAAAACGGTTGCTCCGCCACGTTGGTTTTCTATAAAGCTGAGAGATGTGGGCAGAGAAATGTATCCACTCTCAAACAGACTTTTCATACTGTTCACATAATTTATTGAGGATACAATATTATTCAAACGCTCACAGTGGATGACCTTTCCTTCATGGGTTCAGAGACAGTGCCTACCTCCTAGAATAGAGCAGAGCCAGGAGGACACATCTGGCCCACTCTGACAGAGCAGTCAAACATACTGCCGTAGAACAGGAGATTAACCTTTTCACTGCTGTAATCATGCAGCAAGTATGTTCTCTATGGAAGAAGAAGGAGAATTCCATGATGAAATTGATATGTAGGATGTATTTTCATCATGTTTATTGTGTACATCAGAGATGTCCGTCTCCATAATACCACACAGTTTATCTACTTGTGTACATTTTAAGACAATTGAGAAATGGAACCAAAAATATTGATCAGACTTTACTCTTTCATGTCACAGATGAACCAGTTCATACAGTTGGAGCAAGAGGTGATCAAACCAGTGGAGAATGACATCACACAGTGGATCGCCCACCAGCACCCGACAGGCCCCTCCTCCTCCCCCTCAGACTCCTCCTCCTCTCCCTCCCCTTCCCTGGCTGGAGGCGGGGCCCAGCTGTGTGGGCGTGACCGTCAGCTGCTGGGCTTCTATTCGGAGCAGTGCCAGCAGCACTTTGTCACGTTGCTCAACGCAGTGGACGCTTTCTTCGGCTGCGTGGGCGCCGGCCAGCCACCGCGCATCTTCGTGGCGCACAGCAAGTTCGTCATCCTCAGCGCCCACAAACTGGTGTTCATCGGTGACACCCTGTCCAGGCAGGCAGCCACGCCCGAAGTGGCCAACCGGGTGATGAACTCCAGCAACGTGCTATGTGACCTGTTGAAGACAGTGGTGGGAGCTACCAAGACGGCCGCGCTGCACTACCCCAACACAGCCTACGTGCAGGACATGGTGGACAGAGTCACGGATCTCTCACACCACGCTCAACAGTTCAAAGAACAGCTGCTGCAGATGGCTGCTTTGTGATAGTTTGTGATGTCATTTGTCACTTCCTGGTCCCGCCTATTTCACCACAGCAACATGTTTATATACCGTATATACAGTATCTCTCTATATATATATATATATATATATATATACATATACAGATTCTCTCTCTCTCTCTCTATATATATCTATATATATATATATATATATATATATATATAAATATATATATATATATGTATAATTGCTTATTGTTAATATTAAAAGTACATTTTTGGGCTGTTTGTAAATAGTATCGTTTTCTCTGTTCTGTAAATATTAGGCTCTATTTTTGTGTAGATTGTTTTATATAATTAATTATGACATGAATATATAGATGTGATATCCGTGGCTTTTTAGGGTTACTTGGACATGTTTTCGTAACATTCCAATTTCATATATTATAAAGCAACTTATGATGATGACATGTCCGTTTTTATTTTCATTTTCACCTGTAAATTGTTGACGCACCCTACTGCTGGAAATGACAGTAGTACTTTGTGTAAATGGTTTGATGTCGTACTTCTTTTATTGAAAGCGGTAGGGTTCTCAACAGACAAAGTAAAGGACTGTTCTTACCCATATGACTGTGTCTTTTTATTTAAAAAAAAGAACTGCTGGAGACTAGTGGGCTCCACTTTGTTTGCAGACAGTGCACATGACATAACCATGCGTTGTTAAAGCCCACCGACCTATGTTATTGCACACACACACACACACACACGCAACAGGTGGACCAGTCAGTGATATTATTAACTGGAGTAACTAGAGACCAAAATGGCTGGACTGGTACACAATTTTGGCACCAACAGTGAAACTCACAGCTAAAGCCTGGTATTCATCTCTTACATTCACCCAGTGCTGGGTGTGGTGGAAATAAATAAAGTGGGTATGATAATGACCAGATGGTAAACCGCTCACGTTTTCACATACGGACGAAGATACTAGTCCTGTTTGAATACAAATGAGAACGTAACAACAACAGAAATGTACGGTATGTTAAAGAAGTAGACTTGGAATTCTTAGAATACTCGGTAGTCGATGCAGTCAATCAGGTTAACATCAAGATAAGTGGCCTCACCTTCGCTCTTATTCTCCTGGATCCTCATGTTATTTTCCATTCCATGTCATATTCAATGAGGATTTTTTTAATACCATCTAAGCCTCAGATGGGACGATGAAAGACGGGGCTAAAAGGATTTCACGGTAAGCGGGGCAGGGCCATCGCAGAGTCCATCCATGCCAAATGCTCAGTCTTAGCCTGTGGAACATCTTTTATGGCATAGTTGGGAAGGTGGGAGAGGGGGACAGAACATCACGCCCAACTGGTCTTGATCTGGAAACTATCTTTAGCATTTTCTCTTTTCATCTAGAACGTGTCATAACACAGTGGTTAAGGGTCATAACATAGTTCTTGATGCACAATACACAGATGAACCATCATTTTATGGCACGGCGTACTGAATAGTGCAACAGCATCTAATGAAAGGCATTGTGGGTTGGATATGCACACAGAGCCTTAAAATACAGCTAAAAAACATTCATTGTTTATTTCCCCTCTACCCCTCTTGACCCTCCTTTTCATTACAGCCTGACTGAAATACACTGTATATATACTGTAGTTTCTCCCTGTGGAGAGGTGGGCCTGTGGCTATAAGGGACTGGTATAGGGGTATGGAGGAGATGCCTATGCCAAACCCCAATCAGCTCCCAATCAGAAAACTTAACTCACAGAGCCTGGGTCTTAACAGGCCATCAGTGGTATTATCACCTGCTGCATTCCATTCACTGCTATCCCAGGGGACGAGACGAGAAAACGGAATCCGCTCTGGAATGGCTTTTAAAAGGCTTAATTTAACCCAGAATGTGGATTGACACGGTAAATCAGGAAGATGTGTCATTCCCCCCAAGTCTCAGGTCCCGGGTGACAAGACTGTACTGATTTACCATCAGCTAATAATGGCATCCAGGCACATCTCGTGGTTGGCTCCGAAACAAACAATAGAAAGAAATGGCCCTTTGGAGACTGAGAGATTTGGCTGCATATCTGGAGACTGAGAGTCTTGGCTGAGTTAACACTGCAGATCTGGAGACTGAGCCTTGGCTGAGTTAACACTGCAGATCTGGAGACTGAGAGCCTTGGCTGAGTTAACACTGCAGATCTGGAGACTGAGAGCCTTGGCTGAGTTAACACTGCAGATCTGGAGACTGAGAGCCTTGGCTGAGTTAACACTGCATATCTGGAGACTGAGAGCCTTGGCTGAGTTAACACTGCAGATCTGGAGACTGAGCCTTGGCTGAGTTAACACTGCAGATCTGGAGACTGAGAGCCTTGGCTGAGTTAACACTGCAGATCTGGAGACTGAGAGCCTTGGCTGAGTTAACACTGCATATCTGGAGACTGAGAGCCTTGGCTGAGTTAACACTGCAGATCTGGAGACTGAGAGCCTTGGCTGAGTTAACACTGCAGATCTGGAGACTGAGAGCCTTGGCTGAGTTAACACTGCAGATCTGGAGACTGAGAGCCTTGGCTGAGTTAACACTGCAGATCTGGAGACTGAGAGCCTTAGCTGAGTTAACACTGCCGATCTGGAGACTTAGAGCCTTGGCTGAGTTAACACTGCAGATCTGGAGACTTAGAGCCTTGGCTGAGTAAACACTGCAAATCTGGAGACTTAGAGCCTTGGCTGAGTAAACAATGCAGATCTGGAGACTGAGCCTTGGCTGAGTAAACACTGCAGATCTGGAGACTGAGCCTTGGCTGAGTAAACACTGCAGATCTGGAAACCGAGAGCGCTTGATGAATGAATGACCTGTTTCAGGACTGGAGGTCAGTCGGTGCTGTGTTGCTCGTCCCAAATGGCACCCTATTTTGTGTATAGTGCACTACTTTTGACCAGAGCCCTATGAGCCCTGGTCGCTCCTATCTGTGTCTGTGTCGGATGGTGAGAGAGGCTGCTTACCAAACAACCTATAAATGCCTGCCTCCGGTTCACCAGTAACGCAGGCAAGCTAGGTGCTCATGAAGGCAGATATACTGAACAAAAATATAAACGCAACATGCAACAATTTCAAAGATTTTACTGAGTTACAGTTCATATAAGGAAATCAGTCAATTGAAATAAATACATTAGGCCCTAATCTATGGATTTCACAACTGGGAATACAGATATGCATCTGTTGGTCACAGATACCTTTAAAAAAGGTAGGGTTGTGGATCAAAAAAACAGTCAGTATCTGGTGTCACCACTATTTGCAGCGTGACGCATCTCCTTCGCATAGAGTTGATCAGGCTGTTGATTGTGGCCTGTGAAATGCTGTCCCACTTCTCTTCAATGGCTGTGCAAAGTTGCTGGACATATGCAGGAACTGAAACACGCTGTCGTACACGTCAATCCAGAGCATCCCAAACATGCTCAATTGGTGACATGTCTGTTGAGTATGCATGCCATGGAAGAACTGGGACACTTTCAGCTTCCAGGAATTGTGTACAGATCCTTGCTACATGGGGCTGTGCATCATCATACTGAAACATGGCGATGGTGGCAGATGAATGGCACGTCAATGGGTCTCAGAATCTCGTCACGGTATCTCTGTACATTCAAATTGCTATCAATAAAATGCAGTTGTGTTCTATGTCCGGAGCTTATGCCTGCCCATACCAAAATCCCAACGCCACCATGGGTCACTCTGTTCATCATGTTGACATCAGCAAACCACTTTCCCACACAACGCCATACACGTGTTCTGTGGTTGTGAAGCCAGTTGGATATACTGCCAAATTCTCTAAAATGATGTTGGAGGCAGCTTATGACAGAGAAATTAACATTCAATTCTCTGGCAACAGACATCTGTGGCATTGTGTTGTGTGACAAAGCTGTACATTTTAGTGGCATTATATTGACCTCATCACAAGATGCACCTGTGTAATTATCATGCTGTTAAATCAGTGTCTTGATATGCCACACCTGTTACATTTACATTTACATTTAAGTCATTTAGCAGACGCTCTTATCCAGAGCGACTTACAAATTGGTGAATTCACCTTCTGACATCCAGTGGAACAGCCACTTTACAATAGTGCATCTAAATCATTAAGGGGGGGGGGGTGAGAAGGATTACTTATCCTATCCTAGGTATTCCAAGTTAGGTGGATGGATTATCTTGACAAAGGAGACATGCTCACTAACATGGATGTAAACAAATGTGTGCTCCAAATTTGAGAGAAAGAAGCATTTTGTATGTATGGAAAATTTCTGGGATATTTTATTTCAGGTCATGAACCATGAGACCAACACTTTACATGTTGTGTTTATATTGTTGTTCAGTATATATAGGGTTTCCAAAAGTTTCAGGCCTCTCTAATATTAAAATGTCTTCAAAATGATTTTTAAACCTAAACCTTTCACCATTGGTCATATAACTGCCAGGGATGCTCACCTCTCCTCCAAATGAAGCAAATTATAACTGTTCGCTTTTTTTCTCAACAACACACAGTCACTAATCAAATCAAATCGTAATAGTCACATTGGCCGAATACAAAAGGTGTGGATCTTACAGTGAAATGCTTACTTACGAGCCCCTCATCAATAATGCAGTTAAAAAATGTATGGATGAGAATAAGAAATAAAAGTAACAAGTAATTAAAGAGCAGCAGTAAAATAACAATAGCGAGACTATATACACAAAGGCGTACCGGTACAGAGTCAACAGGTACAGGTAACATGTACATGTGGGTAGGGTTATTAAAGTAACTATGCATAGATGATAACAACAAAGAGTAGCAGCTGTGTAAAACAAAGGGGGGGGCAATGCAAAAAGTCTGGGTTGCCATTTGATTAGGTGTTCAGGAGTCTTATGAAGCTGTTTTAGTAGCCTCTTGGACCTGGACTTGGCACAAAGGTCCTGGATGGCAGGGAGCTTGGCCCCAGTGATGTATTGGGCCGTTTGCACTACCCTCTGTAGTGCCTTGCGGTCGGAGGCCGAGCAGTTGCCATACCAGGCAGTGATGCAACCAGTCAGGATGCTCTCGATGGTGCAGCTGTAGAACCTTTTGAGGATCTGAGGATCCATGCCAAATCGTTTCAGTCTCCCGACGGGGAATAGGTTTTGTCGTGCCCTCTTCACGACTGTCTTGGGGTGCCAGGACCATGTTAGTTTGTTGGTGATGTGGACACCAAAGAACTTGAAGCTCTCAACCTTCTCCACTGCAGCCCTGTCGATGAGAATGGGGGTGTGCTTGGTCCTCTTCTTCCTGTAATCCACAATCATCGCCTTTGTCTTGATCACGTTGAGGGAGAGGTTGTTGTCTTGGCACCACATGGCCAGGTCTCTAACCTCCTCCCTATAGGCTGTCTCGTCATTGTCGGTGATCAGGCCTATCACTGTTGTGTCATCAGCAAACTTAATGATGGTGTTGGAGTTGTGCTTGGCCGTGCAGTCATGAGTGAACAGGGAGTACAGGAGGGGACTGAACACACACCTCTGAGGGGCCCGTGTTGAGGATCAGCATGACGGATGTGTTGTTACCT
The DNA here is from genome assembly GCF_036934945.1 of Oncorhynchus masou masou. Taxonomy (NCBI): domain Eukaryota; kingdom Metazoa; phylum Chordata; class Actinopteri; order Salmoniformes; family Salmonidae; genus Oncorhynchus; species Oncorhynchus masou. Next base: position 24,038,067 of record NC_088223.1, on the reverse strand, counting down.
ACCCTTATCACCAGGGGGCAGCCCGTCAGGAAGTCCCGGATCCAGTTGCAGAGGGAGGTGTTTAGTCCCAGAGTCCTTAGCTTATTGATGAGCTTTGAGGGCACTATGGTGTTGAACGCTGAGCTGTAGTCAATGAACAGCATTCTCACATAGGTGTTCCTTTTGTCCAGGTGGGAAAGGGAAGTGTGGAGTGGAACAGAGATTGCATCATCTGTGGATGTGTTGGGGCGGTTTGCAAACTGGAGTGGGTTTAGGGTTTCCGGGATAATGGTGTTAATGTGAGCCATGAACCAGCCTTTCAAAGCCCTTCATGGCTACAGATGTGACTGTTACGTGTCAGTAGTCATTTAGGCAGGTTACCTTAGTGTTTTTGGTCACAGGCACTATGGTGGTCTGCTTAAAACATGTTGGTATTACAGATTCGGACAGGGAGAGGTTGAAAATGTCAGTGAAGACACTTGCCAGTTGGCTAGCGCATGCTCGCAGTACACGTCCTGGTATTCCGTCTGGCCCTACAGCCTTGTGAATGTTGACCTGTTTAAAGGTCTTACATTGGCTGCGGTGAGCGTGATCACACAATCTTCCGGAGCAGCTGGTGCTCTCATGCATGTTTTAGTGCCATTTGCCTCGAGCATAGAAGTAGTTTAGCTCGTCTGGTAGACTCGTGTCAATGGGCAGTTCTCGGCTGTGCTTCCGATTTGTTAACTCTCATGGACAGACTACCAATCTGACTAAATTCTAGATTTTAGTTCTGGGTTAACTGGTATTACACAGTCACAACATATGGCTTGATAGACTTTAAATACACCTACATCTGAAATGTACTCCCTTTGACTACAGTTTGAAAAACAGTTATTTTCTCCATCACTGTTTCATGTTGAGCAACACTGCCCCCTGTTGTTCAGTCACTGTATGCAAATATGACAGTAAGTGTGGAGGGTCAAAGAAAGACTCAATTTCAAGTCTGGCTACACATATGCAAGACAAAATAATACACTCAAAAAGATGTACAAGGCCCCCCCCCATGTCAGTTCTATATTCTTGACTAACCCGTTTCAGCTTTGAAACAATGCAATTCAAAGAAATGTATTTCTATACAGAGTTAAGAAATATATTTATTCTGGACGTAAATTACAGCAATAGCCCAAAACAAAAGTGAAATTTGGACAATCACACGTTAAACCATTACATAGAGAATTAACATGTTTTACAATATCAGGCTTATAGCTGGATCAGAGATAATGTAATGAACTACAGAGAAGGATGCCATCTTTATGACTACGGAAGCTAGTTACGACCCTGTAGCATCGGGTGTAGTCTTTAGGGCACACCATAGCGAAATACTTTACAACGGAAACACAAATGATTCTTTTTGGACAAGTTTAGGTTCTCCCTTATTCAGCTTTTCGCTTCCATTTGGTCCCTATTGAATACACCCCAGCTATCACCTCTGGGAGGCTAGCTAGCCAGAGCAATGAGCTATAGCCTAGGGAGTTCTGGGGCAGTATGTATCAAGCATATCAGAGTAGGAATGCTGACTTTGGGTCAGTTTAGCCTTTTAGATCACAATGAATAAGATTATTTGGACAGGGCGGAGCCTGATCCTAGATCACCACTCCTACTCTGAGATGCTTGATACTGTTGAAGTCAGAAGTTTACATACACTTAGGTTGGAGTCATTAAACTTATTTTTCAACCACTCCACAAAATTCTTGTTAACAAACTAGTTTTGGCAAATCAGTTAGGACATCTACTTTGTGAATGACACAAGTAATTTTTAACACAATTGTTTACAGATTATTTCACATTATCACAATTCCAGTGGGTCAGATTACATACACTAAATTGACTGTGCCTTTAAAAAGCTTGGACAATTCCAGAAAATGATGTCATGGAGTTAGAAGCTTCTGATGGCGTTAGAAGCTTCATCATTTGGAGGTGTACCTGTGGATGTACTTCAAGGCCTACCTTCAAACTTGGCACCTCTTCGCCTAAAGAGTTAAAAGTTAAACTATTTAAAGGCAATGCTACCAAATACGAACCGAGTGTAAATAAGCTTCTGACCCACTGGGAATGTGATGAAAGAAATAAAAGCTGAAATAAATCCTTCTCTCTACTATTATTCTGACATTTCACATTCTTAAAATAAAGTGGTGATCCTAACTGACCTACGACCAGGGATTTTTACTAGGATAAATGTCAGGAATTGTGAAAAACTGAGTTTAAATGTATTTGGTTATGGTGTATGTAAACCTCCGACTTCAACTGTACATACGGAGCCTGGATATCGTCTTTGTTGTGTTATTGTAACCACACCATTCCATAACAACCATTATACAGTGCATTAGGAAAGTACTCAGACCACTTGACTTAACATTTTGTTACAGCCTTATTCTAAAATAGATAAAATAAAATAAATGTCCTCATCTACACACAATACCCCATAATGACAAAGAAAAAAAAGCTGTTTAGACATTTTTGCAGATTGATAAAAAAAAAACAGAAGTACCTTATTTACATAAGTATTCAGACCCTTCGCTATGAGACTGGAAATTGAGCTCAGGTGCATCCTGTTTCCATTGACTATCCTTGAGATGTTTCTACAACTTGGAAGTCCACCTGTGGTAAATTCAATTGATTGGACATGATTTGAAAAGGCACACACCTGTCTATATAAGGTCCCACCGTTGACAGTGCATGTCAGAGCAAAAACCAAGCCATGAGGTCAAAGGAATCGTCCGTAGAGCTCCGAGACAGGATTGTGTCAAGGCACAGATCTGGGGATCCGTGTTTCCCCTTGATGAGGGTAAAACATTTTTTAAATTTTAGAATAAGGCTGTAACATAACAAAATGTGGAAAAAGTCAAGGGATCTGAATACTTTCTGAATGTACTGTATAAGTATTCATTTCTGACCAACAATAAAATAACCTAAAAAATAAACATTCCTTCATTGCACTTTGGTTACAAATAAAGTGAAATGAACACGACAAGGAACTTTATCAGTTATACAAATTGTTTCATTCCGTTTTTCTTCGAGCAGTTGTTTTGCTTCTGAATGCAAATGCTAACAAATGAGCCTGTTTTATACAACAGTTTGTCTAGGTTTGTCAGAATATAGGCTTTGCTACAAAAACATGTTCAAATAAACAAACTATCAAAACGCACACATACAGTCAAGAACAGAGAATTCACTTGTGTGATCATGGAGAAACAGATTCCCTGTGCAGGTGTTAGCAGCGATTCCCTGTGCAGGTGTAAGCAGCATGACAGCCAGTGGGAGCTGACCATATTGCAGTGTCAGCCAGTCAGAGCTGACCATGTTGCAGTGTCAGTTAAGGCCAAGTGAAGAGACTGGATGTGCTGCTCAGTAGATATACTGTGAACAGCTAAAATACATATTTGAAACGTGAACAAGTTGTACACAGAATGTCCCATGATTTGATGGCTTGTGCCTTTACAACATCAGCAGCTATACGTAGTCTCGTAAGATTGTCCAGGAGAGAATCAAGTGTCTACGACGAGGACGTCTTAAGGTAGTGGAAAGGGGAGTAGTATGCATGGACATGGGAATAGTATGACATTCGACATCACGCCATTTGGTAAGGGGTTTCATTTTGTCCACCACAGTTTCCTAGAGTGACGAGGGTTGGTGAATAGGGGGACAGGGTGAGACTGATAGCGGATGGGTATGGTCATCTATGTAGTGTTTTCAGGAGGAACGACCCTCTGGCGGGCAGTCTTGAGCCTCTGGCGTTGGGTTGGAGGAGAGGTATGATTGCTCTTTGAATCGGACGGCTGGGTCTCTGTCTGTGGAGATCCGGTGTCGCCCAACATCTCACGCAGGAACTTGAACTTGGACAGGAAGAGCTGCCAGACAACATACCAACCTGAGGAGCCAAAAATAACAAAAGTCCTCAATAGAAAGTGCACAGTGACCGTATATGAATCAAACAATTAATTTGTTGTAATTTATTTTTATATACACACTGAATAACAATATAAACACAACATGTAACAAAGTGTTGGTCCCATGTTTCATGAGCTGAAATAAATAATCCCACCAATGTTCCATATGCACAAAAAGCTTCTCAAATCGTGTGCACTAATTTGTTTACGGCACTGTTAGTGAGCATTTCTCCTATGCCAAGATAATCTATCCACCTGATAGGTGTGGCATATCAAGAAGCGGATTAAACAGCAGGATCATTACACAGGTGCACCTTGTGCTGGGGACAATAAAACATCACTAAAATGTGAAGTCCTGTAACACAACGCCACAGATGTCTCGAGTCTGCAGGAATGTCCACCAGTGCGGTTGCCAGATCATTTAATTTCTCTACCATAAGCCAGCTCCAACCTCATTTGAGAGTTTGACAGTACGTACAACTGGCCTCACAACCGCAGACCACGTGTTACCACACCAGCCCAGAACCTCCACATCCGGCTTCTTCACCTGCAGGATCGTCTAAGACCAGCCACCCGGACATATGATGAAACTGTGGGTTGGCAAAACCGAAGGAGATGTGTCCCGCTGCATGAAGTAAATGGTGGTCACACCAGATACTGCCAAAAAATTCTTCCCATGCATGTGAAATCTATAGATTATGGCATAATTATTGTATTTCATTAACTGGATTTCTTTAGATGAACTGTAACTCAGTAAAATCTTAAATTGTTGCATGTTGCATTTATATTTTTGTTCAGTGTATATACACAAGATAAAGTCCAAAACTTAACATCAAATAAGTCTTTGTTTTCCACACATAGGTATGCATAAATTAATGTAACTGGGCCTCAACAATAATTGATTATTAATATCAATTATTGATCATCACACTTTGTGATTATTATAGACAGATAGGGTTATTATTATAGGTACAATTAGATGTTATAGACAGATGGGGTTATTATTATAGGTACAATTAGATGTAGCCTACAAAGATATGATAATGAAACAGGAGACTGCCTGACTGGATGATGCTGCAAGACAATCCTGTCGAACACTGCTCAAGCACAAAAAAAGAGACTCAACTGATATGTATCAATTATTTAAACTGATCCAATTAATAACAGCTATGAGGGACAAACCTCTAATAACATGATGTCTTGAGAGATTATTATTTGTATAGACAACTTTGATCTATCTACTCAACATTTTGAGAATGAAAAAGGTCAAGACGGTTACTGCTCACTCAAGAAAGATAGATGGCAGGTAGCTGGATATGAAACACCATGGCAAGCACTAAGTATAATAATGGCTGAATGCTACATAGCTAGCCTACTGTACCTAACAGCTAATACGTTTCACAGCTGTGTCCGAGTAATGTCATTTCACATTACATTCAAGAAAACTGAAAAAATTAAGTCAAAATATTATGTTACTTACCAAACACCATGAAGAGCAACGCACACACAAGGGTGGCCACAATAACCAGCACAGTTAGACCAACGCTTTGCCACATGTTTGTCTTCTTGTCAGGGCTAACTAGCCAGCTAGCTTCTAGTTAGCTAACGCGTTACAAAGTCAAAGTTGCTGACAGCTACGTTAACTCCCCAATTCGCGTTACCGTTCAGTCCATTAACTCATTCACCAGACTGACACTGACAGACAGTTTACAACTGTTGTTTGCCACAAAAATAACGTTAAAACATAATTCATTGCTTCAACATTAGTGGAGAATAACGTCACCTAACTAGCTACTGCGGCGAAGGAAAATAAATCCCTCGTTGCTGAGTGATATGGTCTCGCCGCCTGCAAAAATGTCAACGTCGGTTTGCAGTGCCAAAATCATGGACGGATAAAGTACCGTTCATATCTAGCTGCATTATTGCAACCTGAACGATTACGTTTGTAAAAGAAAGTAGATATTACAAAATTGGTGGTGGAAATTAGCATGCGCAGTAGGCTTAAGATACGCGTTGCATTTTGGGTACAATAGTCAATAGAGATCGCCAGCTTTTAGTTCTAAAACCCGGAAATGATTTACCTCTGGTTCGTTCAACCGTTCCAATGTGAAAGTGAATGGGGAGAGAATAGGGTTTTGGGATTAACGCCGAAAATAAGGTCTGAGGTTAACACAAGTTTATGAGATCTATGAGATAATATCAAACATGACATTTATAAATTATGAAGCCTTTAAGTGCTTTTTTTAAAATTACATGTATTTTATTTAACCTTTATTTAACTAGGCAAGTCAGTTAAGAACAAATTCTTATTTACAATGACAGCCTAGGAACAGTGGGTTAACTGCCTTTTTCAGGGGGAAAACAACAGATTTTTACCTTGTCAGCTCAGGGATTCAATCTAGCAACCTTTCGGTTACTGACAATTATTTCTTCCAATCTAGTTAGACCTATATCCCCCAAAAAGTGACATATTTAGAGTGATTCACACAACTGGAGTACAATCTGTCAGATCAACAACGACAGATCAACAAGTCAAATCAACAACAAGCATCTGGATTCGTTTTTCTGACATCTTCAACCAAGCTGGTGAAAGCTTTCACTAACATTGTGTTCAGGACACGTTTTCACAGCTCCCAGTCAAATGAAGGTCTTTCATCTTTTCCATATAGATCTTGTCAAACATCTCACTCTGGGCCACTGTGAACATAGTCTTCCAGTCCCCCACCTACCCTGATTAGAGACATAACAGACAGTATGGTATCACTTTATATGTCTTTTCAAACTGCATTGGTCTTAGCCCTGGGCTATTTTAGCCCCAGGCTAGCCTGGGCTAGTTTAGCCTGCATTCGCACAAGCATTTATTAAGCCTGGACTAAGCTTTGGCCCTGGCTAAGGATTTAAGCTTGTATTCCAAAACCCTGAGCTAACGGACAAACAACATGCTACCAACATTCGTTCACTGACACACAACCAATGTTATAAGCAATAAGACATTTATTAGCACATTATTTGCTCTTGCTTTTAGCCTAGCGTTTAGTTTCCAACAGTGATGGTTTGTTTGTATAAACCTTGCTGTCTGCCAATCTGACCTTGGAAACAATCAATATGTTTCACTTTTGAAATTCAATCTGGCCCATTATTTTTTTGATCTGGCCCGCTATGCACGTTATATGGGTTTTTGTCCTCAGGATGAAATAGTACCAATTTCCTTATCAATCTAGCGTGCATTACAGGCATCACGAGTATATGTAAATGAAGTAACAGTGCAGATTTTGTGATTGGACAGTGAGCATTCTAGACGTAGAACAATCCAGTTTCACTAGATATTTTGGCACCGTGTTTCTGGGGCTAGCCCCAAAAAGTTTGTACTAGCCCAGGGCTAAGGTTGGTGCTATCCCACTTTAGGATGTGCAAGAACACTTGCTTAGCCCCGGGCTAAAATCTCCCTTAGCCCAGGGCTTGGAGGCTCTTAGCCCTGGGATAAGGTTCAGTGTGAATGAGCAGTATTTGGATAGTCCCAAATAGATTATTTGTATGTTCAGTAGTCAACTAACTGTCAACAACATTTCAACTAACTATCCACTAGTATTTTTATCTTTTCTTTGGTGAATTTTTTACCATTAATTTAAATTAACTTTATTAATATGAACATACCATACCTTTTTGATTCCAGGATCCACTTTGTTCAAAAATTGCAGGATGCTGTATATCATTTTGAGTCTGTGGGTTTTCTTTCATGTTCTTGAAGGAGGGTTTGTCCACTATTGTGTCAATGGTTTTGTCATCCAGGTTTTTAACCAAGAAGTTTGATATCCTGACAACTGCACCTCGTGTGTCCTGAAAGAAATTGTTGTTGTGTTGCTGTTTGATTAGTCTTACCAATATGCAATCCATTGTTTTGTGATCTGATCATTATAGAAATTAATTGACCTTGATCATATCCTCAAATGTCAGTGAAAGGGTATCAAATGAATCTTTCTGAGCATACCAATCAGCAACATGGTCAAACCAAGAGCCCCCGAGAACTAAGAAATACATATATTTAGGTTATTTCACAATGACACGCTTATCATGTGCATTGAAGAGGCTATAGATGTGTTTGAGCAATCAATTAAATCAATTGCATGCACTTTATTAAGCCCTTTTACATCAGCAGTTATCACAAAGTGCTTTACAGTCACTTGACTTAGACCCCAAAGAGCAAGCAAAGCAGATGTGAAAACACAGTGGCCAGGAAAAATGGAGATAACTGAAATGTTGTGTTATGATTACCATTCCCCAAAAGAAATTGAATAACAAATGTATCAAAGTCAGGTTCGCTCTCAAGGGCTTTCATGAAATTGTGGAGATGAAATAAGGACACTGCAACATATTTTGGGTTCCTGGCTATGTAGACCACCTGAAACAATTTACACAGTTAAAATACAGCCTTATCAATAGACATTTAATGCAACAATAAAAACACAAATACAGTGTATTTTCACTCGCAAATACAGTGTATTTTCACTCACAAATAAAGTAGATTGATGTAAATTAACTTGTTTCTTAAGGAATTATTGTTAGCATGCAGGTTTTTTTAAATGTCTTTCTGAAGATGTTTTTCAAACATAATCTGTGTACAGTTTTATACATTTTATACTACAGAAATAGCATATACACTAAACTGTGTCATACCATGGATTTCACTGGCAGTTACCATTTTGCCTTCATTGCATGTGATCTCTCTCTCTCTTACCTTTCCCTTCTCTCTCAGTCCTTGAGGGAGTGAAGACAAATGCAAGTGAGACACAAAGGTCCTTGGTGATGGCATGTTGTTGTAGTCCACTTGTTTTATATTCTCCTCAAACCAAGGCACCAGTTGTTGGATTGATTGTTTGTTACATCCCTCTGTCATTTGATCACCATGATACAATAGGGACAAAATATTATGTATCCATGTAGTTCCTGTGTTTTTTAAAGAAATATAATCTGGGCATTTGTGAGATTACGTTGCACATTCACAGTACAATCCCAAAATTCATGCAGAATTGAATATGTTTTGTAGTGTAGTCTACATGTCGCTCTGTAGTAAGTACTGTATGGTCCTATAACCTACACTATGTCAGATGCATGGTTTTACCTGACCGTGGGTAAGTAAATGTCTCCAGAGACTCAAGGTGTTCAACTTGATGCACCCCTCTGATCACCCCTCTGATCAGGTTGATCCCCTCTCTCATCCTTCAGTTAAAACAGGTATAACCACCTATTACGGCTATTAGGTTCAAAACTAACATTGTCTTCACAAGTACATATATACCCTCTACTGGGCAGAGTCAACTCTTTGCACATCTCGACAGCCAATACATCTGTTGCTAGGCAGGTACTTAAGTGATGTGTGTGATAAAACTGTTCTTTCTCCCTTCAAGTGACCTGACCTCTGCTCATATTCCTCACTAATCCACAGCTATCCACCTTTATCAGTGACCACAACCATGTGACTGTCTTTTACCTTAATTAGTAAATCTCCAAGCCCCTAGCTCTTATCCAACCTCCATTGACCCCACAATATACATTACTCATACATGTACCCATTAACTTGTAGTTTAACAAGTATTTCAAACTAGAACCCAACACGACCTACAGAATGTTTCTGAGAAAATTCCACACTTTCAACAAAGATTTAAGATCAGTTTGGAGGAATCTCTAATCTGACCTTATTTCACCATGTACTAAAGTATAGAAGTTCTAGAAACTGATTACAGCATGTCCAAGTGATTGGGAGTCTTCCTGGCTGCCTAACAAGCATGCATTGAGGTCGCACTGAGGTCATGTGAAACAATGGTCAATGCGAAGCTGATACAGGCAGAGACAATAATTTTGTATATATAATTACCCCTTCCCTCAAGACATTGAGTCATCAGTCATATTTGATACATTTCCAATTCATATGTAACAAAGTCATACATTTGCTCTCAAGGACTTTTGTGCAATTGTGGAGATGAAAGAACACTGCAACATATTCCAGACATACAGTCCCTCAGAGAGTCTTTCTGTCCAACAAGATCACATCATCTCACTGACGGGCTGCTGTCAGTTTGTCCATCATCATCAGTCCCGCAGGGGTGTTACTGTACATCCACATCTGAGATTGTTTGAGGCCCTATACTTTTTCCCAAGCTTTACCCGATACTACACTGTTCTTGAACACTTTGTTATTGCTTTTGCTTCCTTCCTGATGACAGTGCAATTCGCGGGATGATGGCATGCAATATCTTTCTGTTTTCTGTTACACCTCTGGTAGCTTTGTTATAACAAGACCTTAGATCAGTAATCCTGTAACCACCATACATTATAACGGTCATTAACATCATAACAGTTGACATCAGCTAAGCTTGTATCAACTGTGACAGACTGTCTTAATCTTAAGTCAGTTTTCACTAGAAAAAAGTTAATAACAGTAGTTATGAGCTAACTGTTTTTCTGTCAAGTCAACATTATGGCTTTGTCCCAAATGACATACTAATGACAATGGCCCATAAGGCTCTGGTCAAAAGTAGTGCACTATATAGGGAACAGCGTGCCATTTGAGACGTAACCTTAATTCCCCAGTCAGCCCTCATGTGACCCTGCAGCATTAATTATGTTTTAAACCTTTAAAACTGTAACAAACATCTCTCTGCCTTCTTTGGGAAAATGACAGGTCAAGTCTGGATGTGTGTTTGTTCATATGTACATCTGTGTGAAACCAGGTGTGTTTAGTGAATTCTATACCTTGCATAAATATTTGCCCATGGTAGAAGTGGTCAGAAAGGGTTAATTTTGGACCTGACATTTGCAAAAACATTCAGGAAATGGTCCTCCATTTTGAATACCCCACCCTACCATGATACATCCATGTCTTCATCACTGAAAAAGTTGAACAGTTGAGTTTGATTAAAAAACACCCCTGGTCTAGTTCCTCGTCATGAGAAACAGTGTGTGTGTGTGTGTGTGTGTGTATTGACAAGCGACCTAGTCAATATTTTATTTAACTAGGCAAGTCAGCAACCGTTCGTTTACTGGCCCAACGCTCTAACCACTAGGCTACCTTATTAGTGGAAGGAGCAGTACAATGTAAGCACACTGATGGCATTGTCTTATGTCAGATAGCACAACTATTCCTCCTGCACTGAGAGGAACGAGTATTGTGAAGGAGTGACAACATAAAGTAAGACAATGCAATAATGGAGAAACTGTTCCCTCAAAATGAGTCATGAATTTATTAAACAAACAACAGCAGTTTGGTGAATTTCCTCATTCTCAAAATAACTATTATATTTTCCCATCAGCAATAATAGCAGTGAATAGCACGTATGAACAGCTCCCAGCACAATGAGTCACAACAGAAGTTTTGCAGTAGAAAGACTTACAACTCCCCCAAAAGATGAAAGCTTATCAGTACCACTACCAAAACTGTGACAAAACAAAATAACTTTCCTACATATTATCCATTGTCACATCATGTTTCATCTGTAAAGCTTTGTCTAAAACATTATAAACATTTGGGGAGAAACTTTCACAGACTAATTTATAACATTTAATTCTGATACTCCACATCAGATCCATCTGTTTTGGCTGTTCACCAATACATGTCTCTGTGTTGCTACTTGGTCACACTGTGCATGATCTAACCCATCTCACGTCTTGATACAAAAACTGAAATTAATTGCTCACTGAAGAAAAGAAAAAAACACCCTTGGCAGCTAATGAACACACATAGTGCATTCAGAAAGTATTCAGACCCCACATTCTGTGACAACGCCAAAGCAAAAACAGTGTTTCAGAATTTTTGCAAATATATTAAAAATAAATTGTTAACAACAGTATTCAAACCGTTTACTCTCTACTTTGTTGAATCACCTTTGGCAGTGATTACAGCCTCAAGTGTTTTTGGGTATGACACTATAAGCTTGGCACACCTGTATTTGGTGAGTTTCTCCCATTCTTCTCTGCAGATCCTCTCAAGATCTGTCAGGTTGGATGGGGAGCGTCACTGCACAGCTATTTTCAGGTCTCTCCAGAGATATTCGATCGGGTTCAAGTCCAGGCTCTGGCTGGGTCTCTTAAGGACATTGAGACTTGTCCCGAAGCCACTCCTGCGTTGTCTTGGCATTGTGCTTAGGGTTGTTGTCCTGTTGGAAGGTGAACCTTCGCCCCAGTCTGAGGTCCTGAGTGCTCTGGAGCAGGTTTTCATCAATGATCGCTCTGTACTTTACTCCATTCATTATTCTCTGGATCCTGACTAGTCTCCCAGTCCCTGCCACTGAAAAACATCCCCACAGCATGATGCTCCCACCACCATGCTTCACCGTAGGGATGGTACCAGGATTCCTCCAGACGTTAAGCTTGGCATTCAGGCTAAAGACTTCAATCTTGGTTTCATCAGACCAGAGAATATTGTTTCTCATGGTCTGAGAGTCTTTAGGTGCCTTTTGGCAAACTCCAAGAAAATCACATTGTAGGATTTTTAAATTTATTTATTTGCAAATTATGGTGGAAAATAAGTATTTGGTCACCTACAAACAAGCAAGATTTCTTGCTCTCACAGACCTGTAACTTCTTCTTTAAGAGGCTCCTCTGTCCTCCACTCGTTACCTGTATTAATGGCAGCTGTTTGAACTTGTTATCAGTATAAAAAAGACACCTGTCCACAACCTCAAACAGTCACACTCCAAACTCCACTATGGCCAAGACCAAAGAGCTGTCAAAGGACACCAGAAAGAAAATTGTAGACCTGCACCAGGCTGGGAAGACTGAATCTGCAATAGGTAAGCAGCTTGGTTTGAAGAAATCAACTGTGGGATCAATTATTAGGAAATGGAAGACATACAAGACCACTGATAATCTCCCTCGATCTGGGGCTCCACGCAAGATCTCACCCCGTGGGGTCAAAATGATCACAAGAACGGTGAGCAAAAATCCCAGAACCACACGGGGGACCTAGTGAATGACCTGCAGAGAGCTGGGACCAAAGTAACGAAGCCTACCAACAGTAACACACTACGCCGCCAGGGACTCAAATCCTGCAGTGCCAGACGTGTCCCCCTGCTTAAGCCAGTACATGTCCAGGCCCGTCTGAAGTTGGCTAGAGAGCATTTGGATGATCCAGAAGAAGATTGGGAGAATGGCATATGGTCAGATAAAACCAAAATATAACTTTTTGGTAAAAACTCAACTCGTCGTGTTTGGAGGTTAAAGAATGCTGAGTTGCATCTAAAGAACAGCATACCTACTGTGAAGCATGGGGGAGGAAACATCATGCTTTGGGGCTGTTTTTCTGCAAAGGGACCAGGACAACTGATCCGTGTAAAGGAAAGAATGAATGGGGCCATGTATCGTGAGATTTTGAGTGAAAACCTCCTTCCATCAGCAAGGGCATTGAAGATGAAACGTGGCTGGGTCTTTCAGCATGACAATGATCCCAAACACACCGCCCGGGCAACGAAGGAGTGGCTTCGTAAGAAGCATTTCAAGGTCCTGGAATGGCCTAGCCAGTCTCCAGATCTCAACCCCATAGAAGGGAGTTGAAAGTCCATGTTGTCCAGCAATAGCCCCAAAACATCACTGCTCTAGAGATCTGCAAGGAGGAATGGGCCAAAATACCAGCAACAGTGTGTGAAAACCTTGTGAAGACTTACAGAAAACATTTGACCTCTGTCATTGCCAACAAAGGGTATATAACAAAGTATTGAGACTTTTGTTATTGATCAAATACTTATTTTCCACCACAATTTGCAAATAAATTCATTAAAAATCCTACAATGTGATTTTCTGGGAAAATTTGTTCTCATTTGTCTGTCATAGATGAAGTGTGCCTATGATGAAAATTACAGGCCTCTCTCATATTTTTAAGTGGGAGAACTTGCACAATTGGTGGCTGACTAAATACTTTTTTGCTCCACTGTACATACATTCTGTAAGAATATTGCTCCTCAAATACATTACTTTTACCCATCGAATACACTCGAGGGTCTAGAAAGATTTATTAAATAGATACAACTTGCATCAACAATCAATTGCCTCCGGTTTTATGTTCGAGGCAATATAAGCGACCTAGTTCCTGAAACACTTAGCAAGAACACATTTGGCAAAGGAAATACAGTAGGAAGATCAATGATTCCCTAAAGTGGAAACACAGATCTTTATAGTAGATTGGACATTTTTTCAAGAGAAACTCTTTCAACTGAAAAACTACAAATCCCTCCATCTCAGAGCAACGAGCCAATCACAGGCCCTGAGAGGATCTCAGGGTGAGGATCTCAGCAGCCAGTCTCTGTGGGTCCATGAGATGGGGGAACATGTCCATTGCCCTGTCCACCAGACGGCCGTTAAAGATGGCCAGCAGCTTCTTCCTGACATCCTTCCTCTCCCTGCACTCCCCATGGGGGCTCGGCTGTGTCCGGGCAGGGGACCAGTGTCTCTGCTGCTCCACCTGAGCAATGCAATGGAGAGTCTGAGGATAAGTCCCAAACGGGTCTGACCAGAAGGTCTGCTGTGAACGGTGGACCCTGCCCTGCTGTTGGAAGTCACTGGGGTGGCTATACTGATGCATACTAACTGGATACATTGGTATTCCATAGTTGGCGTAACAAGGGGGGTAATAGGTCATCATGTCTGGGTTGTGGGTGCTGGCTGGGCCCATGCTGTGGTGTGGGCTGTGGTGTTGTTGGTATCCTGCACTGGGGCCTGAAGGCTGAGGAGCATGGGAGCAGCAGCTACAAGGCAGGTCGCTAGGGAGAGAATAGCGTTGTTGTTTCATACTGGGGGCAGACTTTGACTGGCAGTTCCTGTACCCAGCGTTGCTGTAGTGATCACAGTGGTTTCTAGAGGGGTCAGATGCCTGGCTCTCGAAGGAGCCCAGCCCAGAATCTAGCCTCTCTTGAGAGCCACTGTTCAGGGCCGAGTCCAGGTCAGTCGGGGAATGTCGGTTGGTGCTGGCCTTCTTAGCTGGGGACGTCCAGCTGGAGCGATGGCCTCCCTTGAGAAGGAGAACATTCTCACTGGTGAGGCCTTTCTTCAAGGAGCCATTCCACTGTTCTAGGGTCAGTTTCTGAGCCATCTGCTCCTCCAGGGAAAGGCCATAGGCAAGTCCAGGACCTGTGGTGGGGTGTTTCTGTTGTGACCAGGGCAGCTTGGCCTTCTCCCGCAGCTCGTCAGCCAAAGAGCGATTGGATTGGTTGACTCGCTCCGGGTGGTAGAATTTACACTTTATTCCATAAGTGCATTTCCTTCCTGTATTCATGAAAAATAAACAAGAGTTAATTAGTACCGCTGAGTTTAAGCACATACAGTACATTTATTACATCCATTACAGTATTTGTGTCCGTTTGTTAATAATTATTTGGAAATGTTCCCTCCACCCATATGTAAGGTCAACCACAGGATGACCCCAGTAGAGATGTGATCTCACCGTAAGGACATGGCTGTTTGCGTGGTAACCGAGGAACCTTCCGTAGAAAGTTCTCCAGAGTGGGACCATGGCGACCCAGGGGGTCATCAGGGGGCATGAACCTGAGAGAGGGGGAGTGGAGTTTAGATTAGTATACATTAGCCACAGTGTAGTATCAAACAATAATGCATAATTTGCATATATTAATAGTTAAACATTCATAAGCATTTATAATGTCTCATTCATGAAAGTTATACAACTGTAACAACTGCATTATCAGTTAAAACATGAGTTATTCATCCAGTGTGCAGATTTTATGGTTAATAATAAGCTACCACAAGACTTACTTGTCATTGACGAACGAGAACATGAGCAGCCTCTCCTCGATGAAGCGCTTCCACTCCTGTCTCTCGCCCTGAAGGTCACGGTATGTGTCGTTGGATACGATGACGCCGTCTGACTCGTACGCCAGCTTGACGATGAAGCGATCATCGTAGCAGACCACACGTCTGCCCGCTACACGCCGCGAAGGGGTGAACACCATGATTTTCTTTTTCTCCAGCTCACGCAAAATGTGTTGATCTTTAGAGTAGAGAAAAATATTAATGTTAGATAACTATTTAATTAGTTAATTAAGATCAATCATGCATTCACATACTAATTCACTTGTTTCCCCTGATCTTTGTGTAAGATGTTTTTTTACCAGGCAACAAATTCTTCACAAAACTTTACTTTCTCTCATGTTCTCCCTCTCCTGGGGGAAACATGTCATCCTTTGCTGACAAACTTAATTGGAACTCGAGCAACTAATATGCTCTGATAGTGTGCTGGCTATATCATGCATGCTCAACATTGATATGATATTTGGCACACACATATTAAAAAGGACAAAGTTTAATTGATGAGCACCAGATATTTTACATCTTTCAATTAAACCCAATTGAAAAATATCTATATGTACAGTGAGGGAAAAAAGTATTTGATTCCCTGCTGATATTGTACGCTTGCCCACTGACAAAGAAATGATGAGTCTATAATTTTAATGGTAGGTTTATTTGAACAGTGAGAGACAGAATAACAACAACAAATGCATGTCAACATTGTTATAAATTGATTTGCATTTTAATGAGGGAAATAAGTATTTGACCCCCTCTCAATCAGAAAGATTTCTGGCTCCCAGGTGTCTTTTATACAGGTAACGAGCTGAGATTAGGAGCACACTCTTAAAGGGAGTGCTCCTAATCTCAGTTTATTACCTGTATAAAAGACACCTGTCCACAGAAGCAATCAATCAGATTCCAAACTCTCCACCATGGCCAAGACCAAAGAGCTCTCCAAGGATGTCAGGGACAAGATTGTAGACCTACACAAGACTGGAATGGGCTACAAGACCATTGGCAAGCAGCTTGGTGAGAAGGTGACAACAGTTGGTGCGATTATTTGCAAATGGAAGAAAAAGAACTGTCAATCTCCCTCGGCCTGGGGCTCCATGCAAGATCTCACCTCGTAGAGCTGCAATGATCATGAAATCATACGCCGTGAAGGACTGAAATCCTGCAGCGCCCTCAAGGTCCCCCTGCTCAAGAAACACATATACATGCCCGTCTGAAGTTTGCCAATGAACATCTGAATGATTCACAGGACAACTGGGTGAAAGTGTTGTGGTCAGATAAGACCAAAATGGAGCTCTTTGGCATCAACTCAACTCGCCGTGTTTGGAGGAGGAGGAATGCTGCCTATGACCCCAAGAACACCATCCCCACCATCAAACATGGAGGTGGAAACATTATGCTTTGGGGGTGTTTTTCTGCTAAGGGGACAGGACATCTTCACCGCATTAAAGGGACGATGGACGGGGCCATGTACCGTCAAATCTTGGGTGAGAACCTCCTTCCCTCAGCCAGGACATTGAAAATAGGTCGTGGATGGGTATTCCAGCATGACAATGACCCAAAACACACGGCCAAGGCAACAAAGGAGTCCCTCAATAAGAAGCACATTAAGTTCCTGGAGTGGCCTAGCCAGTCTCCAGACCTTAATCCCATAAAAAAATCTGTGGAGGGAGTTGAAGGTTTGAGTTGCCAAACGCCAGCCTTGAAACCTTAATGACTTGGAGAAGATCTGCAAAGAGGAGTGGGACAAAATCCCTCCTGAGATGTGTGCAAACCTGGTGGCCAACTACAAGAAACGTCTGACCTCTGATTGCCAACAAGGGTTTTGCCACCAAGAACTAAGTCATGTTTTGCAGAGGGGTCAAATACTTATTTCCCTCATTAAAATGTAAAAATTCAATTTATAACATTTCTGACATGCGTTTTTCTGGATTATTGTTGTTATTCTGTCTCTCACTGTTCAAATAAACCCACCATTAAAATGATAGACTGATCATTTCTTTGTCAGTGGGCAAATGTACAAAATCAGCAGGGGATCAAATACTTTTTCCCCCTCACTGTATGTATGTATGTATGTATGTATGTATGTATGTGTGTGTATATATATATATTTGAGACAAACATCATATAAACATTTGAGCATATACAATATAGCTGGCTTTTGGCATAAATTGGCAATGGATAAGGCATGAGGATAATTGGCTATGGCAATAACAGTTACTATAAGTCAGCCAAGCCAAGCATCCTGTCATCACAGCAGCAGCTCATTGTGTGAGGACAATTTTTATGTGCAACAGCAGGAAGTAATAAAGATGTTGAGAAAAGTCCCTAATTTAATCAGATGAATAAGAGGTGGTTTGGAGATAAAGTTCAGCACAAGTTGCAATTTGGAAACAGAAAAATAATGTTTCCCCTCTTGCTCTCAACACTGCTCTCACCAAGAGTAGGGGAGTTGCATCACATTGAACTCTAATCCGTTTTTGTGCCCAAGTTGTTTGCCTCAAGATCCGTAACTGACAAAGGCCAAGGTCAAATGGTATATTGTTTCTTGCTCAAACACAAAACAATTTACCTTTCCAGACCAAAGAGACACTCTCTACTCAATCATTGAGATTGTATGCACATTTCTTGCAGTCAATATATCCCATAAGGTATTCAGTAGTAGAAAAAGTACCTAATTGTCATACTTGAGTAAAAGTAAAAGATACCTTATTAGAAAATTACTCAAGTAAAAGTCAACCAGTAAAAAAACTACTCAGGTAAAAGTCAAAGTATTTGGTTTTAAATATACTTAAGTATCAAATGTAATTGCTAAAATATACTTAAGGTTTCAAAGTAAAAATAATTTCACATTCCTTATATTAAGCAAACCAGGCAGCACGATTTCCTTTATTATTATTATTTTTTGCAGATAGCCAGGGGCACACTCCAACATCATTTACAAACAAAGCATGTGTGTTTAGTGAGTCCGCCAGATCAGAAGCAGTAGTGATGACCAGGCTCTTGATAAGTATGTGAACCATTTTCCAGTCCTGCTAATCATCCAAAATGTAAGAAATATTTTTGTGGGTCAGGGTAAATGTACAGAGTAAAAAATACATCATTTTCTTTAAGAATGTAGTGGAGTAAAAGTAAGTTGTCAAAAATATAAATTGTTAAGCACAGATACCCCAAAAAACTCCTTAAGTAGTACTTAGTGTTTTTACTTAAGTACTTTACACCACTGAATGTATTATATAATTTTCCCTATGTGCCATCTCTCATTTTAAAAAGCATATAAACTCAAAATTCCATTGAGTGCCGAAAACAAAATGTCCATCCACTATATGTATTGAGGAGGAAATCTACTGGATTACATAGGCTACAATGAGGGCTGTTGTGTGATACAGAAAAGGAAGTAAATATTGGGCCCTGTGTGGTGTATTCCCGACATCCTACCTGTGATGGGGACATCTGGTCTGGGCTGCTCCTTCCTCCATGAGGGAACAAACACAGTGATATCAGTATGACCCCTGTCCAGGAAGAAGTTCACAGCCAGCTGGATTCCCAGGCAGGAAAACACTTCCTTGTTCCCGTGGCTACAACAGAGGCAATAGAAATAAATATTGCTGAGCAAGCAAGCCAATCAAATCCTTCTTTGTACACTACACTTCCTTGTTCACGTGGCTACAACAGAGGGGCAACAGAAATAAACTGTTTGGCTAAGCAAACAAATCACGTTCGCAATAACTTATTTGTGTGGTCAGAGTAAGTGGCACCCTATAACCTACATAGTACCTATGACTCTGGTCAATATAAGTGCACTATGTAGGGAATATGTTCAGACTGGTGTTGTTCATGTTTTGCTGTGTTCTAGTGTACTATGGAATATATTGCTTTCTTATTCTTGACACTTCTCCCAGTCATATTTAAGGTTAGAATTACCTTTCTAAGTGTTCTGATATTTATAGCTTGGAGTTGTATTTTTATGATAACATAGCTACAGTATTTCACTTTTTAACGTGTATAGTATTGCTTACTAGGTGTGTCCAATCAATTGTGTTACCACTCCCTCTTCAAATTAGGGCTAATTGGAAAAGCTGTTCAAGAGGACATTGTATTATTTCTTTGTATTCCCTGATGAAAGCCATTCAGCCGAAACGCGTCTGATTTTTAAACCTTATTTCTATTGAACATGCCATACAAATAAAGGCATTTTAATTAATTATATGAAGAGTGCCTTGGTCCTTTCTTTTTAATGACCAATATTCAAAAATCTACTTAGTAGGGAAAATTTTGAGACATGAACAGAATGCATCAGTGATTGGTATTTCCTAACTGCTACACCTGCATTGCTTGCTGTTTGGGGTTTTAGGCTGGGCTTCTGTACATCTCTTTGTGATATCAGCTGATGTAAGAAGGGCTATATGAATAAATTGGATTTGAATTCCCCCAGATGATGCTAATGAAAATTATTCTAGTAGATGGAATGGCTTTCCCAAAAACCTTCTCAATTTAATGTTAACTAAAAAGTTGCCTAGGCTTGCTTACCTAGCAGAATGAGAATGATTATTTGTATCAATCCAGTGGGTATTTATTTGGCAAACCGTACCATATATGCGCACATAAACACAGCTAAACAGCATCTTGCTAGGTGAGCACTCGAATTAAAGGGTAACTATACCCCAAAATAAAAATGACTTTTTTTAACCAGTCTTCAAAAGTGGTCTCCTGATGTGGTGGAAGAATTGTGAACTAAAAAAAAGAACTAAATTGGAGTTTCTATTAATAAAGTGTAACCTTGAGAGCAAAAACATGGAAACACAAGAGAAAACTTAAATGTGTAAAATTACAGAATCAGACAAAAAATATATATATTTTATAGGGCCCTACTATGACATTTACTTTTTGCATCTACGTCATATTCCTGAGTCTACCTTTAACAAAAAGGTGTTGTGGTAAAGATTGACTGTTGCACTGGTAAATGTACACAGTGCATTCTGAAAGTATTCCTTATTCTAAAATTGATTAAATTGTAAAAAAAAGTACTTTGTTGAAGCACCTTTGGGAAAAGGAAAGGGGAGACCTAGTCAGTTGAACTGAATGCATTCAACTGAAATGTGTCTTCCGCCTTTGGCAGCGATTAGTGTTCTTGTGTATGATGCTACAAGCTTGGCACACCTATATTTGGTGAGTTTCTCCCATTGTTCTCAGCAGATCCTTTCAAGCCCTGTCAGGTTGAATGGGGAGCGTCGCAACACAGGTATTTTCAGGTCTCTCCAGAGATGTTCGATCGAGTTCAAGTCTAGGCTCTGGCTGGACCACTTAAGGACATTGAGACTTGTCCCGAAGCCACTCCTGCGTTGTCTTGGCTGTGTGCTTAGCGTCGTTGTCCTGGAGCAGGTTTTCATCAAGGATCTCTCTTTACTTTGCTCCATTCATCTTTCCCTAGATTCTGAGTAGCCTGACTGGCTTACGTCTGTCCACTCTACAATGCAGGGTTTAATTGGTAGAGTGCTGCAGAGCTGGTTGTCCTTCAAAAGGTCCTCCCATCTCCACAGAGGAACTCTGGAGGTCTGTCAGAGTGACCATCGGGTTCTTGGACACCTCCCTGACCAAGGCCCTTCTCACCCGATTGCTCAGATTTCCTAGAGCCGGCCGCCCTGCCAGAGTTTTGGTGGTTCCAAACTTCTTATATTTTAAGAATGATGGAGGCCACTGTTCTTGGGGACCTTCAATGCTACAGACATGTTTTGTTACTTTCCCCAGATCTGTGCCTCGACACAATCCTGTCTCTGAGCTTGGTTTTTGCTCTGGCATGCAATGTTAACTGTGGGACTTTATATAGACAGGTGTGTGCCTTTCCAAATCAATTGAATTTACCACAGACTCCAATCAAGTTGTAGAAAAAGCTCAAGGATGATCCGTGGAAATTGGATGCACCTGGGCTCAATTTCAAGTCTCATAGCAAAGGGTCTGAACACGTGTAAATAAGGCATTTCATTTTTTTATTTTAAGCATTTGCAAACATTTCTAAAAACCTGTTATTGTTTTGTCATCATGGGGTATTGTGTGTAGATTGATGAGGAAAACAATTTATGTTATCCATTTTAGAATAAGGCTGTAACATAACAAAATGTGGAAAAAGTCAAGGGGTCTGAATACTTTCCGACCGCAGTGTACATGTATTATCCTCATCAAAGGACAGTCAGTAAATGCAACGCAATCAAGCCTGTTCCTGTTAGACTGAACTGATTTGCATGCTCAGATTTGCATACCTGAGCAATAAGGGAGAGATGTGCCTGTACAGGTGTGAGTGTATATCAAACTGGGAAGGAGGCCAAAGAAGTACGAGGAGCAGTGGCTGGGGGAGTGAGATAAAAGGTTGAGGCTTCCTCCATACTAACTCCAGCCACCCAAGTCATAGACTGTTCTTTCTGCTACCGCACGGCAAGTGGTACCAGAGTGCCAAGTCTGTGACCAAAAGGCTCCTGAACAGCTTTTACCCCCAAGCCATAAGACTGCTGAACATGTAATCAAATGGCTACCATTACCACTTGCTTTGACCCCCTTTTTATTTGCACTGAGTCTCTTGCACTGGCTCTATGCACACTCACATACTACAGTAACACACCAACACACATGCAAACTACCTGTCCTCCAGGACACCTACAGCACCCGATGTCACAGGAAGGCCATAAAGATCATCAAGGACAACAACCACCTGAGCCACTACCTGTTCACCCTGCTATCATCCAGAAGGTGAGGTCAGTACAGGTGCATCAAAGCTGGGACCAAGAGACTGAAAAACAGCTTCTATTTCAAGGCCATCACTAGCACTGAGAGGCTTCTGCAAACATACAGACTTGTAACCATTGACCACCTTAATAATGTTTACATATCTTGCATTACTCATCACATATGTATATACTGTATTCTATCTATTGCATCTTAGCCTACGCCGCTCTGACATTGCTCATCCATATATTTATATATTCTTATTCCATTCTTTACTTAGATTTGTGTGTATTAGGTATTTATTGTGGAATTGTTATATATTACTTGTTAGATATTGCTGTACTGTCAGAACTAGAAGCACAAGCATTTCACTACACTCGCAATAACATCTGTTTACCATGTACAATTTGATAGATGCCACACACACTTTCACATACGCTGCTACTCTATTATTTATCCTGCTTGCCTATTCACTTTTACCCCTACCTATACATACATATTACGTCAATTACATCATACCCCTGCACATTGACTCGTCGGTACCGGTACTCTGTGTATATCGTCTCGTTACTGTTATTTTATTGTGTTACTATTTTATTTTTGAAAACATTTTCTTACATTTTTAACTCTGCATTGTTGGGAAAGGGCTTGTAAGGAACCCTTTCCCGGTAACACAGTCAAATTAAATAAAATTGGATTTGTCATCTGCACTGAATACAACAGGTACAACAGACTTCTTTTTGTTCTACTATGCTATTGACTTGTTTATTGTTTATTCCATGTGTAACTCTGTGTTGTTGTCTGTTCACACTGCTATGCTTTATCTTGGCCAGGTCGCAGTTGCAAATGAGAACTTGTTCTCAACTAGACTACCTGGTTAAATAAAGGTTAAATAAAAAAAATATATATTTTTTTTTTAAGTCTGTTGTACCTGTTGTATTCAGTGCATATGACAAATACAATTTTATTTAATTTGACTGTGTCACCTGATAGTGACTGAGTATTGAGGGCTGAACCACCATCCCGACTTCCAGCTAGATCGTAGTTATTAGGTTTGGTGCAGGAGTTTAGCGTGATAAGGAAATGATCTGTTCTTGAGGACAGGAGGGGGAATTCTGCCGGTAAAGTACAAACCACAAGTTCCTTCCTAGAAACAGTCACTGGAGAGATTAGATTAAAGCTGGTCGAAGCCTGTATCTATGTGTATTCCATGAACATTATCCATTAAGAGTGATTATATGTCTACATTATGTCCACCCCTCCACTTTCTGCAATTAGAGCACAGATCTGAGAGCACGACTGATTTGTTTGTAATGTTCACAACTGAAGAGCACTTTAATGCTGACTCAAAGACTTATTAGTAGTGGAGGTGGAGGTACGAGGAGTCCTGATGAGTGGCCAGTAATGTACATAACATGCAGATGTCACAGACCCCTGATACCTTCCTCAATGCAAACCAATTAGGTATCCTCAGGACCCTATAAAAACACAGCTGAATAATACATTCTGCTATAACTATCACCAGCAAACAGCAATTCAAGACACAGGTAGTTTCCACAGACACAGATTAAGCCTAGTCCAAGACTAAAAATTACTTTCTTTGAAGAATCTCAATTGAGCATGCTTTTTACATTTAAGTAGACACTCTTATTCAGAGCAATTTACAAGGAGCAATTAGGGTTAAGTGCCTTGCTCAAGGGCACTTTGACAGATTTTTCATCTAGTCGGCTAGGGGATTCGAACCAGCAACCTTTTGGTTACTGGCCCAACATTCTCAATCGGTACACTACCTGCCGCCCCTTTTAATCTAGGACTAGGCCTTATCTGTGTCTGGGAAACCAGTCCTCAGACCCACAGCATGTAATTCTCTACTCACCTCATAGCCATATTACTCCCATCGATCACTATGGGTTTCAGGTCATCTTCCTCCTCACTGGCTGCATCCTCCCAAATTGGTGGAGGGGTGAGGGGCAGGCTACTAAGGGTCTCCCCTCTAGCAATCAGGACAGACATGGTAGTTGGGGCTCCCTCCTTCTCCATCCCTTCTGGGCTGGCTCCAGTCTGCACCAGCTCCCCCAGAATCCTGTTAGTGTCTGTGTTCAGGCCAAACTTCTGCAGCACGGTCTGGACCTGCGCTGGGGAGTAGCCCAGTTTACGGTAGAAGTCCAGCTGAGCCTCTCCAGGGTCTGTGGCGTTCTTGCCACTCACCTCTGGAGCAGAGCATTGGGTGCCACTCTGGTGCATTCTCTCACAGATGGGATAGGGTGGATGATGATTGTGGAAGGCAGGCAGAGCGGAGAGCCATCCGTCTGTTTCGTGGGGCTCTGTGGGGCTCAGACGGGCTGTGTAGGAGAACTCATTCCATGGGAAGACCTCTGCGACTGGGTACAGCTTTGGGATGGGACAGACTTCTATGTTCATCTCTCTTCGGGCAGTGCTCATATGTCACACCTGTTTAAAAAAACAACGTTGTTTTGGTTGTGTGAAGTAGTATAAAAAAAATGTTTTCCCCGATCATATCAATACCATTAGGTTTAAAAACAATACAATCTAATGACAGGTCACATCTCACTTTAGTATTGAAATTGACGTCTGTATTAGTTCTCACCAAAAATACCATTAATAATCAGTTCATTTTACAGTTGTCACAAAATACTAATAATTAGTGATCATGGTTTAACAGCGTCCCCCGCTCATTTCTGTCAGTATCATATAATGAAGCCTAAATAAATGTATTGTATTCCTTCATACACTGTACATTTACAGTACCCTTATTTTGGTCAGAAAATACATGTCTGTTATTGATATAGTTCTACTGTATTATACTTTGACTGGGCTACACTTCTTTTCAATGGATAGCGGCGGTTATTGATTAATTCGGCCTATAGTGTCTTGGTTAATTTTATCATTGCCTAGGTCTATTGTCAACCACTGCAGTATTTTCAGGAAATTAAATACATTTTCGGTGTTCATTCCCAGAGACATGTGTCAGAGACATGCAAAATGTATCCTTACAACCTGAGTTTACCTTCTTTGATTTGTTCTACAAGTTAGTTTTGGAAAATCTAAAACGTCTGACTTCATGAGATGTTGACACCGTTATCTAGCCCAATGTAGGACTGATGGGTTACTCCTTAGTCCAAAGACCGTACAATTTCTGTTTAAAGGGCGAATTGGCTCTGAAACAGCCAAATACTCCATGTCAACGTGAATCGATTCTCAATTGCGGTACAATAAACAAATCCCTCTACTTTCATATCAAATCTAAATAAATTTAACAAATACAAAATCCACACTTACTGTACCCCGTGTTAACCGATTTTAGCACAATTGTAGCGGATGGTATTTTTCAGTGACAACACGTCTGTGGCATCGGTCTTTCGTTTACACACAGGTGTTTGGAGTTGCAGATATTCAATTAACGTTAGCACAGGTAGGCGAGTCCACTGACAGTCTTCCGTGGACAAGCGTGGTAATATGGCAGTGTCGGAACCCTAACTTTACAATAGGTGTGTATCAATGTAACGTTTTGTTTTTTGTAAATTATCTCTCGCGGATATGAAAGATAAGGTCCTTATGCTTTCAAAACCATACCCCAAGCGATGCGTCTTTATGTTCCGACCGAGCGTTGCGCTTCTTATCAAAAGTCCCCCATACAGAAGACTCCTTTGCCCAATGATCAAGGGCTACATGTTCCCAAATAAGAAACGAAGTAAACCCGTTAACGTAGTTATCCTACTTACCAGTAATTTATAGTCCAACAGTTTCGGCCATTCATGTTCGTGTTGTTATCCATGTGAAATATCTTGCTCTGTTATGAGCAGTTTCACGGTGGACAGTAGGCTACAACAGTATATTGGAGGCGATGACGTCAGTCATACGCTTCAAACTCTGAACAAGGAAATCGTGTTTTGTTTCGCTATACTTTTTTTCACACGTTTATTTATTAAAAACTCGGCAAGTCGGTTAAGAACACATTCTTATTTACAATGACGACCTACCGTGGAACAACTTCCTTGTTCAGGGCAAGAACGAGAGATTTGTACCTTGTCAGCTCGGGGATTCGATCCGGCAACCTTTCGGCCCCACGCTCTAACCACAAGGGCTACCGCCCCTGTTTGATGTAGCAATGTAAGTTGTTGATCATGTTGTATTATGAATAAACGATTTAAAAAATAAATAAAAAACGTTTTCCGTTTTATTTTGGTAAGGAAAGGAAACAGGCCAACGGCAGTTGATCATTTATTGTCTGACGGAACACTTGATTCAAAGCCTTTTACAAATAAGTTTCAAGGGCGCCAATATTGTTATCAACTAATCGATGGTATGATAAATGTATTTAGGCCAGAGACGTATTGGCTATTATTGCTACTGCCTATCCTATTTTTGTAGGCTAGGCTACCATAAGACATTTTGATTTCTGCTTGTTTTATTATAGGTTCACATCTCCCCTCTCTACCTGTATTTACCTCCTGGTAAAGGAACAGAGTCAACATGGGGTATTTAGCCAGTAGTGTCATCAGTTTTAAGATTGCCTAACTTTGATTACCATTGATGGGTAATTATGTTTTTGACTCACATCATATAGTTAATCAAGCATTATCTTATATCTGAAGTGATCATTGGCTGATACAATAAAGTATGATTTCTTCTTATTTCTGTAATGTATAGAATATGGATGGATCTTCCTTTCTAAGAAGATTTGTTGTTGATGTAAAGGGCAAAGGCTGGTAGTATTGGTGAGTTTTTCCCTTTACACTGTCTGCAAACACTGTTATAGGGCACTGTCTATTTTCTACTGTCTATAGCCTACTGTACGATAGCCTATAGCCTACTGTACGATAGCCTATAGCCTACTGTACGATAGTCTATAGCCTACTGTACGATAGTCTATAGCCTACTGTACGATAGCCTATAACCTACTGTACGATAGCCTATAGCCTACTGTACGATAGCCTATAGCCTACTGTACGATAGCCTACTGTACGATAGCCTATAGCCTACTGTACGATAGCCTATAGCCTACTGTACGACTCACAATAAATACAGGAAATATGCATTTGAGATTCCATTGGTAAATAACTGCTCTACATTTTCCTTCACCATAAAAGGAAGTTAAAGGCCAACTGTATGAGCTTAGACCAGACAGAGAAACAGACAGAAATCAGCTGTGTGGTCTGATGACCTGTGACTGAACAATACACCCTTTTTCTGCACTTGTAGTTTTTCTAAGGCTCTTACCTGATGTTGGCATTTAGGCATGTTCCTGAGCTGGTTTTCATACTCAAGAGAAACTCAGAAAGCCCTTTGTCTTTATTTGCATACAGTTTAGTCTGAGGAGTAGGATAAGGTTGCATTGATGCTTGGGCTATTTTCTTATGGGTCATACTTATGCATTCAAATCAATCATGTTTGTCTGCTTGCTTGCACTATCTAATTAGTTTTGCCTTACCTCTCGATATAAATATTTTAGAATCTGTGTCGCATAACTTTTATAAATTCTTTCCTGTTTCATCACAGCAAGGGACTATAAACCCAAAATCTTTGGCGAGACTAATTTAGACAGGGATGATCTGATCACCTTGAATTTAAGACTACACTTAAAGTAGTATTTACAGTAGTACTATTACATTTAAACCTAGAGGACTCACTGACTGGGTTTAGTTCGGGTGGGCAACTCCAGTCCTCGGAGGCCTGATTGGTGTCACAGTTTTGCCCCAGCCCCAGCTAACACACCTAACTCCAATGATCAACCAATCATGATCTTCAGTTTGAGTGCAATTAGTTGAATCAGCTGTGTTTGCTAGGGATGGAGAAAAAGTGTGACATCTATCAGGCCCCCGAGGACTGGAGTTGCCCACCCCTGTCCGGGAGGGCGCGGACAGAACTAAACCCACAGTTAGTGACTCCTCTGAGGGTCTAAGCCCCCTTATGGAGCTGGGCCCGTGTGTAGTGGATAGCAGAAAAGAGGAAAATCTGTCAGTATTATTGATGTTTGACGAAGAATAATCTCCCTTCACATGTGAAGCTGGGATATGTGAGATATATGGTGTGAGCTTTCGCATCCAAGCCGTTGTTTTTCTGGAATTGCAAAAGGTATGGCCATGTGTCAAGTGTGTGCCGAAGCAATGTTGAAGAATCTGAGGATGTACAGTGTTGCAATTGTGCTGGAAATCAAGTTCCCAATTCCCTAGAGTGCCCGGTTAGGGTAAATGAGTATGAAGTGGCAAGGGTTTGGGCAGCAGGTCTCCTACACGGAGCCACACAAAATTGTTGCAAGAGCAAGTGAAGCTGAAGATATGGCGGTGGATACCCCGCAGCCTGTGGAAATTCAGTGTCCAACAGTTGAGGGAAACTGATATGCTGAAATGGATTATGATACTAGTTAATCACATTTTTTAAAGTATGAAAACTAAAATAGTTCGCCATGCATGATTAGCATGATCCCTAACATTTGCTATTTCAATTGATCGATAACTGAGCTAGCCTAAATGTTAAAGGCTTGTGCGTATGCTTGGTTCAGTATGAACATGCACAAAATGCTAGCAATAGTTTAGCTAGCCTAATCTCCAGCAGCTCGTTTTCCTTATGAAAACTCACCAAATCCTGGCGTCAATCTTTCCCTCAATCACTTCACAGCATGTTTGTACAGATAAGTGAGTGCCCTACACGGTAGCTCTACACGTTCCGTTCTAGCTGTGTTAGGAGAGGGAC
This sequence comes from Oncorhynchus masou masou, assembly GCF_036934945.1. Taxonomy (NCBI): domain Eukaryota; kingdom Metazoa; phylum Chordata; class Actinopteri; order Salmoniformes; family Salmonidae; genus Oncorhynchus; species Oncorhynchus masou. The sequence goes on along the minus strand of NC_088223.1, from coordinate 24,008,929 downwards.
TAAGAGAATATTGAGTTTTGATTGGCTGCTCGTCATGCAGCTTCTGACAGCTGATTTATAATAGCTGTCAACTTAAACATATCAACAGCAATATAGTATAATATGATTGGTTATTGGAATCTCACAAGTAAGATAAGTATTCAACATTAGTTGACCTGCGTTATAAACGACTTCAACCATACTTTTTCTTTAGATTCCTTAATCAATTCCTTGATAGAAAAGCACAGTCTCACTGTCATGTTTGCTCAAGAACTCCCACAGAATGTTCAGGACCTCATGGAAATTGGTATGTTTTATATGCCCATTCATGACATCAAGGATGTTATGGAAAATACTGGCCTCTACACGTATATCGAAGTATCGCAATCCTGCTTTCAGCTTGTTCTCCAAGGTCCAAGCCTGACACTGTATAAGTGGTCCACCATACAGAGTTAGGCCCTCATGAGTTCCGGGGATAGTGAGAACTTGAAGGAGTTTGTCATCATGTATATATGCCACGATGAACGACAAGCAGTTGTGAAAATCCTGAAAGGGAAGAGACAGAAAATCACATTTCTATCAACCGACATTAATATCATGATGATGTAATTTTATTTTATATGGCTAACTCCATGTGGAAAAAGAAAAGTATGCAAGTAGGTAACTCTGACTTACAAAGAGAGAAGACATAGGCATAGAGGGAAACCCATGGTTGTGGTATTTCCAAAAAAGACAGTCTGGGAAAGGAAAGAGTAGATATGGTGTTGTGGAAATTCTTACTAAGGGACACTCAAAGTCAATCTTAAATTAATCATAATCATCTAGCGTGCTGGAGAGGTTCAAACAAACTTGATGCACCTCTGTCTGTCAGGAGCTCTAACGTGGCAGTCCCGTATAGTTCTCTTTTATAAACTGGGTGGTTGGAACCCTGAATTCTGATTGTCTGACAGCCATGGTATATAAGACCATATACCATGTACTGTTGAAGTCAGAAGTTTACATACACTTAGGTTGGAGTCATTGAAACTCGTTTTTCAACCACTCCACAAATGTATTGTTAACAAACTATAGTTTTGGCAAGTCGATTAGGACATCTACTTTGTGCGTGACACGAGTAATTTTTCCAACAATTGTTTACAGACAGATTATTTCACTTATAATTCACTGCACCACAATTCCAGTGGGTCAGAAGTTTACATACACTAAGTTGGATGTGCCTTTTAAACAGCTTGGAAAATTCCCAAAAATTGTGTCATGGCTTTAGAAGCTTCTGATAGGCTAATTGACATCATTTGAGTCAATTGGAGGTGTACCTGTGTATGTATTTCACGTCCTACTTTCAAACTCAGTGTCTCTTTGCTTGACATCATGGGAAAATCAGCCAAGACCCCAGGAGAAAAACAATTGTAGATCTCCACAAGTCTGGTTCATCCATGTGATCAATTTCCAAACGCCTGAAGGTACCACGTTCATCTGTACAAACAATAGTACGCAAGTAAAAACACCATGGGACCACGCAACCGTTATACCGCTCAGAAAAGAGACGTGTTCTGTGTCCTAGAGATGAACATACTTTGGAGTGAAAAGTGCAAATCAATCCCAGAACAGCAGCAAAGGACCTTGTGAAGATGCTGGAGGAAACAGGTACAAAAGTATATATTCACAGTAAAACGAGTCCTTATATCGACATAACCTGAAAGGACGCTGAGCAAAGAAGAACCACTGCTCCAAAACCGCCATAAAAAGCCAGACTACGATTTGCAACTCCCGGTTGATATATTATCGAATAGATATTTTAAAAACACCTTGAGGAATGATTATAAAAAACATTTGCCATGTTTCTGTCGAAATTATATCCATAATATGGAATTTTTTACCTGCGTTGTCGTGACCACTATTTCCGGTGGATTCCTAGGCATAAAGCATCAAACTAACAGAGGTATTTGGATATAAAAAATATCTTTATGGAACAAAAGGAACATTTGCTGTCTAACTGGGAGTCTCGTGAGTGAACACATCCGAAACTCATCAAAGGTAAACGATTAATTTGATTGCTTTTCTGATTTTCGTGACCAAGCTTCCTGATGCTAAGTGTACATAACGCTATGCTAGGCCATCGATAAACTTACACAAACGCTTGTATTCCTTTCGCTGTAAAGCATCATTTCAAAATCTGAGATGATTAACAAACGGCTAAGCTGTGTTTCGTTATATTTCACCTATGATTTCATGAATATTAATATTTTCGAGTAATATTTTTTGACTGTTGCGCTATGCTATTCAGCGTTGCTGATGACAAACATACCGGATCCGGATGGGTAGTTCTAAGAGGTTAAAGCTTGGTCGCAAATGGATTTTCCAAATGGACAATGACACCAAGCATACTTCCAAAGTTGTGGCAAAATGGCTTAAGGACAACAAAGTCAAGGTATTGGAGTGGCCATCACAAAGCCCTGACCTCAATCCCATAGAAAATTGGTGGGCGGAACTGAAAAAGCGTGTGCGAGCAAGGAGGCCTACGAGCAAGGACGTGCAAGAACTCAGTGTGCGAGCAAGGACTCAGTTACACCAGCTCTGTCAGGAGGAATGGGACAAAATTCACCCAACTTATTGTGGGACTCTTGTGGAAGGCTACTCAAAACATTTGACCCATTTTAAACTATTTAAAGGCAATGCTACCAAATACTAATTGAGTGTATGTACACATCTGACCCACTGGGAACGTGATGAAAGAAGTTTAAAGCTGAAATAAATAATTCTCTCTACTATTATTCTGACATTTCGCATTCTTAAAATAAAAAGTGGTGATCCTAACTGACCCAAGACAGGGAATTTTTACTAGGATTAAATGTCAGGAATTGTGAAAAACTGAGTTTAGATGTAATTGGCTAAGATGTATGTAAACGTCCGACCTTAACTGTATATGACAAAACATTTAGTTTCACTGCTCTAATTACGTTGGTAGCCAGTTTATAATAGCAATAAGGCTCCTCGGGGGTTTGTGATACATGACCATTATACCACGGCTACGGGCTGGGTGCCTGGGCTGTGTCCAGGCACTCTGCGTTGCGTCAGCTCTCCTACATACATAATAGAGATTTTTTTTTAGAAAACATTTTAAACGGAAATGTTACATACATAAGAGGGTGTAAGTGATCGCCTTAGAGACTTGAAATCATTTACATGTCCAGATTAATCACCATCAAAACAAGCCGTAATATGCATTGTAACCTGTACTGGTTCAGGCTCTTCGGCTGGCTGAGGCTTTGCAGGTTCCCGCTCTAATGGTTCAGGCTGTTCTGGTTGTTCAGATGAACCACTTCCTGGATTTCTGTTTATCTCAATGATGTTAAGGATGAGGTCTGGACTGGGGAAGTCCATGCTGATTACCCCTAAGCATTCTGGTTTGTTAGAGCCTCTCTGTAGTTTAACTATGAGCTTATTGAGCTGACCATTAACCACTTTGGCCAATGTGATTTTCTGGATTTTTTTTCTCATTTTGTCTGTCATAGTTGAAGTGTACCTATGATGAAAATTACAGGCCTCTCTCATCTTTTTAAGTGGGAGAACTTGCACAATTGGGGGCTGACTAAATACTTTTTTGCCCCACTGTATGTAAACGCAGCATTTGTTTCTAACTATTTATGTTGACATTATATGTTGTTTTACATATATTATTTGAAGCAGCTCTCCTACATACATAATAGAGATTTTTTTTAGAAAACACTTTAAACAGAAATGTTACATACATAAGAGGGTGTAAGTGATCGCCTTAGAGACTTGAAATCATTTACATGTCCAGATTAATCACCATCAAAACAAGCAGTAATATGCATTGTAACCTGCAGGTGTCACTGTGGGTTTAGATACAGGTTTCTGAAAGGCCCTATGCTATTTTATTAAACATATTGATGGGGAAAAATACCCTCAGACAGATCTCAGCACAGATGGGTTAATTTTGAAGTAACTATCATATTTTTATATTTCAACTGCAACATGGAACAGTTGGTCTTTCCGAGTTAAACATGCAGTTAATATACAAAATACCACATAGTAGACAATTGTTTTACTGTTTGAAGGGAGCATTTGATTTTGTATTTATTGTTGTAAGGTTTTAGATGGGATTCTTCTTTACTGAGGTTAATTGGACAATAATTGTGTTTTTTAATCTCTTCAATGTTTCTCATTGCATCTCTTCTTCCTTGGTTATTCCAGTAAGGCTCTTTGGGCTCCTCTGGGGGTTCAGGCCCAGGTTCTGCTGGTTCAGGTTCTGCTGGTTAAGCTTCTACTGGTTCAGCCTCTGCTGGTTCAGTGTCTACTGGTTCTGGCTCTGCTGGTTCAGCCTCTGTTGGCTCAGCCTCTGCTGGTTCTGGCTCTACTGGTTCAGGCTCTGCTGGTTCAGGCTCTTCTGCTGGTTCTTCTGCAAGTTGGGGCTCTACTGGTTCTGGCTCTGCTGGTTCTACTGGTTCAGGCTCTACTGGCTCAGGTCCTGCTGGCTCAGATTCTGCTGGTTCAGCCTCTGCTGGCTCTGGCTCTGCTGGTTCTGGCTCTGCCGGTTCAAGCTCTGCTGGTTCAGGCGCTTCTAATGGCTGAACCTCTGCTGGTTCAGCCTCTGCTGGCTCTGGCTCTGCTGGTTCAGGCTCTGCTGGTTCAGGCTCTTCTGCTGGCTGAGGCTCTGCTGGTTCAGGCTTTTCTACTGGTTCAGCCTCTGCTGGCTCTGACTCTACTGGTTCAGGCTCTGCTGGTTCAGGCTCTTCTACTGGCTGAGTTTCTGCTGGTTCAGGCTCCGCTGGCTCGTGCTCTACTGGTCCAGGCCCTGCTGTTTCAGGCTGTACTGGTTCAGGCTCTTCGGCTGGCTGAGGCTTTGCAGGTTCCCGCTCTAATGGTTCAGGCTGTTCTGGTTGTTCAGATGAACCACTTCCTGGATTTCTGTTTATCTCAATGATGTTATGGATGAGGTCTGGACTGGGGAAGTCCATGCTGATTACCCCCAAGCAGTCTGATTTGTTAGAGCCTGTCTGTAGTTCAACTATGAGCTTATTGAGCTGACCATTAACCACTTTGGCCACAGTTTTAGGGCCTTTGAAAATGGCTGTGGCGGAGGAATCGGTCAGAGCCAATGCATGACCACAATTCTCTTCAGCTTCTTTCAGATGTTTTGTGATCTTCTTCATCTTGTTTTCAATGTCTTTGAATGTGTCGTCGCCTGTGACAAAAGTGTCATGGTTAAGTGTTCCAACATTGAAATTGTTACTCTGCACGAAGATGATCTTCCCCCTTGCTTCTTGCATTTTAGGGACAAATGTCTTTGTCCATACTCTATCTTCAGAAGTCTCAATCAATGTTTTGATACATTTTCCAGCTTTTTTCTTGCTTATTCCTTGCAGTGTCACTTTCAAAAGCACAGACTCACTTCCATGTTTGTCCAAGAACTCCCATAGAATGTTCAGCACCTCATGGAACTTGGTGTGTACTAAATGCCCATCCATGACATCAAGGATGTTGTGGAACATACTGGCCTCTACACGTATATCAAAGTACCGTAATCCTGCTTTCAGCTGGTTCTCCAAGGTCCAAGCCTGACACTGTATAAGTGGTCCACCGTACAGAGTTAGGCTCTCATGAGTTCCGGGGATAGTAACAGCTGAAAGGAGTTTGTCATCAGGTATAGACTCCATCCACTTTTCCTGATACGAGTTTTCATTAAGTGTTGAGTCATCACTAAAACCTGTATGTTCAGGCTCTGCTGGTGCAGGCTCTACTGATGCAGGCTCTTCTGAGTGCTCAGATGAACCACTCCCTGGTTTTCCATTGACCTCAATGATGTTATGGATGAGGTCTGGACTGGGGAAGTCCATGCTGATTACCCCCAAGCAGTCTGGTTTGTTAGAGCCTGTCTGTAGTTCAACTATGAGCTTATTGAGCTGACCATTAACCACTTTGGCCACAGTTTTAGGGCCTTTGAAAATGGCTGTGGCGGAGGAATCGGTCAGTGCCAATGCATGACCACAATTCTCTTCAGCTTCTTTCAGATGTTTTGTGATCTTCTTCATCTTGTTTTCAATGTCTTTGAATGTGTCGTCGCCTGTGACAAAAGTGTCATGGTTAAGTGTTCCAACATTGAAATTGGTACTCTGCACGAAGATGATCTTCCCCCTTGCTTCTTGCATTTTAGGGACAAATGTCTTTGTCCATACTCTATCTTCAGAAGTCTCAATCAATGTTTTGATACATTTTCCAGCTTTTTTCATGCTTATTCCTTGCAGTGTCACTCTCAAAAGCACAGACTCACTTCCATGTTTGTCCAAGAACTCCCATAGAATGTTCAGCACCTCATGGAACTTGGTGTGTACTAAATGCCCATCCATGACATCAAGGATGTTGTGGAACATACTGGCCTCTACACGTATATCAAAGTACCGTAATCCTGCTTTCAGCTGGTTCTCCAAGGTCCAAGCCTGACACTGTATAAGTGGTCCACCGTACAGAGTTAGGCTCTCATGAGTTCCGGGGATAGTAACAGCTGAAAGGAGTTTGTCATCAGGTATAGACTCCATCCACTTTTCCTTATAAGAGTTTTCATTAAGTGTTGAGTCGTCACTAAAACCTGAACCACAAGCAGTTGTGAAAATCCTAGAAGGGAAGAGACATAACATCACATTTCTGTCAACCTACATTAACTAAATGATCATGTAATTTTGCTTTCTTTGAATAACTCCAGTACCATGTGGCAAACGAGCCTAATGCAAGCAAATAACTCTTTACTTACAAAGAGAGAAGACATAGGCATAGAGGGAAGCCCATGGTTGTAGTATTTCCAATGAAGCCAATCTGGGAATGAAAAGAGCGGATGCACTTGTCCCATGAACTGTATAGTAATGACACACACAAGACAAAAAGTGAACTTACAAAACTTTTAATAACAATATCCCATGTTAAAATCCAAGCTGTATCCTATTCAAATGCTATGTTACAAATACTGCTCAGTAATTTTCAATCAGCCAATTAGTCCATGATATATACTGAGTGTACAAAACTTTAGGAACATCTTCCTAATATTGAGTTGCACACACTTTTGCCCTCAGAACAGTCTCAATTCATCAGGACATGGACTATAAGGTGTCAAGTGTTCCACAGGGATCATGTTGACTCCAATGCTTCCCAAAGTTGTGTCAAGTTGAACCATTCTTGACACACATGGGAAACTGTTGAGCATGAAAACCCCAGCAGCGTTGCAGTTCTTGACACACTCAAACCGGGGAGCCTGGCACCTACTACCTTACCCTGTTCAAAGGCGCTTAAATATTTTGTCTTGCCCATTTACCTTGTGAATGCACACATACATATTCCATTTCTCAATTGTCTCAGGTTAAAGAAGGATTTGTATTCCTTGTCTCCTCCCCTTCATCTACATTGAATGAAGTGGATTTAACAGGTGACATCAACATAGCTTTCACCTGGATACACCTAATGTTTTGTACACTCAGTGTATATATATTATACTTTTTTTGTCCATGATATTTCCTTACCTCTACAGGTGTTTAAGAGTCTTCTAATCCCCCAGTTTGTATCAAAGGTTGACAATGATCCTGTTCGTGGAACTGTCTATTGGATAACTGACTGTAAGACTATTAGGACTACACCCACACTGCTCTGTGGCTCACAAATGTACATAAAAGATATTAGGAATTTGCATCTTTCACTGTACCTGTCCTGCCCTAAGTCATACACTAATACAGTGCCTTGCGAAAGTATTCGGCCCCCTTGAACTTTGCGACCTTTTGCCACATTTCAGGCTTCAAACATAAAGATATAAAACTGTATTTTTTTGTGAAGAATCAACAACAAGTGGGACACAATCATGAAGTGGAACGACATTTATTTGATATTTCAAACTTTTTTAACAAAACAAAAACGGAAAAATTGGGCGTGCAAAATTATTCAGCCCCTTTACTTTCAGTGCAGCAAACTCTCTCCAGAAGTTCAGTGAGGATCTCTGAATGATCCAATGTTGACCTAAATGACTAATGATGATAAATACAATCCACCTGTGTGTAAAGTTCAAGGGGGCCGAATTTTTTCGCAAGGCACTGTACATCTCATGATACTGTATTGCAATAAGTTAATATTGATTCCAAGGAATGCATAAAAGATGACGATGAGAGAGTTGTGGGGCAATATGGCCTTGGAATGGTTCCTTTTAGCAATACAGAAATATGATGAGTAGACACAATAATTAAACTGTAATGTTTGAGGACTGATCTCGCCTTTGATGATCATGGAAATACAGGCCAGTCATGAATGGGAGTATTTTCATATTGTAACACAGCCATCAGTGGCATGAAAGAAGCTATTCATTGCCATGTTTGATTTCAGGTTATACAACTTTTCAGGTAATTCTTATCACTCCTCAACAGCAGGTACCAACCATGCTTGCATTCAACTTTTATTTTATATTTCAAATAGTCACTATTTATACGCAACAGTTTTTTTTAGGTTTGGCTTGATCATCCCCTACCAGATATGAGATGAGATGTCCTATCAAAAAAGTATCTCAGTGGACAAATTTGTTTCAAAGGGCATCAGTGGCGACCTGTCATTCAGGGCAGGTGGGGCACCTGGTTTTGTGGAGGAGGGGGTTTTCCTGTTTTGCATGTTATTTTGACATTAATACATGTCATATATCAGTTTGCAAATAATGTAAAAAGATATATATCATTGAGTTAATAAAGCCGCTTACAAACATGGTCTCTTTTTTGTTTTCTTGAGTAAGGGAGCTCCAAATTGCAGGTGTTTCAGCCTAGCTCAGTGCTTTCTGTGGTGGTGCGGCAAGTTAGCAGAAAATCCGGAGCGTTGGGCCGTGATTGGCTCAGTGTTCTGTCACTCATGGGGACACAAATGTCACTGCCAAGTCTAAGCGTAGACTTAGAAAATTCTAGCCACTTGGATGCTGCCACAGAGTTACATTACTTCGAATGTGGCCCATCCAAGAATGCATTATCTACAGTAGCTTTGATTGGACTGATCATGTCAACATCATATTTTCAAAATCTTAGCTAGCAGTCATCATCATGAATCCAGTCGACAATCTACTGGCAAATCCTTTTTAATCCTTGTCATTTGAAGAAAAATAAGGAAGTGAAATTATTGATAAAACGTATCGGTGCTCATCGGCCATTGGACATAAACATTACACAACAAGTAGGAAATTGCAAATTCAACAATGAGTGGTTTGGAAGGAATCAGTGGCTACCTGTGAGTTCAAGACAACTAGGAACTCGGGGGGAAAACGAGCCATGACTGGGAAAATACGTTTTGAACTTTCATCCAACTCAGAATTATAAATCGGGTACTTAGGCCTATCTCCAGAGCTACGGCCTGAAGATCACTGACGTCATCATGATTCTACCTTTTTTTTTTTTTTGACTTCCCTATTGCCTTGAAAGCACCATAAATCCAGAGAATGCCAGACTTTGATGACAAAGTTTGATAACAAAATTTGCCCACGAAGGAGGAGCCTCCGCCACCTTCCTGTTCAAGTAGGTATAGCACAACAAGGTGAGTCCAAAAATGTCTTGCATGCTGCTGCATAAATTATGTGATATGCCAGGGAGATATGCATACTGTAGCTAAGAAAGTAATACTAAGTGTATGTTGTGTAGCAAGCTGTTAGTAGCCCATGTGCCTCACCACACAATCAACCTGATTGTAAGAGATGCTCTGAAGGGGATGAAGCCCACCGTGGACAAAATGAAAGCAGCTGTGGAATACTTCCACAGGAGCACAGTAGGTGTTCAAAAACTAAAGTCTACACAACGGCAGATGGGGATGCCTGAGCTGAGGCCTAAACAAGACTGCACTACAATGTGGAATTCAACATTTTATATGTTGAACCGGTTTCTTGAGTCAAAGGATGCCATCATCTCTACCCTGGCCATTGTCAATGCACCTGTTGATGCTCTGACCCAAGAGGAATGGGAGGTGATGGAAGAGGTGTGCGAGTCCTGGAACCCTTTGAGCAGGTCACTGTGGAGATCAGTGGAGAGAGGTACAGTAAGCAGTTATTACTACATCATTATTTAATCTAGTATTATATATGTATATGAGCAGTAGATGAGAATGTAGTATCAGTAGAGAAAAAATGAACCTGAACTAATAAGTTACTATTCTCTCTTTTCAGCTATGTGACAGCCTCAAAAATGATACTCCTGTGTAAGGGTCTGCAGCGAATCACAGCCAGCCGCCAGAGAGAAGCAAATGTAACCACAGGACAGAGTTGACACCCTATGTTCATCAATTGACAGAAAGTTCCAAAGAATGGAATATAATCACGTGCTATCAGAAACCGCTGCACTTGACCCCAGGTTTAAGAAGTTAGCCTTCAGTGATGCCAGAGCGATTGATGAGGCTCTTCAAAGAATAACCTTAGCAGCAGGGAGGGACAGCCCCAGCAGTCAGCTGACTCAGGCACCAGGGCAACAGGAAGAAGAGGGGGCAGATGGAGCAGAAGCACCAGCAGTAGTTCCACAAACGTCTGCTGTTTGGATGCTGTTTGACAAGAGAGCAACTGGGGATGCAGTACGAAGGAATCTCTCAGCAGATGCCATAACGGAGGCCCGATCCTATTTGGAGGAGCCCCAGATCCTCTGAGCTGGTGGAAGAACAAGGCCTCTGTCTACCCACGGCTTACTAAAGTCATGACAGGGAGACTCTGCATAGTGGCCAAATTCGTTCCCTCTGAGATGGTCTTCTCGAAAACAGGACAAATAATTATTGAAAGAAGAAACTGTATCAGCCCCTCGAAAGTGAGGCATCTTGCAATTCTGGATGCAAATCTCACATAAAAGCAAAATATGGTCGGCATCGCTGTGTGCTGCTGGTTATAACATGGCAATAAAGAAGAGAGAGAAAAGAGGGACCAGTTTACTATTTTAAGTGTGATGCTGCAGTTTTGCACATTGTTATTTATCTTTCTTTGATATGGTGCAATATTGTATTATTATGTTGTTCAGATTGTATTCATTTTGAATTGTTACATTTATATACACTTTGTTTATATACATTAAAAAAGTTGTACTTTAAATCATATGTGTAATAGCATCTTTCTTTTTTACATTTATTTCAATTTGTGGGATGCTGCAGTTTTGAAAATTGTTATTCATTTCCCTTTGATATGGTGCAATATTCTATTATGCTGTTCAGATTATATTCGTTTTGAATGGTTAGATTTATATGCACTTCATTTATATACTGTAACGACCCTGGGTTTATAACCGTGGATATCGACTCTGCCACTGAGTATGCTGTTATGGGACAGTCGATTGGGCGCTGGACTTCAGGCTAGAAGATCGAGGGTTCGAGATCTGCTCCCTGCTTGTTTTATTACAATACATAAAAAATTATATTTTAAATGCAAATGTTTAATAGCATTACTTTTCATAACAAACCAATGCATTTTTAAATACATTGTGGTTAAGGTAGAGTATGATTTCATTTAATAATTTAATTCGAATTGTTTTAACACCATAGTCAAACTATCGCAAACTGTTTGACTTGGAAAAAAATATAACATATTTTTTTGAAAGAGCCGTTTGGAAGCCAAAACAGTCGGCTCTTTTTGGTGAGCTGAGCCGAACGAGCCGGCTCACTGAAAAGAGCCGGAATGCCCATCACTACTGGATAGAGGTTGGTCTATGATGTGGTTCAATTTGTCTGATTGGTTGTGTTCCGCTGTGCCACGCGACTTTGAGCGAATCAACTAGCCATCTGTCCTGCGCAACTGTTGCACTTGTCCACTTTGTGATTGAAGAGCGGAGCAGAGGTTGAAGAATCCATCGACTAACTGTTACCTGGACTAGGCTAATTTAAACGGTCTATTTGAACCTTTTGACATTATGCATTTACGACAAGGTTAGCAGGTAAAGGTAGTTATCCACAGTCTCAGTACAGCACGGTCCACCAATACAGCAAGTGAGCTAACTAGCTTGCTAGCTAATCCTCTGGTTCTACAAGATGTCTATGAGAACACTTCCTCTGGTTTTTATTAACCTCGGCGGAGAAATGCTCTATATTCTGGACCAACGTCTTCAAATTCAGAATACCGCCGATGATAATACACAGAAAGGTAGTCTGAAACTAGATTATCATAGCTAGCTACTGAAGGCATGTTAGCTGCGCACACAGTAGGCTCCCAATTAATCCTAACCCTTTCTAATTAGCCTAACTAGTTAGATGACTAACCTCAGTCACACATGAATAGGGGAAACCTATTCATCTGGGCCAGGGGTAGACAGCCCTGGTCCTGGAGTGCCACTTCATGTTTTGATTTAACCAACCTGGAAGACCAGGTGTTGAATTCCGACAGTCATTGAACTGATCAATTAGCTCAGTTGGTCAGGTGTGGTGCCTAGTTGAAACTAAATCCTGCAGCACTCCAGGATCTGGGCAATTCTATGGTAACGGAGTGATGCTGAGACTCAGATTTTTTGCTTTAAAATGTATGTCAAACAAAAACCAATGATTGCAAAGTTAAACAAACAATAAAGCACCATGCACAATGACTACTGTTAAGAATTTCAACAGAATATTTAACAAAAAAACACTTGAAGAACAGTGCAGATGTAAAGTTTGGTAACAGAATGACTTTTTGTTCTGTCATTTTGTTACCAAACTTTGCATCTGCACAGTTCAAGTTTTAAAAAAAGTCTCAGCATCACTCTGTTACCATGCCACTCTGTTACTTTGCAAATCTTTAAATGTATGAGATAATTGCAAGTATCTTTGGTGTAGTAGCAGTTTGAATTTAACCCTCCCCCCAACATATTATATTTTTGCCCTCCTTAACATATTTATTTCCCAAAACATCACTTTATTGCAGGTGTATGGTCAGATGACGACAGAAAAAGAGGTATTTTCCTAGCCAGTCACATCCCTCCCCCCATGTATCCTAGCTATAGCCTGTATTCTGTACAACTGCACTATTAGTCAGTGTACATTAGTGAAAAATGGTACTGGTTCAGAAAGCTTGTTATACAAGACAGCACTGCAATTCTATGATGTTCAACAATCTTATATATTGGGCATGTGCTGAATTTATCAAATTAATTATTGCTGTCACATTTGCAACATTTTTGGATTCCTTTCTGTACCTCCATTTTATCACCTTTATTTTATATCACCTAAAATGCATTCATAACCAAATGGACTTTTTTTACATTTTTGTTTTGTTCAAGTCCTTAATAAATGAACTGTTTCTGTCTGTCCTATCATGTCTATAGTTATGAATGACATCATAGCCACCATGTTCAGTAAGGCCTTTATGGAGGAACTGCTGAAGCCTCAGGACCTCTACAGTAATAGGGCTCTGAGAACAGTGCTAACACGACTCGCCCATGCCTCCATCATGAGGCTCAACCCCGCCAGCATGGATAGGGTAGGCAACATACAGTAGACTAGAAGTCCTAATTCAAATAATCCAAGTTTAGAAATTACTTGCTAATTTAAAGCCTCCGTGTAGTCTGTTTACTGTAAATCATCACTGTATGTCTAATAAATCACTTTATTTCATGAAAATAACTCAAAATATATTTTTTGGCCAGTGAATTTACATACACAGCCCTGATTGGTGGATTGAATCAACTCTACCCTGCTTACCCCTTCAAAGTAGGAGGATACATATGCAAATAAAAGATGACTGGTCATTGGTCAGAATAATCAGATCAGATTGTGATGTCATGCTATGGGCCAAAAACTCCATCCCACCTGAGCAGACTGAAATTCTTTTCAAAAAGGTCTTGCACTAAAAGGCATTATCATCATTTTCACAATTTCAGAGTGTTACATCAACCTCATAGGGTGAAGAATTTAAAAAAAAGGGGGGGGAAATACATTTTTGACTGCACTGCCACTTTCAATCTGCCCCTTTTAAATCAGCTGTGTAGTGCTAGGGGAAAACTAAAGCTGTGTTCGAATACCCATAATAACATACTGTACTATACTTAATGAGTATATACTACATACGATATTAGTTTATTTTAGTATACTGTAAACGAATGGTATCATTTCAGTTGAGCGTACTAGAGCTTCGCCTGTCTACTGGAAGTTGATACTGTTGCTATGAAACCTCTTGCTGACATAACAAATGACTAGCTAAACATATTATGATTTCGGTTGTGTTCGTAAATTCAATCCGGAGGGCCAGAGTGTACTCTGGGCATTCATAAATCTATAGCAAATCTAGAACAGACTCTGTTCATAAATTCGGAACATTCACAGAGCGCACTATGGAAGCTCTGGCCGAGGGTTGATCTGAGCGTTCAACGAAAGTCAAGCACCCAAGCTAACTGGCTAACATTGGCTTGCTACTTCCAGACACAAATGAGACTGAGAACACCTCACTCTGACTATTTGACTTGCCCTAGCAGAGCTGGTTAGGCTGTTTTCATGTTGTCTAGAGTGTTGATGACTAACTATGCTGCTGGCAACAATTTTTTTGCCGACGTTTACTGACACCGGCCATATTCAACGGGTGTTGAGTGTTCGTAAATTCATCCGTTATTCTGGGTGAGAGTGCTCTGAAATCGGAGTAGAATGATGTGAATAATCAAGTCAATAAATGTTGGGTAGTTAGTTAGATAGCAGATAGCTAATAAAACTGCCTGGCAAGTTGGACGTATTTGTAGCCAACTAACGTTAGGTAGCTAACGTTAGCTAACATATCGGTACCTACTGCTGTAATGCTATGTGGTTCGTAAGGATAGCGTAGCTAACAAATTGTCAGCCAACACAACGTGTAATGTAACTTATTTGAAAAGTCATGACTTTTTTACATTGCTTAATATTTAACATTTTTCATAGTTGTTTTAAAGCAATGAATTTGTATCCGCTTTTGTAGGACTTCGGCTGCATATTTTCTGCCATTTTCTTCAAATCTGAAAACGTGACGCCATGCCCATTTTTAGAAGAATTGCATTATGGGCCATAAAAGCACGGCAATAGTGTCCACTACATGTATACTTCGAATTTTGGCGAATTTAGTACGACATCCAGGAACTTTTGGCATACTAACTATATCCATACTATGACCAATTAGCATACTAAACTCAGCAAAAAAAGAAACGTCCTCTCACTGTCAACTGCGTTTATTTTCAGCAAACTTGATGTGTAAATATTTGTATGAATATAACAAGATTCAACAACTGAGACATAAACTGAACAAGTTCCACAGACATGGAATAATGTGTCCCTGATGAAGGCACCTGCAAGTTCTCTGACATATCTGGAGGGAATGGCCCTAGCCCTCACCCGCCGATCCAACAGGTCCCAGATGTGCTCATTGGGATTGTGATCCGGGCTCTTCGCTGGCCATGGCAGAACACTGACATTCCTGTTTTGCAGGAAATCACACAGAACGAGCAGTATGGCTGGTGGCATTGTCATGCTAGAGGGTCATGTCAGGATGAGCCTGCAGGAAGGGTACCACATGAGGGAGGAGGGTGTCTTCCCTGTAACGCACAGCATTGAGATTGCCTGCAATGACAACAAGCTCAGTCCGATGATGCTGTGACACACCGCCCCAAACCGTCACCCCTGGTGAGACAAAACCGCGACTCGTCAGTGAAGAGCACTTTTGCCAGTCCTGTTTGGCCCAGCGACGGTGGGTTTGTGCCCATAGGCAATGTTGTTGCCGGTGATGTCTGGTGAGGACCTGCCTTAAGCCCTCAGTCCAGCCTCTCTCAGCCTATTGCAGACAGTCTGAGCACTGATGGAGGGATTGTGTGTTCCTGGTGTAACTCAGGCAGTTGTTGTTGCCATCCCGTACCTGTCCCGCAGGTGTGATGTTCGGATGTACCGATCCTGTGCAGGTGTTGTTACACGTGGTCTGCCACTGCGAGGATGATCAGCTGTCCGTCCTGTCTCCCTGTAGCGCTGTCTTAGTCGTCTCACAGTACGGACATTGCAATTTATTGCCCTGGTCACATCTACAGTCCTCATGCCTCCTTGCAGCATGCTTAAGGCACGTTCACGCAGATGAGCAGGGACCCTGGGCATCTTTCTTTTGGTGTTTTTCAGAGTCAGTAGAAAGGCCTCATTAGTGTCCTAAGTTTTCAGAACTGTGACCTTAATTACCTACCGTCTGTAAGCTGTAGTGTCTTGACGACTGTTCCACAGGTGCATGTTCATTAATTGTTTATGGTTCATTGAACAATCATGGGAAACAGTGTTTAAACCCTTTTCAATGAAGATCTGTGAAGTTAATTGGATTTTTTTAAATGATCTTTGAAAGAGGGTCCTGAAAAAGGAATGTTTCTTTTTTTGCTGGGTTTATATACTCAATTCACGTCACTAATAGTGAGGTTAGTATGAGTATTCAAACACAGCTTAAATGTGAAACACTGCGACCTAACCCTTTTACTCTCGACCACTAGGCCCGTCAACAGGTCCCTTTCAAATATGAGTAGATTAGAAAATACTGGTCATGCCATCTTATATGGCATTCAACATACTGTAATTTGTGTTTTATTTTGTTTTCTGTATAGCTTTATGAATTGATGGTGATGGCTTTCAAATACCAACTCCTGCTGTGTCCACGTCCCAGAGACCTGCTGATTATTTCATACAATCACATAGACGCCATCCGGGAGTTTGTGAGAGACACCCCCAGTGTTCTCAACCAAGTGGACGAGACACACCGAAAGATCATTGAGGTACGGACCTGTCACTGGCGCTCTATTCCCTATATAGTGCACTACTTTTGATGAGGGCCCATATGGCATTTTTTTTTTTTTTTACAAAAAAGTATCATGTTCGAGTGATCTGTGTACATGCTTGCAACAAAAAGCCCTGTAGCAGAGAGCTATACACTGATGTCAGGACCTTGACAAACTTAGCACTGAGTAAGTGTTGACAATGACAACACAAGATTGATGGCTATAGCTATACTCAACAAGTATATTATTCCTCTGGCTTATTCTATCTAGCTCTGTTTGTGATATTTTACCTTGCCTCTCAAGCTTGCTAGGTAAATCAATCTTCTGACACCTGTGATGATGTAGACAATAGTGTTTCCTAATTTACATGAGCTGCATCTGGAGTCAGATGTGATCTTATTTACTTCTATGTAAACAAAACGGCTTCTGATTCGGAATTGCACACATAACTTTTCATGACATGATTGGGAAATGGGTTTATAGGACTCTGGTCAAAAGTAGTGCAATTTTGTAAGGAATTGGGTGCTATTTGGGACGCAACCTGATTCATTGTGACAGATTACATGCATGCTTTACCTAAACTACAAAAATATGGCCTTAATTTGCTGTCTCGCCCACATCCTGCTTGTAATGCCAAGCTTAGTATGATGTACCCTTTTCTACTCTTCCTGTTTGTTAAAGGTATATACACCCTTGTCTGATGGGGAATTTCAACTCCTCCGACAAACGCTTCTCATATTTCTTCAAGACATGCATGTCAGGGTAAGTCCCTTTTTATCTTTATCGGCTGTTGAAAACTAAATGTTTATGTATAAAAAAAAATGTAATCCATACAAAAAAAAAGTATTTTGACCGATACTGCTGTTGACAAAAACAAAAACAAATATGAATGTTGTCTCTGACAGGTATCACTTTTCCTCAAGGATAAAGTGCAGAATCCCAATGGACGCTTTGCTCTCTCGACCACAGGCCCAGTGCCCCATGGGACAGAAGTCCCAGGGTTAATCAGGTAATCTACTTGGCAGTAGCCAATGTGGAGTTGCCAGAAAACGCTAAGATCTGGTTTTCAGGGATATAATATTTTCAACCTAACTTCCATTTCCCCTGAACAAACTGAAGTGGGAACTCCGCTCAGGCATCTTTCTATACCTGCTACGTTAGGTTAACTTGGCAGTAACGCGACGGAGGTGTTAAACATATTTGAACCGTTAGTTAGCGGATCAACTACCTGGTCTCCATGAGTAGTGACTGAGAGGTCATATAGATATTCATTGGAAAGGCCAAGAGGAATTGTATTGACGGTCATGCATTGCATGCTACAGTTAGTGGTAGTATTTTGCTAGTCTGTTCCTTTTTTTACTAGTTCCCTTTTAGATGCGTTTCAACCTGAAGACATCAATGTAACCAATCTGAATTCAGGATTTCATCTCTGACTTCCTGTTATCACAGGATGTTTAGTAGCAATGGGAAGGAGTTGAAGAGATGGGAGTTCCCCACTGGAGGCAGTTACACCAGCTCCATCCGAGTGGGCTCCTTTGAGCGGTTTGGAGATAGAGTCACCCGAATTGGAACAAATATGTAAGTAACTACCTACTGCACCTGGCATGGAGGCTCGACCATTAAACATCAGAGTCGGAAATCTATATTAGCTGTTTGTTTTAAATCGATATGTATCTGTTGAATTCTAACAGGTACAGTGTGACTCAACCAGAAGAAACTCACACATCCAAGAACTACTCTCAAAAGGTAGAACTCTGAACACACTTCATTCCACTTAAAGTACCCTCATTTTTGTCATCAGGCAGTATGTATCATGCATCTCAACGTAGGGGTGCTGATTTAGGATCAGTTTTACATTGAATAAGACTACATGGACAGGTAGGACCTGATCCTAGCACTCCTACTCTGAGAGACTTGATCCATAAACCCCAGGTGTGCATGCTTACAAGCACAGTAAAGACTGCCCTCTTGAGGCACTAGCACTTACTGTACATTTGAGTCTTTTAGCAGACACTGTTATCCAGAGCAACTTGCATTAATTTTTTCTACTTTTTCATAATGGTCCAACATGGAAATTGAACCCACAACCTTAGCGTTGCAAACGCCAAGTGCCATGCTCTACCAGCTGATCCACATGGGGGGCAGTAAACCCAAGTAACCCAATCTGCAACCGAAATGGCACCCTATTCCCTATATAGTGCCATTTGGGATGCATACCCACTATATATACTTATTGTTCCACAGGCGAACTCTGAACCCAACCCCCTGGCCAAAGAGGAGCTGAACCTGCTGGCTCGACTGCTGGGTGGAATGAAGGTTCAGAACCGAAACACTGAAACAGGGTTCCGGGTCAACCTCTTTGCCACAGACCAAGAGGAAGAGGAGGCGTGAGTTCTCTTTCACTACTAGTGCCTTAGTTCTTTGTTTAACAGTGATTGTGATGCACATTGCAGCATATTGATCATCTATAATTTGGTTTGATCAGAGCAAGTAATTGGTATGTGTGAAGGAATGATCTTTGTCTTCTACAGTGGAGCATCAGGAGGGAATGGGGATCAGTCATTCCAAGTGATTAATATTCAAGCAACACAGGTATGATGGTATTGAGTGATTTCATAGCAATTACACACACCGAATGCGACCTGCCGTTCATCTGGCGTTTGTTCGCCGCAGTGTGTTTTAGGGACCGTCTGACTGATGACATTTTCAAGCGTTTCTACATATAGATCGGTTTGCAAATTACGGCTGGCACTCTGTTCAGAGGTGCTAAGTACTCTCGGCAGGCAACCTAGCATCAGACTGACAAACCAAAGATCACCATGTCATTGGTGTGTATTCCTGCTCAGCTCTCTTTTACAATCTCCACTAAAACCCCTTTAAGCTCAACAGCATATCTGTATCAAGCAACAATTGTAGTTCATTATTGTACTAATTATGCATCAAATGAAGTTTTTTTTTTCCCCTCTCAGGACGTGCAAGTCAACACAGAACTGGCTCGGATCGCGGGAGAGTTTACCGGGGAGCCTGAACAGACTGAATCGCCAGAGGGACCAAGCAACAAGGGGGATGACCTGCTGGCCATGATGGATGAACTTATTGAACTATAATGTTGATTATGATGAGGTTTTGGTGGGTAGAGCTGTACAATCAATATTCTAGTTTGGGCAAGATGCCTATTGTAGTTTGGGTGCTTAATGTTACTGTGGTTATCCACTATACTGGAGCTGGTCAATCAATGCTTACATACACAAACTCAACATTACCTCTTAGGCCCGTTTGTTGGACAAAAGTTGAATCACGTATTACTTTAGTCTATCTTTTCATCCCTCTGGTGGTGCTATTTTGGTTTGTAGATTACATCTTAAAACGAGGGCAAAAAGTGAAGTATAAGACTGTAAAAATGAATGGAAAGTATTGTAGATATGAATAGCTGTTATGTTGTATATTTGTAATGTTGATGATTCTATGAAGAAAATCTTGTGTATATAGAGAATATTTATATATAGTATGTATGAGTTTTATTTTTGTATTCGGTGGCACTTCATATTTTGGTAAATAATCTACCAGTCATTGAATATAAGAAGCAGTTGTCTTCAATAAAACAACACTCAAGCATCTTTTTCCACATTTGTATTTTTGTAGATTTGCACAGATCATGTTATTTTCTGAAGGATCCTCAGATCGCCAGCAGGGGGAGTAGTAACAACATGCCAGCAGAGCCATGTACTTCTAAAAACATGTTTTCTTGTTAAGTCATGTTCTTACAAACATAGATGGTGTTACAGTACAAAACAGCCTTTGTTTGTTACAAAAACAAATGTGTAAATCCACAAAAAAAGCAACTTTTCTGTTTCATGAGGTGTGCAACCAAGGGAAGCTACACTACATAACTAAAAGTATATGGACACCTGCTTGACGAACATCTCATTCCAAAATTATGGGCATTCATAAGGAGTAGGTCCCCGCCCTTTGCTGCTATAACAGCCTCCACTCTTCTGGGAAGGCTTTCCACTAGATGTTGGAACATTGTTGCGGGGATGTTGCTTCCATTCAGCCACAGGAGTAAGGTCGGGCACTGATGTGGGCGATTAGGCTTGGCTTGCAGTTGGTGTTCCAATTCATCCCAAAGTTGTTCAATGGGTTTGAGGTCAGGACTCTGCGAGATGGTGAAGCGTGATTCATCACACCAGAGAACGAGTTTTCACTGCTTCCAATGGCGGCGAGCTTTACACCACTCCAGTCGACGGTTGGCATTGTGCATAGTTATCTGAGGCTTGTGTGCGGCTGCTCAGCCATGGCAACCTATTTCATGAAGCTCTCAACGAACTGTCCTTATGCTGACATTGCTTCCAGAGGCAGTTTGGAACTCGGTAGTGAGTGTTGCAACCGAGGACTAATGATTTTTACGCGCTTCAATGCGATCCTGTTCTATGAGCTTGTGTGGCCTACCACTTCCCGACTGAGCCGTTGTTGCTCCTAGACGTTTCACCTCACAATAACCACTTATAGTTGACCAGGGCAGCTCTAGCAGGGAAGAAACTTGACGAACTGACTTGCTGGAAAGGTGGCATCCTATGACGCCACCACACTGAAAGTCACTGAGCTCTTCAGTAAGGCCATTCTCCTGTCAATGTTTGTCAATGGAGATTGCATGGATGTGTGCTCGATTTTATACACCTGTCAGCCGAATCCACTAACTTGAAGGTGTCCACATACTTGTGTATATATAGTGTACGTAGATTTTAAGTGCCTATAATACTTTAAATAATGTGTTCCTTTAGTAGGAGTGAGTCTCAGAACTCTTTGAGAAAGTCACCCCACTGAGGCTTTTCCTGGTCTTCTCGCCAGTGTGGGGGCCAGGTAGTTTTGACACTTGGTCTGTCCTTCATCATAGAGTAGTATGCTCTCAGTTTGGGGTAACGCTCTGCTGACAGCCCAGAGCGGAAGGAGTAGGCAATGGTGGGGAAGACAAGGACATC
The DNA here is from genome assembly GCF_036934945.1 of Oncorhynchus masou masou. Taxonomy (NCBI): domain Eukaryota; kingdom Metazoa; phylum Chordata; class Actinopteri; order Salmoniformes; family Salmonidae; genus Oncorhynchus; species Oncorhynchus masou. The sequence goes on along the minus strand of NC_088223.1, from coordinate 23,987,262 downwards.
AGCCAACGAGAAGGCTTTTCCTGCCAGGTAAGAGCCTGCCTCCAACTTCTGAAAGTATCCCTCCCACAGTTTAATTTCAATTGCAAGGTTATCTTTGTTCCTCTTGATAGCAGAGTCATGTCTCTCTCCCTGAGGGACATAATACTCATAGTAGACCACATCACTAAGTTTCTCGTAGAAGGTTTGGCCTTCAAACATGCGTTGGTACATCAGGGCCTGTTCGGCTAGACCCTCAGGGATCATCTGGGTCCCCTGGGACCTGAACTGGTTTTCCAAATACATGCATGCTCCATAGGACTCGTTCACTATGCAATCCCCGTGTTTGAATGTAGGGAGCTGTGCCCGGGGATTGAGGTCCATGACTATTGTAGATTTGTGCTCTTCTTTATCGAAGTCCAACAGCGTCTGGTTGTATCCCTGCAACATTTTCTCCTCCAGAGCGATCATAACCCGCCAGCACGGAACCGAGAAGGTGCACCAGAGAAGTGTCATGTTATTGGCCATGATTGTAGACACCGCGGAGAAAAAGGCGAGGAGTAGTCGACTTGGTAGTGTTGTTCAAGACGTTGGCAAGTTTCCAAATACATGGGCCCTGCGTGGCAGTTGGTGGTGACGTAGACGACACAGTTGTAAAACGTCATCAAACTGCTCCGGCGGTTCACTATCATCCTCAAGTTTGCTCATGACATGATTAGCTACGAAGTTCTTCTCTAAATACAATTAACCTTGGTTTCTCCTGAATATAAACGAATCAACCAAAATGTACGCTCGCTTCTTAGCTTTTTGTAAAGTCAGTGTTATCCAGCTTCTGTTGTAAATCTAGTCCATCGCGCTACTACAACGAATTATCTAGCTCTGTCGCCTTCCATTGATCCTTTAGGAGATTCTTTCTCTATGTTTAGTGACTTGACTTATATATACTTTAGTAACCCACCAAAGTAAAGATATTGTGCTGTACCGTGAGAACTTATTTATTTGTGCGCACGATGTCGCGTTTTTCCAAAATAGTAGCTCTGGTCCATGCGTCAGATGGGAATGCAGATCCAACGCGTGAATTATAATAATAATATATGATAGGTCTACCCATAATGCCGTTTTTGCAAGAAACGTTTTGGAAACGAATCAATAACAAGTCTTTACATTTTATACACAGACCCTTTCCTCCCTCTCCATAGTCTTCCCTGGCTGTATCCTGAACCTAAGCAGGACCAATGGAGGTGTCCCATTCGATCAGGGAGCGCACCATAGCAGAGAACAGCCTAGTGATCCTTCTCCAGGGGCTTCAGGGGGAGGTGACCACCGTGGACCTGAGGGATGAAAGCACGGCGAGGGGGCGTGTGGTCAACGTGGACGCCTTCATGAACGTGCGTCTGGAGGAGGTGATTTTTGGGTTTATTTTGGGTAAAACAGATTTTTACATTTAGAAACAATAATGTTAAAGTACAAATAACTCCAGAGGATGACACAAGTGTTAAATACACGTTTTTCCAATGTTCACTCAATGTTCCAATTAGATTTTATGTATTTATTTATTCTATGTGGATGCAGCAGCACATTCTTTAATTATCCAAGACGATTTTCCCCTTTGGTGACAATAAAGTATATCCTAATCCTTCCAATGTGGTCGACCACAGGTGCTGTACCGGGACCGCCGCGGACGGCTCAGTCAGCTGGCCGATCTGTTTATCACAGCCAGGAACGTGCGCTACGTCCACATTCCCGACCACGTGGACATCATGGAGACCATACAGACCCAGCTGACCAGGATCAGACGCGTTCGCAACTTTGCCGGCGATAAAGGCGGCAGGAAGGAGTATCAAAAGAAAAAGAAGTGAACTTGGAAGGGTGGAGGACATTGTGTTGGCCCCAAGGGGCTGACCTTTTCTGACCTGAGTTTCAGCTCCTTGTCACTCATGGTCCTCCCAAACGTGTGGCTTGACAATGAGCAATGGAGTTGGCAAGAGCACAAACAGATCTGGGACCAGGCTATACTGAATTGATAAAATAATTGAACTTGAAGAGTGGTATTCTCATCCACCAGTTGGCTTTCTCTCTGTCTATGTGGTTGGCTAGCAATTGAACCAGGGGACGAGGTTAGACGGGTGGAGGTGGTGTTGCCCCAAGGAGCCTTCCATCACCGCTCATTTCAAATTGTGCAATTTCTCCTTGTTTCATTCATGAAATTGTGACTCCAGAACAGAAGAATATGAATTTGAATTGATTCTCAGAAGTTACATCTGTCATCCTTGAGTCTTTATGTTCATAATGCTTTAACATTATAACTCACAGAGGGTGACAGGTTCTCCTCTAATCCAAGGAAAGAAAACAACTAAAGTTTAAGAATGTCAATAGTTGGCATTGTAAAGACTTTTCTTTGGTAAATAAAGACTATTCTTTTGGATGCTTAAGTGTTTTTGATTCTCATTTTGCTACATCTCTTGTTGAAATACTTTGAATAAACATTACTTTTTTAAATAAATCATTGCATTTTCAGAAAACAAAACTAATTGAGTAATTCCAAGCCATGTAGTCTTAAGTGCTGTTTGGTAAGATGACAAGATGTGTGATTGCTATAATTTGTTGGTTAGATTGTCATTTTGTCTTGGGGAAAACTGGTTTTGATATAGGCACAATGCAATTTGGTTTATTGTGAATCAATCAATCAGATGTATTTATAAAGCCCTTTTTAAACCAGCAGATGTCACAGTGCTGTACAGAAACCCAGCCTAAAATCCCAAACAGCAAGCATTTCAGATGTAAAAGCACACCATGTAGGTTACGCCTATGTATACCATTATTTCATTACATATACCTTTCGTCCCTTCCTTGAAGTGATCACAGACGGTTGATCCTGTAAGCTATGTATTGGAGTATTTGCTTTCACCTGTCCAACTGTGTTAGATCTGTACTTATGAATTCAAGGAAGCAAGGAAATGTTTTAATTGTATAGCATTTGAACAGGAACCAATACATACAGTACACTACAGTGAGGGTGTGTTTGTGTGGGTGCAGTGTTTTCTCTACTGGACATGAACATGTCTGTGACCCAAATGGCACCCTATTCCCTATGTATTGCACTGAAGTGCAATATCCCTATGAGCTCTGGTGAAAAGTAGTGCACTATAAAGGGAATAGGGTGTCATTTGGGATGCAAACATGGCCAGAAGCCTCGGCTAGGATAGACCACAATGCCCATCTGTCTGAGGAACCAGCTCTCTGTCTCCCTCCCTACCCACAGGCCAGCCAGGGAAAAGATTACTTATGATCAATACCAGTCTGGATGAGGGGAAAAAAGCAGGGCTGTTTCCAAACTTTAGCTCTCCCAAACAGAACCCACTCATAAAAGCCTTTTGGTTCACTCTTGAATGTGATTGGTGGACTGGCAGTCACGGAAACAGGATGGAACTTCTTGGGGCCAATGGCATTGAGCAGAGAAACTAAGAGGAGAAAGAAGTGTTTCCCTTGGAAATGGCAATCCTAAATGTTCCGATGGTGTTTGGGATTTAGAGGAATTTCTAAATGGGTATGTTATTTCTTAGCAATGTCAGGAAGAGGACAGGTCTGACATAACACTTGTTGGCTGGAGAAGAAGATTAACGCTTGAGTTCAGATAGAGTTTCACCATTACCAGTCAGTTACATGTATAGAGTGTACTACAAAGGGGAGGAGTTGAATTCACCTGGGGTCAATATGTCCTACAGAATGTAGTACATAGGGAAAGGGGATACCTAGTCAGTTCAACTGAATATAACTGAAATGTGTCTTCCGCATTTAACCCAACCCCTCTGAATCAGAGAGGTGGGGGGCTGCCATAATCGACATCCACGCACCTTCAGCGCCCAGGTAACAGTGGGTTAACTGCCTTGCTCTGACAGAACAACATATTTTTACCTTGGTCAGCCCGGGGATTCGATCCAGCAACCTTTCGGTTACCTGCCCAATGTTCTAACCACTAGATAAAGAATGTAGTTACACCACTGGATCTCAGGAATTTCCCTATGCCGTTCCATTATTGTTAGCCGGGGACCTGTGGTCTGAGCTGTGGTATGATTTTGGTTTTGAACCTTCTTTTAAAAAAACAAATGTTTTCTCTAAGACCAACCTTGAGAAACCTCTCAGTGACAACAACCACATAACTGCTTTTGAAAGCCACTGGACTGACTGCCACATCAACACTGTTTAGCTCAGAACAGTTCTTTACAGAGGAATTCAAAATAAACATTTTGGTTGTGAAAGCCCCTTGGAATAATAAGAAACAATGGTTGTTTGCCTCATCAATCTTGAAATATGTGGACAAACCACTATGGTTTACACAACAAACACAAAGAACCACATACAAAACTTGTATGACTTTTATGGAGGTGTGAAACAGTTTATTTAAAACCTTGCTTGGGACATATTAATCCCTAAAACCATGTGCCTGTCTTAAATGGCATCCTATACCCTACACAGTGCACTACTTTTGACCAGGACCCATAGGGCTTATGTCAAAAGTAGTTCCCTATATAGGGAATAGGGTGCCATTTGGAATGTAACCCCTGAGATCACAACACAAAAAGTTTAATTAATGCCCAGTCAGTCCCTCCTTCCTGGGTTAACGCTGAACAGAGCTTCCTCACTGTGGCATGGCCTAGAGCTGGAGATAGCCCACACACACAGAGACCAAGTTAACAGGACACTGACTACAACACAAGTATACCTCAGACTGAGTGTAAGTATGTATGTATGAAGATCTGTGGAATGCAACTAATGTTGTTTGGGGATTTTTGGTGAATGCTAATCAAGCTAATTTCTCTCTGTGTTTTTTGGAAAATGCTAATCAAGCTCATCTCTTGCTCTCCTCTCTCTCTTTTCGTTTCTCTCTCAACACCTCCCTTTTGACAGCCTCTCTTGGCCCAGGTTTGGCCAGTCCTCCCTCTCTCTGAGTAGAGGCAGTGGTGGTGGAGCACAGCTGATGTTGAGGAGAGAGGCAGTGGTGGTGGAGCATAGCTGATGTTGAGGAGAGAGGCAGTGGTGGTGGAGCACAGCTGATGTTGAAGAGAGAGGCAGCATGTGTGAAGGCTGTTCTCTAACGGACTATCTTCAGCTTTATAGAGAGGCCAGGTCAAGCACCCCTGAGCCTTGGATCTTTCCTCATCTTAACCAGCAGTATAACAGCCCGATGGGACTAACTGCTCCTACTCCTCTATGCCTCTGAGATCCTCTGTGTTCTCCTCCACTTTTTTCACAGCCTGTGGCAGTATTTGCTTTCCACAGAGATGGACAGCTGCTCAGTCTAGACTTATAATCATTGTTGGATCTGTGGATTGACTGTGAAGCCACAAATTCAACTGACTTTATCAAGATTAAGGTGAGTGAGTGGTTTCAGTTCACTTGTGTTGTTGAATGGTGTCGTCACTATTTCTGTATGTAGGACCGACTGTTGATGTCCTCACAACTGATAAGGATGTATTCACTTGCCTTTTTACATGTTATGTTTTCTATGGAAGAGATTGATTTCCTAACAATTTAGGAAAACACTGAGTTTACCTAAAAAAGTGATCCTGTACTCTGGAAGTAACAACATGACATAGAGGTGTATTAGTAGAGAGTGTTATTAACTCTTATTCATGTCTGTACTTCATAATGCCACATCTAGAAAACTCTTTATAGGCACTGTAGCAGCAACAGAAGCAGAGACCCAAAACGCCTCTACATCCTCACTTAAACATGATCAGAGCAATCTGTCTCCCAGCCTGCCACACATGTATGTTGTTAAAGACCATATGTGCTTTTGGCAGTTTTGTTGTCTCTATGTTTTTTGTATTATGACAACAACCTTATCCATTAAAGTTACTGTGTTTTTGGATGATATCTGTTTTAAGGCACCAGTGACAAGAATAATACTTACGGGAAAATCTACGGCAACAGAGTGATATTGAGATTTTAACAGAATGAAGGTTTGTGCTTTTGATGCCGTCATTCTGTTACCAAACTTTGCATCTGCACTGTTCTTCAAGTAAATGTGTTTTTGTAAAATTCTGTGGAAATTGTTAAAAGTTGTCCTTGTACATAGTTGTATGTTTGTTTAACTTTGCAGTCATTGGTTTTTGTTTGGCATACTTTTTAAAGTGAAAAATCTGAGTCTGTGTTACCGTAGAATTTCCCTTAGGTATTCAAAGGTTTAAAATGCCATTGTTTGAATCTGATTGATTTATGCAAGCAGGAAATGTGTAGGGTTGAAGGCAGAGGGTTTAATGAGGTATGTAAACACACACGTCCACAGTTAATTTCAGGAGTTATTGAACTTGTCTGGTAGGTGTTAATGCTGTCGGTCTTAGAATTTGTTGACCAGAACTGTGTAACTTAAAGAGCCATCACCAGTTACCGCCGGTATGTAGCATGCAGATATTTTGAGACTGAGAGAAACTTTTATGACGGTAACATTTCTTGTTTGTTGTGATAAAGTTTTATGGTTGTTTGTGATAAAACTGCTTGGAGTGCATTGGTATACATGGCTATTCAAAGAGAGGGAGGGAGGGGAAGGAGAATGCACAGGGAGGAGAATGCGCTTGAAAGGGATTATATTTCGAGATGCCAAGAAGTAGACTATAAACACACAAAAAAGTATAGAAATGGGTCTGTTGCATTTTTCAAATGAAGAGAGCTTTTGTGCCTCTTTTAAAAAAAGAGCCTTCCTAACCTTGATCCTTTTCAATCTGCCTGACTCATGGTGATGAAACACCATCCTGGTAATTTGTAGGATTTGGGAAATTAAAATCGAGGTCAAGCAAGGCCTAATTAAATGAAAATATTGTTTGTCTTTAAATGAACTGCAAACAAAATTACTCACAGCACTTGTCATTAAAGCCTGAAAAAAAAACTGAGGATGAAGTTGGTGAGCTATTTCCTTCCAAAAGTCAAATCAATTATCTAGCCAAGAGAACTATAAGCAGAGAACCCCTGATGGGGAAAGGCGGCAAGTCCCATCATCTCCCATGAGTCTGTGGGCCAACAAAGCAGCAATGCTGCCAATTGCTGCCACCATTTAATTGGCAAAATGTACTTTGAGAGTGAACAGGGTCAGGGTCTGCTGCCAAGAGTCGGCGGGATAAAGATCAGGGTGGGAAAACACAGGGTCCTGATGGGCCTGATGATAGCTGGCATGATTTTAAACTGATTTTAAATAGGAAAGACGCAGCGAAAGAGCAACATTCTGCCAGTGCCTCAGCTGTTGTTGAATTGCATGCAGGCAATGAGGGAGGGAGCAATCAGTCAGCAGTCATTGGATTTCATCAACACTTTGTTGTCCTATTCCCTCCCCCAATCCCCAGATTCACTCTCAACCTCTGTAACACTGTATAGTGTTATTTGTCTTTTAGATCTCTCCTTCCCTTTCACTTTGGCTCCTCCTCGAGGTGAGACTCCACACAGACAGACTGTTAGCATGCATGTGAAACACGTGTTTCTGTGGGAAAAGTGAACCCCCCACTTTGAGCACACAGGAAAAGAATAGCTGGGCCACTGCTACGGAAATACCAGAAATACGAAGTAATTAGTGGTGAAGCAAGCACACTGACTGACTCTGTGTTTATGGTGTCCTCTGTGGGGCACTAGGGAAGTACTACCAGGAACACAATGTGTACATCCCAGTGACCTCTGACACCTCATTGAATTGTAGTGAGGATGGTTGGGTGGGAAATAGGTGGAGGCATTCTGTTACACTCTCTTCTAAGCCTTATGAGACTCCTAAGGACCAGAGAATGAGCTCAGACAGTTAGACACTGAGTGCTGGCGGTCAAAAATGACAGTCCGTTCCTCTCATTGGAAATGACACTGGCGTCATGGTAGAAGAGGAAATGTTGATTGTTTCCTGTTTGTGGAGGCAGTTCTGACGGTATGTTAATTATTTTTGAACTACAGGTCCTTGTTTTGGAGACAGGCCCGGATCTGACACCATAGAGACCTAGAGATGTGATGACCAGAGAAGTCGTCAAAACAGAAGAACTCATAATATTGTTGGTGGATGGTGTCAACCAAACAGAGGTCAAAATGGAACCAATTAGAAAAGACATGGAGCTGCTAAGTAACAGCATGGCGAGCTATGCTCACATCAAAGGTGAGACATCTGTGTTTGTTCTTCTTATAATTCTAGGATAAAGCAACCCTTTATTAATTCTGATGCTTTAAGAAAGCTTTCCGAAAGATCTGTAACCTCTGAGTAGAACCACAATCCTTTCCAGGGACTTGTGTGTTCTGTTAGCTTTGGCTTGACACCCCTGTACCGGGAAAGTGTCTGCATGCTTGACCTCTCAAATATTGTGTAAAGTTCCTCATTTCCTGCACTCATATTACAGCCAAAGGAAAGTGGCTTATACAGTAAGACCAGTCAGGGGCCCTTTGTGAAGAGATTTGCCAAGAACTGATACCAAACAAGGCATTGTTAAAGTCAATTAACATGCTGTTTAATTTAGTTCAAAGAAATGAAGAATTGACTGAACCCCTGGCAATGTAGCTGATAGCATCAAAACCAACCTGATCTTGCAAGCTCACACAATCTGTTTTCACAAGGCTATGTAAGTGAGTGATCTAAACTGTTTTTCCTAAACCCATCTAGCCAACCCAGAGAGCTTGGCATTGTACTTCATGATGGGTGTGTGTTTTGGCCTGCTCCTGGCCCTGTGCCTCCTGGTCACTGGCATCGCCTGTAGCACACGTCGTGATCGCACCAAGAACAAGAACACTCCCCACTCCCTAGAGAGGAGACAACTGAAGTCTAGTGAAGAAGATGAGGAACAGGAGAAAGTGGATGAAGGGGAGGAGGTTGAGATCCCTAAATTAACTACGGTGCCTATGAGCAACCTCAGCAGCCAATCAAATGGTACTTTGAGGAGCGTGAACGTGTTTGCGTCGGCAGATGAGCTGGAGAGGGCTAGGCAACTGGAGGAGAGGGAGCACATCATCAGAGAAATCTGGAGAAACGGGCAGCCTGATATAATGGCCACTGGGACAGGGACCATCGGACGGGTACACTACCTCTAAAGGACCTAAAGTGACTCAATGACCTACCAGACAGAGACTGTAGTGGACTTTACTGGGCAGGCACAGATTCACCTTCATCTTTTCATTCAATGTGTATTTTCAACATTTTTCATTAATGTATGACTATGGTAAATGTGTTGCACAATACAATGTACGCTTTCATGTTTATACTTCAATGAGTGTCCATATACATTTTTTTTTTGGTAATAAAAAGTAGAATTTCATGACCACTGGACATTGATTTACAATGCAGACAGCTTAAAGAAACCACCAATATCACTGTCTTATGTATGTTAACATTTGCTTATTGACTTGCATGGTTGTTAGGCTGCTCCATGTTAATCTTAGCCGGGCTACAAGTCTTCCCACAGAATCTCCCATCCTTTAACCCCTCGTTAGCCACCATCTCTGACCAGTAACTTCCTGTTTTCCTTTCCACAGTCCCAGCAGTCTCTGTTACAGCAGCAGCAACACTGTGGATCCATAAATGGCACGCTTACATGGTGTACTACTTTTGACCAAACTCCTAAATGATTCAATTTGGGATGCACACTCGATTTCCCTTTCCACACTCCCTGCAGCCTCTCTCTCTCTCCTGAAGAGGTTGTTCAGGACTTATGAAAAGGTCATTTGTCCCCAGGCAAAATACCGGTTTTTGTTGCCCCAAATGGCACCCTATTTCCTACCAAGTGCACCACTTTTGACCATGGCCTCTGGTCAAAAGTAATGCACTATATAGGGAATAGGGTGTCATTTTGGACATACCTGTGCTGTACATCTTACCAAGGCACTACTTCCCTTGTGCAAAATCCAGTGCATCCCAGCTATGCCCCAGGGGATCCTCTGTTTTTGGCTTCCCTGGGTGAGATTTTCCCTCCAAACCCAAACTGTTCTATGCTGAATGAAAAGGTTACTACTTCAATTGGGGATTGTTACAACAGCCATAAAAAAAAATGGTGTGTCTCAAATTGCACCCTATTCCCTGTATAGTGCACTACTTTTGACCAGGGCCTTGGGCTCGGGTTAAGTGGTGCACTATGGGATAGGGTGCCATTTGGGCTGGCATTTATTCCTTGATTTTTGCTTGAGTGAGTGACCCGTGTTTGCTTTTGAGGTTATGTAACTTCAGTCTGCACTAGTGATGGATGGGTTATTAGCAATTGCAGGTGAACAAACAGCTGACCCGCGCACAACTAGTCTGCAGTCGCATATCGAGTATGTGCTCATTACCAAATTCCACAGCTAAATTGCTGCAGTCCTTATCAAATTGTCCTAAGCAGGCACTCATGCCTAAAATTAGTTAGACATGTTGCAATATATCTTGTCAAGTCCAAAGATTTGCAATATAACAAATACCGTAGATGTGTACAACTTTTAGAGCTAATTACTTTCCATAAGGCATTTGATAACAATGTTAAAAACTCTGAACTTTAAATGAGGAGTGCAGAAGGAAAAGGCAAGTAGTACATGACAAAACAATTCAAGTGAACCAGAGAAAATATTTATAGACAATTAATGACAAGTCCTTAAAATCTCTGAGGGAACAGTAGAAAATATGTCAGCTTCTGTTGCGAGTAAGAGCGTAAAAACAAAGAATAGAGTCCTAGTTACAGTATGCTCAACACATACAGTATGGACACAATGTAGTCTAGGGGTAGACTGCACAAAGCAGCAGTCTTGCACTGTTGCTGACTAAACCTGCTCCTCGACATCTACTCACCTGTATTCGTGCTCCACCAACAAGTATAGTTTGACAGTATTTATTTGCCACATACAGGGAAAAGTTATACTTATGTCATCTTGTGCCATAACCTCAATAGTATAGGTTTACCTTTTGATGTAGAACATTACGGAAGAACGAAAATGATGAAGCCCACAAACTACTATTCTAGACTGAACAAAAATATAAAAACGCAACAATTTCACTTATTTTACTGAGTTACAGTTCATAAGGAAATCAGTCAATTGAAATAAGTTCATTAAGCCCTAATCTATGTATTTCACATGGCTGGGCAGGTGCGCAGCCATTGGTGGGCGTAGGCCCACCCACTGCGGAACCAGGCCCAGCCAATCAGACTGAGTCTTTCCCCACAAAATGGCTTTATTACACAGAACTACTCCTCAGTTTCATCAGCTGTCCAGGTGGCTGGTCTCAGATGATCCCGCAGGTGAAGAAACCGGATGTGGAGGTCCAGGGCTGGCATGGTTACACGTGGTCTGCTGTTGTGAGGCCTGTTGGACGTACTGGCAAATTCTGTAAAACGACGTTGGAGGCGGCTTATGGTAGAGAAATGAACTTTACATTACACAGCTCTGGTGGACATTCCTGCAGTCAGCATGACAATTGTACACTCCCTCAAAACTTGAGACATGTTGTGACCTTTAATAGTCCACAGCAGATGGGGCACCTGTGTAATGATCATGCTGTTTAATCAGCTTCTTGATATGTCACATGTCAGGTGGATGGATTATCTTGGCAAAGGACCAATGTTGACTTACAGGGTTGTAAATAAATTTATGCACAAAATGAGAGAAATAAGCTTTTGTGCGTATGGAAAATTGTGATCTTTTATTTCAGCTCATGAAACATGGGACCAACACATTACATGTTGTGTTTATATTTTTGTTCAGTATATTTAAAACATTTAAACTCCCAATATAAAAGGCCTCAATATCAATAATTTTGTTTGTTACATAACTACTTATTTTTCCTATAATTATATTCATTAAAAAAATCTAAATAGTGATTTACCTAAAATTATATGACACAGGCACGAACATACACCTGCTATTTGTCAGCTGTGAAACAAAATATTTTTTTTTGTAGCAGACCTTTTTACACAGTGAAAGTCCTCTTGATGCTTAAAAACAGGAAGTATCAATGGGAACAAACCACACAGAAACAAGCTCAACTCCCCAACAAGTAGAAGACCAGAACTATTGGTGGTAATGAGAATGCTTATGTAGGATGGAGAATTCTCAACGTGGCAGGACATACTGGTATGTGAGCAATAGCTAGGACGATAAACCGAAATTTAAATCGCAGGTATTTTGCTGATATCGTTCAATACGATAAGTAGCCTATAGTAGAGAAATGTGAACCTTTAAATAAAGTTAGCTAATATGGGTGATTGTTAATTGGATAATTGATGGCTACAACCATCAAACTAGTAGTAGTTGAAAGTATCATTTAAAAAAAGAATTAACTGTGTTAATTGTTAGAAATGTATTGTTCTCGCATCAATTCAGGCAATTTATCGTGATATGGATTTGTCCACATCGCCCAGTTTTAGTTTTAGCCCAGTACCCACAGTAGAGATTGGACTCTAACCGTACCACCCCATGGGACCAAAGTGTCATGCAAAACACCATCAAAAACCTAGCACTGCCCAAAACAACTGTTTAGCTAAAGGCTTGCTTTAGCTAGTACAGCAGAAAAGCTGTACGACGAAAGTATAAGAGCAATACATATCACTATGAATATCAATTTTAAGGCACAAATCCATGTCATTTTTATGTCTTGAGGAAAGTTACTTTGCTTTAAATCAACGTAGCTACAATAACGTAACCATTTCAGAGGACCCAGAGGGGTGTACTACAAAGCAAGATCAATGAGTTAGCCAACCAGAAATAACTACAGATATTCTGGTTCATTAAGAAAGCTAAACTTATAAATGCATTTTTGGTTGTTGAGTCAATTAGACCATGCCTATTTCAATCTGGGCATGGTCTAATTGACTCCAAAAATAAATAACTTTCTTATTTCATAATATTTACTGTAGGCAAGTTAGCTTACCACCTCCTTTATCCTGTTTGTAGTATATCCCACAGGAGACGATCGGAAACCAGTCTGCTATTGTTCGTAACAAACAAGCAAATACAGATAAAAAGACAAACAAAGCACATCTTTACATATCAAACACCCAGAAACAAATACAAATTACCGGTAGTAATTTAAAAAAAATTCAAAAAAAAATTCAAGATAAATTAAACATTTTCTCCCATATAACCCTTACTGAAAGTGGCTTGAGTCAACGATAGGAAAACAACCGTGTACATTCTGATGCTGTGACTGACTAGGTGCAGGGCAGGTAGCCAGAGTTTAGACTCTTCAAGCTTACACAGAGATGACGGCAGATAATCAGATGACCTCAAACAGATGAACAGAAAGCTCTGGAGGAAGGAAGAGGAGGGACTACTACAGCTTGGAAGCTGAGGGGTCTCCGGACTGGATGTTGTCTTTATGGTCCATCTCTGTGTGGTGCTCCTCCCCATGCTCGCCCCCCTCCTCCCCATCCCCCTGGAACTTGTCATGAGTCCACTTGTTGGGGCTGCTGCCGCCCTTGCGGTAGATGAAGCGTCCCCTGCTGCGGGGGAAGGCCCCTCGGCCGCGGCTCTCCAGCCACGTCTTCTCTCCCTCTCGGTCATCATGCTGCCAAATAAGTAAACAGTCAGATCAGTGAAAAGGATTCCAAGACAACATCAGCAAATTAAAATGTGTTAACATGCATTAATGTTCATTATTAAAGCCGAGATCCACATTGGTGTAACAGTGCCACTGGTCGCCCCAAGCACATTTGTTATTGTTTTCTTTTGAAACGGGGCAGAGGAGCATTCTACATCATGGTAAAAAAATATCATAGAACATACTCTGCTGTTCTATCGCGTGTGCAATGCTGTCCGAGGGAAAACTACGTCTTTGTTGTAATATCGCAAACAGACGTGGCAGTTTCACCTCTACCGATTAACATGTATACATCTTGTATTAATGTCACTAAGAGCAAAGATGATCACCTATCACAATATGAAAACAGAATCAAGACCATGTTTTCATATTCTAATCTGGGAAAAACAGAACCAAAATCAGCTCTGAATGTTAGGAGAGACTATTTGGATTCAAATCCACTAGGGATATTGTGCAGAGTGCTCACACAAAAAAAAGTAATTATGGTATACTCAAATAAAGAGTAAGTGCTGAAACTTACAAAGTAATATTTCCTACTCTTAGGAGTGTACTCTGGGTCCCACTCCTCGTCTGGCGGGCGCTCTGGGGGGGCGTTGCTCATATTAGGAGGGGGGTTGCTGTTGTTGTTTCCTTGGTAATTGCCCCTGTTCCAGCCCCTTCCACCTCCTCTCACTCTGGGGAGCTGAAACCAAAACAAACAGGGTCAGACTGGGGGTGTAGAGTGAAGTTGCCTATAAACACTGATCTAGCATTTCCCCTATTAATGGCTAAGGTTAGGATTGAGGGAGGGGAAGTTGATCCTAGATATGTACCTAGGAGAAACTTAGTCTGAGCACAATCAACTATTATAATTTCTAATATTCACAGGGCTTGGACTGAGGGCTTGGACCTGAATAAAAAATAATAGCTGCAGGAAAGCAGTCCCGATGTAAAGATCAAATACATCAGAGACGGAGAGCGAAAGAGCGAGTAAGCGGGATGAGAACACCAGGGGCTCTCAGTCGGCTGTGGAGAGAAGGAGTCAGGCTTCTACATTGAGTATTGTGTTTCTGAATGTCACATGAGTATTACTTTACCTTTAGTAATCAGGTATGGATTAAGTGTGAAATAGAATCATCATCCTCCTCATTTTCCTTATCATCATCATCATTAGGAGGAAGGAACAGAGCAGAGAAGCACAGTCTATAGCGAAGTTATAAAGATAGAAAATTACAAGACAATCAAAGTCATTCCATAGTGCACTCCAGTCCATACAGTAGGCTGGCTAGGTGAAACAGTAGAATACGTCACACAGAGAGCAGAACTTACAAATCCTCCTCCACGTCCTCGGCCCCTATCCATGTGGCCCTCGTAATCCCGGGGGGGACCCCTCTCCATGTGGCCCTCATAATCCCGGGAGAGACCCCTATCCATGGGGCCTCCGTAGTCCCGGGGCCCGAAGCGAGGTTTATTGTAGCCCTGGTCCATGTGCTCCATCTCCTCCCCCATCATGTGGTCTTTACCTCTGAACCCTCCTCTGAAGGGAGAGGGAGAGGAGGAGGAAGAGGAGGAGGATGGAGAGCGATCACGCTTCTTCTTAGTTTTTCTGTGAGTGAGAGGGGTAAAAAGGGGAAATTACAAACTAGACTCCATTTTAACTGAATCTATATTTTAAGTGCTGAACATGAAATCGCAAAGAAACCTTGGGGTGGAGAAAATGACATGCATAGAGTTTATATAACCACATTCCAATGAAAGAAACAATTCAGGGATGGAGGAGACTATGGGGAGGTGATTTTAAAGTAAACTGTAATAAGCCTACTTGGATTTCTTGTGGTGTTTGGCAGATCTCTCTGAGGACCTCTCTTGGCTGGGTCCTCGGGAGCCTCCGGAGCCCTTGCCCCCGTCCCGTTTATGCTGTCCAGGCTCCTTCCCAGAAAACCTTTTACGGCGCTCTATATCCAGACGCAGGTCCATTGGGTCACCTTTAGGTTTTTTACCCTGATCCTGTAGAGATATGGAAGTGCAGTCTATGTTATTTGCCACTTCCGATACAACAACTTAGAAGTGGGCAACATAATGAAGTAATGATGCCTTTCCATTTCATGGGTTGCACGTTTCGTCACAATATTGTTTTGAACATTCGTTTTAGGACTGGTGCCCAACTGAGCATTCTATTCAATGCATTGTCAATGAGCGCTGATGGAGATTTATTAAAAAGTGCATTACAGTGTCTTGGAAATACAATCACATTTCATAAGGAGGAAAATAATTAGTAAGAAAATGGTCATCATTGTGATTCAGGCCAATATCGTATAATTTCAACAAAACAGTCATTAGCCTCCGTTCAGAATGACTGGGCTTATCACGAGGGCATCTTGAGAACGTTCATAACAATGGCATGGCGTGACAGTGACTGAGGTGCAACCTATGAATATATATCAAATATTAAGTAAAAAATAAATAAAAATACATGCAGTGAAATAAGGAAGGTGTGTGTTTGTATTATTGCACCTCATCTGCTGGTGATTGCACAATAAATGCATCCCTCCAGAGAGCCAAGGCCATCTTGAAATGTTTTCTTCCAAATAACTTAAGCTCTATATCAAAGTATTTTGAATTGATGTACTCAAGTAAACAGATCAATCACGTGTGTTAATGTAATCTTAGTTCATTTTCTAAGGCTTTATTAAATGGAGTAACTTGGCCAAGTAACATACATTCACATCAACAGACATATACACACTCATGGGAAACAGGAGCATGCTTTTAAGATATCCTTTAAAAACAAAATCATTTTACTGAACTTGAAAACATGTTGCTTGTTTGAGGAGAAATACTTACGATGGCATTGCTTAGGGTCCCATGAGAGGCTTGGACACAGCATCTTAAGTCACCTCCTTTTAGCTTTTTCTTGGGTACGTACATACCCGCTCAATAACCATATCTCATAGGCTGGGGGGCTTGCTTGGGATTACAATACACAAATTGGGCTCTTTTGATTTAGACTTATGCATCTCCTTTAAAAGAAAAGCACAAGCTGAACACTGCTGCTTTGGATCGTCTCAATCACCTTATATTTTTACATCAAATGTCAAAAAGGCCGGTCACCTTGTAGCTGCAGTCCTCCAGCTCATCTAGCAGGTGAGAGTGTCTCTTAAACGCACTGGGGGAGACATCGATTCTCCTGGAGTAGAACACAAAAGGAAAAGGCACAAGGTGAGTTGGATATGGCTTCATCAAAGCATGTACTTAACACACTATAGTGTCAAAGTATTTGATTTGTTGAACACACAACTTTGCAGCTATATTGAACACTTAACGTAAACTCATAGCAATCTGAAAAGAAGGCAACCAATACTGGCTGACACAGTTATGAGAAAGACTGCCTTACCTATGGATTTCTGGACTCTTCCTTGGCTTCATCAATTCCATCTCAGCGGCTTTTCTTTGGTACATGGCAAATCGCTCACTTAAAGTCATGCCTGAAGAGCTGAAATGTTGGGCTGCAAATGGAGGACAGATACAATATCTATAGTCTTTCTAGTCAATGGAAATCTCTAACAGATTAGACCGGATTAGATATCTATTTCACCAGCCACGTTGGCGGGTGTTCAGGGCTCCACAGTGCAAACATTTCACGTGCCTTTGTGAATAAATAAAAGTATAACCACATTTATAGTAAAATCGCACAAAGTAAAAGAACTACAAATCCTATATAGCCCATTCCACCTTGTGCTGTAACACTATTTGGCTGAATTGAGTGAAAGATTCATTTTTAGAAACGCTGCATACAGGCATGAAAGTTTACTTGAAGCGAAAGTCTACTGAAGTTAGACTTTGTCCTTGTTTCTTGGCTATTTACATTGTTTTGTTCACAAGCTAGGTTGTTTTTCTATGTATGAGTTTCAACTGCTAAGGAAGAGAAGATATAACGCTCCTACCAAAAATGTTTATAGCTAACCCAAGATAGTGTCATTTTAGCAGAAAATATATATTTTGGCTGGTAAATAATCTGAGTGGCTGGTAAATCCTACAAAGGGACAAGTGATTGATCAGTCCATGGAACTAGTGAATATGTCAATATGTCCTTGTTGTGTCTGTGGCTTCATAGACAGCATTTATGGTCCCCAATAAGAGACCTTACCTTTGATGTAGTGCACAATGGTGACAATGTGCTGCGCAAAAAGCTCAGAGGGGCTGCGTCGGAGCTGAGCCGCCTGAATATGCTGGAAGATGGAACGGAACTCTCCGTGATCTTTCTTAGCGGGATGCACCAGATCCCTGGACATACCACGCACCTTGGTCAGACCTCCAGACGAGGAGCTGAGAAAGAGAGACCAGGTGGATCAAGCAGATACAAAACTGTTTTGTTCAAGACCATGATGAGTTCCATAACATTTTTAACTTTCAGGCAGATCAAAAACTATCCTGTGTTAAAAAATTATATTTTCAGAAAACATTAACCCTCCAAGCAGTCTGTTGATGAACAATAATGGTAATGCTGCTTACCTGGGCATCTTGTCAAAGGAGTTGATACTAAGCTCAAAGTCATCCCTCTTTCCAGAGGGCCTGGGTAGGGGTGACTCCACCCTAGAGATGGGGAATAGGGCCAGGGGCCTGTCCTTCTCCCTGCTACCTGAACCCCTAAGGACCACAGTTGCTATGGCTGGGGACGTACTGCTCTTCTCCTTGTCTTTCTTCTCCTTCTTCTTGGACTTCTCTTCTTTCTTGGAGGCCTGCTTGCGGCTGCGGTAGAGCTCCTCCTCCATGTGCTCCAGGTCTTCCACCACATCTTCGGCCGTGTCTCTCAGTCTCTCCTCGTCCTTCCCTGGGGGGTAGTAATGGGGCTCGTCTTCCCACTTCCCAAACACGTCCCGTGTTGTCAGGGTGGCTCCTTTGGGCTTGGCCTCCTCTTCTGCCTCCCTCTCCCTCTCTCTCCCTGCAGCCTGAGACTTGAGGAAGGCCTCTTCAGCTTTGTCCAGGAAGGGCAGGGACTTATCGGCCTTGGAGCTGAAGGAACCTGCTGTTATGTTTAAGAGGCCACTGCTTGTCCTGCTCTTGCCTTTCTCTCTGCCGTCTCCATCCGTGGTGCTTTGGTCCCTGTCCCGGCCATTCTCCCACTCTGCCACCGCCTGCTGCTTTTTGCTCTTGTTTTCTGCCAAGAACCTGGACAAACAGACAGAGAAGTAAATGGACCTTTACAACATGTTATACAAAGAAGAATGTCTAATTGTGTTACAGAATCCCAGTTTTGTAACAGGGCACTGATTAAATTTGAATGCTTTTCGTCACAAGGGGTACAAATATTGGATGATCAACAAACAAGACAGCACAACCAGAGGTGACAACACCACAGAATGACATGTAACACTTACAATAGCATAGGTCTGGTATTGAAATAATTATACTTAATCTCCACCTCCAAAATTAGGGGGATTTCATACAACTGAACCTACTTGCAATGCATAGCAGAGGACAACAGCCAGCGACTTTTTAATTGTTGTCACTTGCATTTGAAATGAGAAGAGGACTGCCATTGACTATGGCATACAGTTTTAGCTGTATTCTTCCAAGGATCTTTGTAGCTGAGCACAGACTGAACAATTTTAAAAGAATAATTATAATCACAAACTGGGATGAGGAAAACCCAACTTAAAGAAAATAAAAACCGGTATGATGAAAGACAAATGTAGCAGAATATAATGGGAAATATGAAACATACTTTTTGAAAGCAGAGGAAATGGCACTCTTATCGTCTGCCCTGGTGGGATCCTCCTTGCCAAGGAAGCCAAACCCGCTGAAGGAGGTGGTTGGCCCGGCCTTGGTGGAGCCCGGGGGGCTGTTGGTGGAGGGAGCACTGCCAGTGCTGCCAATAGTTCTCCACAACGGCCCTTTGGGTTCTGATTTTCCCTGGTTGGCACCAACAGCAGGACTGCTGCGTTTGGGGCTGGTGTCATAGTCACTCAGACCCTGCCATTTCCCAGCAGAATCCTTATCATGACTACTGGCCTCTCCCCCCTGTCCTTCTGCCTGCTCCCCAACCCCTCCTCCGCTCTCCCCCTTGGCCTCTGCTGGCGTAGGCCTGTCCTTTACATCCTTGGAGCCGGGCTTCCCCGAGCTAGGGCTGCTGCGGCGTTGCCGCGGGGATGAGGAGCGGGAGCGAGACGAGCTGTGGCGCCCCCGAGACCACCGAGAACCCCTGGAGGACGATCGGTCAGAGTATCGAGACCGCGAGTGGCTGCGGCTGCCCGAGCGTTTCCTCGGAGTGCGGGAGCGTGAGCGGCCTCTCCTGGGGCTATGCGGACCGTGGTGATCCTGGTCGCGGTGTGGCCCGTCCCGGTGGCCACCCCCCCGCCAGTTGTTGGCTCTGTAGCCATAGCTGTTCCCTCCTCTCTGGTAACCACGGCGAGGGTAGAAGCCCCGGGTTCTACCGCGGAAGTAGAAGGGTCTGCGGAAGCCGCGGTTGTAGCCTCTCTGGTAACCCTGGTAACCCTGGTTGTTCTGATAGTCTCTGGTGGGATAGTTCCTGCCGTGGGACGGAGAGTGAGATCTGGAGCGGGAGCGAGACCTGGAACTAGGAGAAGAGAAGAAAACAGAAGAGGAGGAAGAGGTATGTTAAAAGATACTGTGTAGTCAATGCCCATACAAGTTTCAGGAGGTAGCCTAAAACATTGTAAACCATAAAACACATGTTGAGATCCAGTCTTGTGTATTCAGACAGAGAGGAAAAGTGTTGTTTCCCGAGTCTGCACTTTGCCAACTCAGGTGTGCGTTTGCCCGTCACCAGACAATTCACTCACAGAAACCAATGAATAAACCCCACAGGGATTGACATTAAGTTCTCAAAAAGGCACTTGCCCGTCCGTCCAGCCGTTTTTAATTGCCTGAAGAATATGGTCGCTTGACCA
Source organism: Oncorhynchus masou masou (assembly GCF_036934945.1). Taxonomy (NCBI): domain Eukaryota; kingdom Metazoa; phylum Chordata; class Actinopteri; order Salmoniformes; family Salmonidae; genus Oncorhynchus; species Oncorhynchus masou. The sequence goes on along the minus strand of NC_088223.1, from coordinate 23,966,886 downwards.
GAAAATGTAGTTGGCTAAAGAGTAACACAACATTAACAGATCCAGAAAAAAAATAATAAATCACGTCAGGGCCCTATACTACGAATGTAGTTTGAGTTGGCGAAGTAAGTTTGGTCAACTGAGTTCAACTTGGGATAACCGGTACCATGAATGTGGCTCACCTTTTAGCGAGGTAAATGTCTATGGCAATGAATCTTTTAGATCTAACCTGCTCCGGGGCAGGCTAAATCAGGGCTAACTACATTTATCCTAAATGAAGTGTCTGAGGCATGAGTTGAGGATCAATTAAATCCAATTCCCTCCCTCTCGCAAATATTGAGTCATCATCCACTTCATTTGAGGAAGACAACAGATAAAATACTTTAATAAATGTGTTTGTGTGCAAAGAAAAATGTATTAAAATAACTAGCACATTACCAATTTAGTAATAACAAATGCATTTGAAATTACTTAACAATTATTTTATCATAAGAGTGTGAAAAGAGGGTGATTGTGCATTGATAACCACACCAAAGTAACACAATAAAAGACAGCACTTTAAAAGTATATTTCACACCATACCCTGCTGAATTTGAAAGATATCTAAAAATGAAACGTTTTCTGTTCAAATGAAAGTGACTTGCCCATGGATTGATGTTTCAGCACTGTCTCAATGAAGAGTTTGGCATTTGACGAGCCATGTCAGACATGCATGCTCAGTTACAAGCCTGCTAGAGTTAGCGGCAGGCAGATGAGCAATATCAACCGTCGTAGTACGGATTGTTTGTAAATTATGTCTGAGTGTTGGAGTGTGCCCTTGGCTATCCATAAATGAGCTGGAATGTGAAGCGGGAAAAAAAAACTGAGTAGACCAAGCTTGCTTCGTAGTATACCCCTCAGCAGTGGGAGAAAAAGTACTCAAATGTCATTATTGAGTAAAAGATACCTTAATAGATAATGATTCACATAAGAGAAAGCCTCCCAGTAAAATACTACTTGAGTAAAAGTATTTGCTTTTAAATATAATTAAGTATCAATAGTAAATGTAATTGCTAAAATATACTTAAGTATCAAAAGTAAAAGTATGTGTGTGAATAGGACAATTTTCCTGTCCAAATGTAACGAGTACTTTTGGGTGTCAGGGAAAATGTAGTAAAAAGTACATTATTTTCTTTAGGAATGTAGAAGTAAAAGTTTGCAAAAATATAGATAGTAAAGTAAGGTACAGATGCCAAAAAAAACCTCCTCAAGTGGTACTTTAAAGTGTTTTACTTAAGTACTTTACACAACTGCCCCTCAGATGTATTCAATAGTTGGGAGTGAATTAAACAAACAGCACAGACCATCAGGCTAAAGAAAACTGACTGTAAATTAACTGGTTGTGCTCCAAGTGGATGGGACTGAGGGACTGTGTTATGGAGTATTCTGTCCACTCGGGGGAGCTACAAAGCCATACACTACATCACCAATTACAACTCAGCAAATATTCTACTGCTGCCATTTTCCTCTGAAGTCTCAACATCTTCACTTCAAGGTGCCCTTTGACCAGATGGAAAGAGCAGGAGAAGTGCCCATTCTCGCATTATATGGAATAAAATAGCCTGCGTTTCTTACGAAAACAAATTAAATGTAGGCCTATTCATGCAAATGTAGCCACAAGCCAATGCATTTGGTTAACTCCTGGAGAGCATAAAAGTCTGCTATCGAGGTCTAAGACCTTCAAATAGTTTAAGATCATGTCTTGCCTGTTACACATTCTTCTTTAAATCAATGGAAATAATGTACAAAGAATGAAATGGAAAACCACATGGTGGTAGCAGTAGAAGTACAATAACATTGAAAGTACCGTGCCTACAGTACATCAGAACACCTTACATATCATGGAAAATACTAACTAGCAGGCAAATTTTAAAAACGACGAATGCAAATTGGGGCCTCGCAACAAAACCCAAATTAGAACCCATGCAGCAAGCAAACCAGAGATTAGTTTCTACCCATCAAATCAAGTTGTATTGGTCACATACACGTGATTAGCAGATGTTATTGCGGGTGTAGCAAAATTCTTGTGCTTCTAGCTCCGACCATGCAGTAATATCTAACAAGTAATATTTAATAATTACACAACACATCATGTACAGTAGAAGGGATGGGGGGAACCCCAAACAGCCAAATCTATCATGTAAGCCTCTAATAAAATCCCCCATAACTTACCGCTTGCGCCTTTTCATTGGAATATTCTGGAGGTGATGTGCTAAGCAGTGAGCAACATATAACACTCACAGTAGTAAGGGACTCCCCATGTCTGGTGAGAGCGAGTGTGGTGGGACTGGAGCAGTGGAAAGAGGCGGAACACATTGGGCCAAAACGGGAAGCATTTTCACTCTAATCCTTGAAGGGAGTGGGGAGAAGAGGGTTTGGCCTGGGTCCCCCCCCCCCCCCCACACACACCTCCCTCTCCTTCCTTCTGCCAATTCCTTCTCTCTTTATAAAAGCATGCACTTCCAGCTATTACTTTCCCTTTGGACAAATCACTCAAATGTATGTCACTTGTCTTATGCATTGCTGACCATTAAACTGAAAGAGGTCCCAAGCGCTTTGTTTTGAGCATGGCATAAAAACAACATCTCCTGCCAGAGTGGGATCAAACTTTAACAATGGCCATATATATATATTTTATTAATTACAAAGCTCAGTCATGAAAAACTAAGTTGTGACGTAACTGACGCCGGGCCCTCATTAAAGTCCTACCAGCTGAAAACGTACCGACAAAAGTGCTGAACGCTGTCTGGCAGCCCATCTACTTCAGAGCAAAGAACAAACTGAAATTATGAGTCAAATCAAAAGGATTTAAGTATTCCTCTGAAACAAAAGGCTGACTAAATCATTTATCAAAACTGATGGTGTCACTCCCTGCATGTTATGTAAGTGCACTACTTTATTACGTCACTCACAAAATGTACAACTCAACAGAAGACTGGAGCGAGGTTGTGTAACAGGTCCTATAATGTGTCATCTGGAAAAGAGGCTGTAGACTGTACCAGAGCATTGATACTAGGGCCAGGAAGATACCAGTCTCACGATACTCATTAGTATTGGGAAAACAGCCCTCATGTTGGAAATAAACATCATCATGGTGTCATTGAGTCACATTTATTTATTTTCCAAGCTATTGCACACAACATTTAGCATACAGGAGGTTAAAGAGTAACTTTCATGGAAAAACATTTTAGGCTTAGTTATACTGACACACTTCAATTCTGGTTCATTTTGACAGTTCGTTGCAAAAGTGATATACACAGACTGTACAAAACATTAGAGGCACCTTCTTAATATTGAGTTGGACCCTGCTTTGCCCTCAGAACAGCCTCAGTTCGTTGGGGCATGGACTCCACAAGGTGTCAAAAGCATTCCACTGGGATGCTGGCCCATGTTGACTCCAATGCTTCCCATAGTTGTGTCAAGTTGGCTGGATGTCCTTTGGGTGATGGACCATTCTTGAAACACACGGGAAACTGTTGAGCGTGAAAAACCCAGCAGCGGTGCAGTTCTTGACACTCAAACCGGTCTGCCTGGCACCTACCACACCCCGTTCAAAGGCACTTAAATATTTTGTCCTTCCCATTCACCTTCTGAATGACACACATACACAATACATGACCCAATTGTCTCAAAGCGTAAAATAAATCCTTCTTTAACCCGTCTCCTCTCCATCTACACTGATTGAAATGAATTTAACAAGTGACATCGACAAGGGATCATAGCTTTCACCTGGATTCACGTTGTCAGTGTATTTTGGTCTTTTGGTAGTAAATCTAGTTCGTATGCTACACTCCCTTCTAGATGTGCTGAGTGGTACCACCTCAAGGCTTACTATAAAAGCAGGTGACAGCACGGCAGATATATTTTGCATGATGCTTCCTTGACTACTGCCGTTACACAAAATTGTGAAATCAGTATGGCACATTTCCGCATATGACCAAATTCAACATTTTTGCTTACCCTTTCATACACATCTATGTGGTTTTAACAACAAATGTGTAGGCTATGAGGATTATATGATGTTCATATTCAATGGAATAAATGACAATGGTGGTCATGTCACCTCGTTTTTTTCTCACCTGCTATAACTGATTGATGGTGCAGTCCGCAAAGGCAGTTGGCTCATAGTTAAAAATATGAGTTTGAATCCCAAACAGGGCAGATATTATTTTGATCCTATATTTACAATATTCATCCGATGCCCACACACTTCTAATTCTGAAAAGTGAAAGCCTACTACCAGGGGTCACACTGGTAGTAGTTGTAGGTTTTTATACAGTACCCAAGACCAACCTGTGAATTAATTTGACCATTGGAAAAAGAGCTACTGCGTAAATACTGCAATACAGGTTGGATTGAATTGAGCCCCTAACCTTCATTTTCAAGGTGATTGCACTTTTCACAATACCACATTAAATAAAATCCATCCCATGGGATTTGAACTTACACCCCAAGTAGCAATAGATGTCAGGAACTCGGCGCCTTACCACCGTGAGCAGACTGTCCAGAGCCGTATTTGTTTACAATGCACATATTTTAATTACCAGAAGTCCACTGGCACACTCTGATAAGTATGCTTTAGTGAGAATGTGTTGGGATCAGGTACAACTACATTTACCCACCACCAAAATAAATATTTGAGCAATTCCCCCCCACCCACAACTTCTCACGTGAATGCATTTTTAAAACAAATTTAAAGTGTAGGGCAAAGGCTCAAATTGGAGTTGAGAGTTACCCTTTAAAAAAGGACCAAAGAGTTTGTAGGCTTCGTGTTTTCATTTTGCTATAAAAAATGTTTTTAAAACATTTTTTTTTAAATGTGTGATACTGGTATTGTCACAGCCTCAATGGATACAGCACATCAGCCTTAATATGAAGAGAGGTTAGTCTTCTAGTAGCAAAAGAAGAGCAAGCAATAAACATACATTAGTTGAAAGTTTGTTTTACCCAAATATTCTAAGAATAGATATAGCCCAACTCCAGGCTGAAGAACAGGAAATACACATATTCCAATCTCATGGTGGGTAGGCTTTCCATCCCAGTAATCTTATGAGAAACAGGACTGGATTACAACTTCATACAGTAATGCAGTGCTCCCCAAACTTTGAGCTGAGATTTTAAACATTTAAAACATTTTCAAACATTTAAAAAAAAACGTAGGCCTGTGCAACACTAACCTATTAAAACAGTTCTGTAACAATGAGGTTTGTAGTAGGCTATATGCCAAATACATTATCCCTGCATATCGGTTATGGTCGAACTGTCCTGCCAATGTTCTTCTCAGACCATAAAAAATATTTTAAAACTTGAGGAATATGATCACACTGGTTATAGATCATCACTTGTGGTATTACTTGTGAGGCACAACTGAATGAGCATACATTTAAATAAATGTGCTTTAATTTTTTTTACTGGACTGATTGTGCCTGTATCTGATGGTTTGTCTCAGTGGAGGGAGAGCATTAGAAGGTCAACCTCCCACCGTCAGACAGTCCCTTAGCCCTCCATGTAGACTGACCAAAAATGGGAGTCTTCCAGCTGATAGCAAAAATCGAGTCATACCACATTATTTCTGCCTCATGCACAAATTCATGTTGTTACTCCTATGACCAGAGAAAGTGATATTCCTCCATATTAAAAAACACATCTACCAATAATAACTCCAGCCTATCAATACATTTTGCTACTAATTTATTGAAGCTGCAATGCTGGTTGCAGCGCGAGTGGCGAAGCACATTTCATGGCTTATAAACGTGTTGAATAAAAACGTAAACATGAACTCACTCAAATACAGAAGCGCTGTTGTATTTGTTGATAGTCTCTCTTTAGTCATGGTTTTAGACATTTTTAAATCACAGTATCATCTTACTTTTCTGTGCGTTTGAGGAAGCTGCAGACAGACACAGAGGGGTCAAATGGTGAGGAAAACAAGTTCATATTGGTTATACCAGAACTGTGATTAGGTGCGTGTCATTTTTCTTATTTAAATTGTTACTAAGCCACAAACAATGTCATCAAATCATCGTTCAAAACAAAAAAACAGTATTAGGCCTAGTTATTTAAAAAAATAAAATCTAGTCTATAGAATGATTTTCAAATTGGTAGGGCCATGTTTCTCTTATCCATAAAAATACTCAGATATCAGATATTAGCCTACCTTTTAAAAACAAATATTATAGCCATATCAAGTGTAGGCCATTGTTATTTCATCTTGATCATCTAGGTATGCGCATTTGCGCCATTCTTCCATTACGCCTCATGTCCACCAGATGCAAACTGTTTTCCGGCGGAAGTCATTCATTGTCAATGGAGCAGTCCGTAATGCTATGTTGGGGGTGCCGTACTCGGCTGCGGTGTGTTCGGTGTACCACATGCGTTCAATATTTTCAACTCCTGCGTTGCTTTATCACGCGGTGGTACAAACATTAGTACACAGACTCCAACTAGCTAGCTTTTAGCTAGTTGAAAAGTGAAGCACTTGGACATCAAGTACAGAAAATGCTGGCTAGACATCCAGAGAAGAAAAATGCATCTGGTGGACTTCGGGCATTAGGCTACATTTGGTTAAGGTTACATACTTTTTGGTTAAGGTTAGGAATAATGTTAGTAGTGTGGTTAAGGTTAAAATCACATTTTAAGAAGAGAAATTACAGAAATAAGCTGGCTTTATGACTTTGTGGCTGTGGTAACTAGTGACGAACGCTACTTTCCGACATAAAAAGGAAGTGATGGGATTTCACTTATAGTATCGACTGCCTTATGCTAAATCAGAAAGGGAAAAAACAATGGCTGACTTGGTGGAAAAGAAAGCAGGTCTTTGCTTTCAGGCCGAATGATAAATGTGAGGGATCAGCAGCAGACCCGACTGAAGTCACTTGCAGAATATGCAAAAAAGAAAAATCAGGGCAAAGGACCTCCGTCAACATTAACAAGTGAATCATCCTGCTGAGTGCTCTACTCTGGGGCAGAAAAGGTGAACATGCTTGTGTTCCTTGCCAGAAAACTTTAGGTCTACCTAAGGCTTGGCAACAAAAACAACTTGACCTAATTGTACTTTAATTTTAAAATGGAGCCTATATTCAAAATACATTTCTTATAGGAAAAAAATACTCTGTCAAATCTTGAAAGACTTATTTGCAGCATTTGTTTTTTTAGACTATTTATATGCCTATATTTAGGATTTGTACAGTTTATTAGGCAAAAGGCATAGCCTGGTTAATAGGCCTATTTGTTTTAAGCCTAAACCAATGTTCATGCAAGTGTTAATAGTTTTCTGACTGTGGTGAACTTTTATATAAAATGCACAATTTGTAAGTTATTCAAAATAAAAAGTTGTTTTTCAGACAACTATGACACTAACTCATCATCAATTCATTTTTTGTTCCCGCTTATTGAAAATTCTGCTACGGGAACTTATATGCTCAGTTTACGGACATTAATAAACACTTCGTAAATATTAGTTTAACTTTTATTGATAGTAGCCTATGTGTAGGTCTATAGCCTATTGTTGGTTTGGTTTGTAGGGAGAGAGTCTCTCTCTGAGTAGGCTAGGCCAACAAGTCACATTCAAATCAAATGGGGAGAAAAAGGGGAAATTAAGATTTTAAAACAATAAGCCAGACAGAGTGTCTGCTGTAAACATCATCCAACATTGGAGAGGGGAAGGAAAAAATAACAAAAAACACATTAGGCCCCATCTGACATTTTGCGCTGCTTTGGTTCCCTCCATTCTTTCTACATTGTTCTCTTGCATTAGCAACTACCACACATGTATTGAACATTTTAGATTATGGCAAATTGGGAATAGGCCATTTGGCATGTCGCCCTGCTGTGTGCTTGCTGCCCTGCCAGACTCAAATATGCTAAAACATAGTTTGTGACATCACAATGTCATCATCATCGACGATGGCTGAAAAACATTGTTGATAGAAGATGCAATCGTAAAATCGTCCGACACTAATGCAAGGCTTGATCGTAGTTTTTTTTTACAGAAATGTTTCGCAATTGACCACCAAATAGGAGAAGGAAGTTCAAATAAACCTCACCTGTAGCGGTGCTTCCTGGATCTGGAGCGGCTTCTCGAGCGAGACCGAGTGTAAGACCTGGATCTGGACTTTGATCTGGAGCGGGACCGTGCAGGGGAATCTGGAGCCTTGGACATCTCCGCAGCCACAACTGTCTAGAGGTTTACCTGTCCAACAACAGGGTGATGTTAGTATGCACTGGGTAATACACTTGTGCTTTAGACAGTTCTCAAGTTTCATGCCTATTGAACAAAATTGATACACCTAAAACCAGGAAGTTGCCATCCTTGAAATAAGCACAGATCTACAATAAAACTAGTTTCCTTGCAAAAATATACAGTACTAGTCAAAGTTTGGACACACCTACTAATTCAAGTGTTTTTCAATCATTTTTACCATTCTCTAAATTGTAGAATAATAGTGAAGAAATCAAATCTATGAGACAACACATACGGAATCATATAGTAACCAAAAAAATGTGTTAAACAAATCTAATTCAATTTTCTATTTGAGATTCTTCAAAGTAGCTACCCTTCACCTTGACAGCTTTGCACACACTTGGCATTCTCTCAACCAGCTTCATGTCACCTAGAATGCATTTCAATTAACAGCTGTGTCTTGTTAAAAGTACATTTGGAATGTCTTTCCTTCTTAATGCGTTTGAGCCAATCAGTTGTGACAAGGTAGGGTTGGTATACAGAAAATAGCCCTATTTGGTAAAAGACCAAGTCCATATTATAGCAGGAACAGCTCAAATAAGCAAAGTGAAACGACAGTCCACATTACTTTAAGACATGAAGGTCAAGAACTTTGAACATTTCTTCAAGTGCAGTCGCAAAAACCATCCAGCTCTATGATAAAACTGGCTCTCATGAGCACCGCCACAGGAAAGGAAGACCCAGAGTTACCTCTGCTGCAGAGGATAAGTTCATTAGAGTTACCAGCTTCAGAAATTGCAGCCCAAATAAAATGTGTCACTGAGTTCAAGTAACAGACATCTCAACATCCACTGTTCAGAGACAATCAGGACTTCATGGTCAAATTGCGGCAAAGAAACCACTACTAAAAGGACACCAATAAAGAAGAGACTTGCTTGGGCCAAGAAACACAATTAATGGACATTAGACTGGTGGAAACCTGTCCTTTGGTCTGATGAGTCCAAATTTGAGATTTTTGGCTCCAACCGCTGTGTCTTTGTGAGATGCAGATTATGTTAACGGATGATCTCTGCATGTGTGGTTCCCACTGTGAAGCATGGAGTAGGAGGTGTGATGGTGCTTTGCTGGTGACACTGTCAGGGATTTATTTCGAATTCAAGGCACACTTAACCAACATGGCTACCACAGTATTCTGCAGTGATACGCCATCCCATCTGGTTTGTGCTTAGTGGGACAATCGTTTTTTTTTTTTAACAGGACAATGACCTGAAACACACCTCCAGGCTATGTAAGGGCTATTTGACCAAGAAGGAGAGTGATGCAAGTGCTGCATCAGACTACCTGGCCTCCACAATCACCCGACCTCAACCCAATTGAGATGGTTTGGGATGAATTGGACCGCAGAGTGAAGTAAAAGTAGCCAACAAGTGCTCAGCATATGTGGGAACCCCTTCAAGACTGTTGGAAAAGCATTCCTCATGAAGAAGGTTGAGAGAATACCAAGAGTGTGCAAAGCTGTCATCAAGGTAAAGGGAGGCTACTTTGAAGAATCTCAAATATAAAATACTTTTTTGGTTACTACATGATTCAATATGTTATTTCATAGTTGATGTCTTCACTATTATTCTACAATGCAGAAAAATGTTTTTTTTTTTTTTTTTTAACTTGAATGATATAAAATCACTACACAACTTAAAAACAATGTCCAAGAAAATCAACTCTACAAATTCAAAATCATGGCCCCCAGAGAATCTTGGAGCCTATCAGCAACCAGGGGCCTGTCTGATTATGTCCCAAATGCCACCCTATACCTACAGACCCTGGTCAAAAGTAGTGCACTATATAAGGCAGGGGCTGTCAACAGACTAATCTAGTTGATTTAGGGAATAGGTGCCATTTGAGACGGCCTATTTCTAGAGCTGTTGTGACCTCAGGTCTGGAACAATGACTTGACACCTTGTCCCCCGTCTACAAGACCCACTGCCTAGCGGCCCTCACCTGCTTAACCCCTGCCTGTCACCGGCAGTACCGCCAAAAGCCCCACACAACCTTCACGGCGAGTGTGGAAAAAGGCTAAACCTGGCACTGGCTAAAAATAGAAACTACACTGTCCGAATATATAACAAGAGAGAATGGCGAGGAATGCTTTTAGCGCCGGCTTTATCCTGCAGCCATATCCATAGTGCATGATAGTGCAGGTGGGGGCTGGGAATAGAGCAGTACTATTTCGGACACAAGACACACAGCCTCTGGCAACTCCATGGGGTTAATGGCGGGCTCTGCTTCAGATACACACAATCTTAATATTCAGCCCAAATGACAGGTGCCTCCATCAAAACAGAAAGGAGGGATGGGGACGTAGTCCAAGACATAACACGAAGGACTTGAACATAGCTTTAAAAACCCTGACAGAAATCTAGTGCTCCGGCCCAAACATCCTTCTGAATATCAGACAGCACGAACGTGTTTTATATTGTTGTCCTTGTTATCTTTTCTCGTAACTTCACGTCTACCTTCCAGCCACACAATCATCTCAGGGGTGTCAAACTCATTCCATGGAGGGCATAAACGTCTGCTGGTGTTTGTTTCTTGTTCAAATAAGAATAAGAATAAAAAAATCAGATGAGGGGAATTGCTTGCTCATCAGCTACGTTAATTCACCAAATAAGTACAAGGGAGGAGTGAAAAGCCAGACACACGGCCCTCTGTGGAATGAGTTTGACATGTGATCTAGGACAAGTCAAAGGCAACTGGCCTCCTCACACGCACATCAATATAATTGGACACAATGTACCATCATTTAACAGTGCAGTCTTCTCTGGAATAGCAGAAGAGGAAGACAAGTAAACAAAATTATGCAACTGGGTACTTATTGTAGGGTTAGGATGTCAAATTTGGTATTCAAATGTATTTTGGAAACACTTCCCAACAATACACAAGTATTACAATGATTTTTTATTGTTCTGTAGTACTGTTAGCGATGGAGAAAAATTGACAGTAGAGAGGACACTATGGCCCAAATGGGCCAAGAGAGTGGCAGAAGTCAGGGGTCAAGTGCTCTGCATTTTTCTATTTCATTGCTAACAAAACATTATTTCAAATATTTAGAGGAGTTAACTTTAAGGTAGTCCACATACATAACACTAACTAGCAATGCATAAAGACGCTGTTAAACAATTAGGCCTAACCTTTGTATTTGCTCATAGCGAATGAGGATGCACTGCACACACCATCAAATGGTAGGCGGCGTAAATCATTTATCAATTAAAATCGATTACAAGCATTTCACGGCACCTGCAATAACATCTGCAAATCTGTGTATGCGACTAATGAACTTAGATTTTGATTTCTTGTCCAATTGGCATTTCAACCACAAACAAATGGTTTTCTTCAATCTACTGCCTAAATATGATTAACTTGTTCTCACAGGTTGTATCTATACATTGCAATCAACACAATGATGAGCATTTGCAATTTTGCACTTGTAGGCCTATTTCTTGCCTATTGTTCTCACCAAACCAGTTAGAGCCTAATGTTGCGACATAGGTCTACCTTTCTGTATTAGGCTATAATGAGTAGCCTATGATAAACAAGGCTGTCTACTGGTTAATAATTAGCAGTGGAAGGTTTGTATGCGAATCATCACTGTCTGATGCTCCTTTCCTCATTCCCATGGCTGTGCAGTGCATCCTGCAGAGTGCATGTTACAAGCACTGTATTGTATTTACTCCGCAATGCATCAGTGCCTTCCTTCACTTTCCCTGGCCCGCATTATCAACCTTATTCATCAAAACCTGCTTTCTCTACTGCATCCCAAATAGCACCCTATTCCCTACATAGTGCACTACTTTTGACCAGATGCCTAAAAGTAGTGCGCTATGTAGTGAATAAGGTGCCATCTGGGACATACCCTTACCCACTCTCAAACTTAAGTCAAGCAATCAGAACAGAGAATAAATATTTCACAATGTGTTGTTCTTCCCCTTCTTGAACAGTATGCTGGTAAGGGGTTGTAGTGTACAAACGAGACAAGGGAGGTGGGGTCTTGGGAAGTGTTGACACATCATGTACAACACAGGAAATCTGACAAAGTTCCTTTACAACCAAGGTCTCTAGATCCTCAGCTTTCACAGATTCTGAAGAACATGGCTTTGTGACTTCGCTATGTTACTCATTCAGACCTAAAAGTTTACACTTCAACTAAGCAGTAGTCTCTCAGAGAGAAGTGCAAGTCACATACCCAGCTAGAGTTCAGGGTTTTTCACAGTAAGAGGCTTCTAATTCTGGTCAACATACAGGCAGACAAAAAGAGCCTGTAGTTACTAAATGTGGGACCTATCCTAGTGCACACGCAGGCCTAGCATATACACTACCATTTAAAAGTTTGGGGTCACTAATAGCCTGACTACATCGCGTGCGTGAGCGTTGCAAAACACATTTAGAAATCTATATTATTCAATTATTGCGCGAGCGCAAACAAGCGTCTGCGTTGCCAAGGGCTAAAATAGAAGTCAGTTCTATTTGTAACACAGATCGCGCTGCAAATCCTGCCTCTCCCATCTCCTCATTGGTTTATAGAAGCAGGTACTAAAGGTCGACCGATTATGATTTTTCAACGCCGATACCAATTATTGGACGACCAAAAAAAGCCAACACCGATTAAAATCGGACTATTTTATTTATTTATTTGTAATAATGACAATTACAACAATACTGAAATTAACACTTATTTTAACTTAATATAATACATTAATAAAATAAATTTAGCCTCAAATAAATAATGAAACATGTTCAATTTGGTTTAAATAATGCAAAAACAAAGTGTTGGAGAAGAAAGTAAAAGTGCAATATGTGCCATGTAAAAAAGCTGACGTTTAAGTTCCTTGCTCAGAACATGAGAACATATGAAAGCTGGTGGTTCCTTTTAACACGAGTCTTCAATATTCCCAGGTAAGAAGATTTAGGTTGTAGTTATTATAGGAATTATAGGACTATTCATCTCTATACCATTTGTATTTCATATACCTTTGGCTATTGGATGTTCTTATAGGCACTTTAGTATTGCCAGTGTAACAGTATAGCTTCCTTCCCTCTCCTCGCCCCTACCCGGGCTCGAACCAGGAACACATCGAAAACAGCAACCCTCGAAGCATCGTTATCCATTGCTTCACAAACGCCGCGGTCCTTGCAGGGCAAGGGGAACAACTACTGCAAGGTCTTAGAGCGAGTGCAGTCACCGATTGAAACGCTATTAGCGCACACCCCGCTAACTAGCTAGACATTTCACATCGGTTACACCAGCCTAATTTCGGGAGTTGATAGGCTTGAAGTCATAAATAGCTCAATGCTTGAAGCACAACGAAGAGCTGCTGGCAAACGCACGAAAGTGCTGTTTGAATGAATGCTTACAAGCCTGCTGCTGCGTACCACTACTCAGACTACTCTATAAAATATCAAATCATAGACTAAATTATAACACACAGAAATACGAGCCTTTGGTCATTAATATGGTCAAATCCGGAAACTATCATTTCGAAAACAAAACGTTTATTAATTCAGTGAAATACAGGACCGTTCTGTATTTTATCTAACGGGTGGTATCCCTAAGTCTAATTATTGCTGTTACATTGTACAACCTTCAATGTTATGTCGAAATAATGTACAATTCTGGCAAATTAATTCCGGTCTTTGTTAGGAATAAATGGTCTTCACACAGTTCGCAACGAGCCAGGCAGCCCAAACTGCTGCATATGCTCTGACTGCTTGCACGGAACGCAAGAGAAGTGACACAATTTCCCTAGTTAAAAGTTAGTCATGTTAGCAGGCAATATTAACTAAATATGCAGGTTAAAATATATACTTGTGCATTGATTTTAAAGAAAGGCATTGATGTTTATGGTTAGGTACACATTGGTGCAACGACAGTGCTTTTTTGTGAATGCGCTTGTTAAATCATCACCCGTTTGGAGAAGTAGGCTGTGATTCGATGATAAGTTAACTGGCACCGCATCGATTATATGCAACGCAGGACACACTAGATAAACTAGTAAAATCATCAACCATGTGTAGTTAACTAGTGATTATGTTTGGTTGATTGTTTTTTATAAGATAAGTTTAATGCTAGCTAGCAACTTACCTTGGCTTCTTGAGGCTTCTTGCTGTATGGTTAGTGTTGGACTAGTAACCAGAAGGTTGCAAGATCGAATCCCCGAGCTAAGTTAAAAATCTGACGTTCTGCCACTGAACAAGGCAGTTAATCCACCGTTCCTAAGCCGTCATTGAAAATAAGAATGTGTTCTTAACCGACTTGCCTAGTTAAATAAAAAAGGTTAAAAAAAATATTATTATTTATTTATTTTTAAATCGGCCACAATCGGTGTCCAAAAATGCAGATTACCTACTGTTATGAAAACTTTGAATCGGCCCTAATTAAATCAGCCACTCTGATTATTAGGTCGATCTCTAGCAGGTACCAAAGTGCCATCACCTCATTGGTTATACCCACATGGGTGACTGAAAGACAAACAAGGTCAGTGGAGGTAATGCACCATAATTTATGAGAGTTGCCAATCGCAATATAAAAGTTGAGGGAAGAGAAAGCCTGGAAGGAGGAGAGATGACTAGAAACGAGTCAGTTGATTGTTTTATGTGTGGATTAATTGTCAGAGTAGAGGACCTTGTGCATTTCAGGTAAAATAACAACTCGATGTTTATATCCCAGGACAAATTAGCTAGCAACAGCAAGCTAGCTAAATAGGACACATTAGCTACCATGTGCAAGCTAGCTAGCTAAATTGCCATAAATGTTTAATGCTTTTCGACCTGTGCCCAAATGAATGTAATTGTTTCAGAGTTTGCTCTGATATTTTAACCTGCGTGTCGTGATCGTGTTTGGTGTGGGGGGACAAAACTAATTTATGCACGATGGCACACGCGCGCAGCCAGTTTGGGTTCTTTGTAAGATACGTCCTCGTTTTTGAAAGAAAAACACATTTTTTGTCCATTAAAATAACTTCAAATTGATCAGAAATACAGTGTAGACATTGTTAATATTGTAAATGACTATTGTAGCTGGAAGATTGGGAAAAAAGTGTTATGGGCAGACAAATATAAGCTTGAGGTGTTAGGATCACAAAGAACATTTGTGAGACGCAAAAAAAATGAAGATGCTGGAGGAGTGCTTTGACGCCATCTGTCAAGCATGGTGGAGGCAATGGTCTGGGGCTGCTTTGGTGGTGGTAAAGTGGGAGATTTGTACAGGGTTAAAGGGATCTTGAAGAAGGAAGGCTATCACTCCATGTTGCAACGCCATACCATACCCTGTGGAAGCCGCTTAAATTGGAGCCAATTTCCTCCTACAACAGGACAATGACCCAAAGCACAACTTCAAACTATACAATAACTATTTAGGGAAGAAGCAGTCAGCTGGTATTCTGTCGATAATGGAGTGGCAAGCACAGTCTTCGGATCTCAACCCTATTGAGCTGTTGTTAAGAGCAGCTTGACCGTATGGTACGTAAGAAGTGCCCATCAAGCCAATCCAATTTGTGGGAGATACTTCAGGAAGCAAGGGGTGAAATCTCTTCAGATTACCTCAACAAATTGACAACTAGAATGCCAAAGGTCTGCAAAACTGTAACTGTTGCAAATGGAGGATTCTTTGAGAAAGCAAAGTTTGAAGGACACAATTATTATTTAAATTAAAAATCATTATTTATAACCATGTCAACATCTTGACTATATTTCCTATTCATTTTGCAACTCATTTAATGTATTTTACATTTCTATGTGACCCAAAACTTTTGAACAGTAGTGTATATACACAGATATGGCACCTTTTGGCTTTGTATGCCCTATGCATACAGTGCCTTGCGAAAGTATTCGGCCCCCTTGAACTTTGCGACCTTTTGCCACATTTCAGGCTTCAAACATAAAGATATAAAACTGTATTTTTTTGTGAAGAATCAACAAGTGGGACACAATCATGAAGTGGAACGACATTTATTGGATATTTCAAAGTTTTTTAACAAATCAAAAACTGAAAAATTGGGCGTGCAAAATTATTCAGCCCCCTTAAGTTAATACTTTGTAGCGCCACCTTTTGCTGCGATTACAGCTGTAAGTCGCTTAGGGTATGTCTCTATCAGTTTTGCACATCGAGAGACTGACATTTTTTCCCATTCCTCCTTGCAAAACAGCTCGAGCTCAGTGAGGTTGGATGGAGAGCATTTGTGAACAGCAGTTTTCAGTTCTTTCCACAGATTCTCGATTGGATTCAGGTCTGGACTTTGACTTGGCCATTCTAACACCTGGATATGTTTATTTTTTAACCATTCCATTGTAGATTTTGCTTTATGTTTTGGATCATTGTCTTGTTGGAAGACAAATCTCCGTCCCAGTCTTAGGTCTTTTGCAGACTCCATCAGGTTCTTCCAGAATGGTCCTGTATTTGGCTCCATCCATCCATCTTCCCATCAATTTTAACCATCTTCCCTGTCCCTGCTGAAGAAAAGCAGGCCCAAACCATGATGCTGCCACCACCATGTTTGACAGTGGGTATGGTATGGTCAGGGTGATGAGCTGTGTTGCTTTTACGCCAAACATAACGTTTTGCATTGTTGCCAAAAAGTTCAATTTTGGTTTCATCTGACCAGAGCACCTTCTTCCACATGTTTGGTGTCCCTCCCAGGTGGCTTGTGGCAAACTTTAAACGACACTTTTTATGGATATCTTTAAGAAATGGCTTTCTTCTTGCCACTCTTCAATAAAGGCCAGATTTGTGCAATATACGACTGATTGTTGTCCTATGGACAGAGTCTCCCACCTCAGCTGTAGATCTCTGCAGTTCATCCAGAGTGATCATGGGCCTCTTGGCTGCATCTCTGATCAGTCTTCTCCTTGTATGAGCTGAAAGTTTAGAGGAACGACCAGGTCTTGGTAGATTTGCAGTGGTCTGATACTCCTTCCATTTCAATATTATCGCTTGCACAGTGCTCCTTGGGATGTTTAAAGCTTGGGAAATCTTTTTGTATCCAAATCCGGCTTTAAACTTCTTCACACCAGTATCTCGGACCTGCCTGGTGTGTTCCTTGTTCTTCATGATGCTCTCTGCGCTTTTAACGGACCTCTGAGACTATCACAGTGCAGGTGCATTTATACGGAGACTTGATTACACACAGGTGGATTGTATTTATCATCATTAGTCATTTAGGTCAACATTGGATCATTCAGAGATCCTCACTGAACTTCTGGAGAGAGTTTGCTGCACTGAAAGTAAAGGGGCTGAATAATTTTGCACGCCCAATTTTTCAGTTTTTTATTTGTTAAAAAAGTTTGAAATATCCAATAAATGTTGTTCCACTTCATGATTGTGTCCCACTTGTTGTTGATTCTTCACAAAAAAATAGTTTTATATCTTTATGTTTGAAGCTTGAAATGTGGCAAAAGGTCGCAAAGTTCAAGGGGGCCGAATACTTTCGCAAGGCACTGTAAATCACTGACATTTCCTGGTTGCTAAAATTCTAATAGTTCAATGAATTTGACCTCACCCATTATAACCAGCATGTCCAGAGATACAACCTCTCTTATCGTCACCCAGTGCCTGGGCTTACCTCCGCTGTACAATCACCCCACCATACCCGCCTGCACATTATGCCCTGAATATAGTGGGGCAAAAAAGTATTTAGATCGCCACCAATTGTGCAAGTTCTCCCACTTAAAAAGATGTGGCCTGTAATTTTCATCATAGGTACACTTCAACTATGACAGACAAAATTAGTGGAAAATAATCCAGAAAATCACATTGTAGGATTTGTAATTAATTTATTTGCAAATGATGGTGGAAAATAAGTATTTGGTCAATAACAAACGTTTCTCAATACTTTGATATATACCTTTTGTTGGCAATGACGTTTTCTGTAAGTCTTCACAAGGTTTTCACACACTGTTGCTGGTATTTTGGCCCATTCCTCCATGCAGATCTCCTCTAGAGCAGTGATGTTTTGGGGCTGTTGCTGGGCAACACAGACTTTCAACACCCTCCAAAGATTTTCTACGGGGTTGAGATCTGGAGACTGGCTAGGCCGCTCCAGGACCATGAAATGCTTCTTACGAAGCCACTCCTTCGTTGCCCGGGCGGTGTGTTTGGGAACATTGTCATGCTGAAAGACCCAGCCACTTTTCATCTTCAATGCCCTTGCTGATGGAAGGAGGTTTTCACTCAAAATCTCACGATACATGGCCCCATTCATTCTTTCCTTTACACGGATCAGTCGTCCTGGTCCCTTTGCAGAAAAACAGCCCCAAAGCATGATGTTTCCTCCCCCATGATTCACAGTAGGTATGGTGATCTTTGGATGCAACTCAGCATTCTTTGTCCTCCAAACACGATGAGTTGAGTTTTTACCAAAAAGTTATATTTTGGTTTCATCTGACCATATGACATTCTCCCGATCTTCTTCTGGATCATACAAATGCTCTCTCGCAAACTTCAGACGGGCCTGGACATGTACTGGCTTAAGCAGGGGGACACGTCTGGCACTGCAGGATTTGAGTCCCTGGCAGCGTAGTGTGTTACTGATGGTAGGCTTTGTTACTTTGGTCCCAGCTCTCTGCAGGTCATTCACTAGGTTCCCCTGTGTGGTTCTGGGATTTTTGCTCACCGTTCTTGTGATCATTTTGACCCCATGGGGTGAGATCTTGCGTGGAGCCCCAGATCGAGGGAGATTATCAGTGGTCTTGTATGTCTTCCATTTCCTAATAATTGCTCCCACAGTTGATTTCTTCAAACCAAGCTGCTTACCAATTGCAGATTTAGTCTTCCCAGCCTGGTGCAGGTCTACAATTTTGTTTCTGGTGTCCTTTGACAGCTAGGACACCACCTTTGACCATAGTGGAGTTTGGAGTGTGACGGTTTGAGGTTGTGGACTGGTGTCTTTTATACTGATAACAAGTTCAAACAGGTGCCATTAATACAGGTAACGAGTGGAGGACAGAGAAGCCTCTTAAAGAAGAAGTTACAGGTCTGTGAGAGCCAGAGATCTTGCTTGTTTCTAGGTGACCAAATACTTATTTTCCACCATAATTTGCAAATAAATTCATTAAAAATCCTACAATGTGATTTTCTGGAGTTTTTTCTCTCATTTTGTCTGTCATAGTTGAAGTGTACCTATGATGAAATTTACAGGCCTCATCTTTTTAAGTCGGAGAACTTGCACAATTGGTGGCTGACTAAATACTTTTTTGCCCCACTATATATTCTACCACGGCCATAAATCTGCTCCTTTTATTCCTTGTCCCCAAAGCTCTAAGCGACCAGTTTTGATAGCCCTTAGCCGCACCCTCATCCTACTCCTCCTCTGTTCCTCGGGTGATGTGGAGGTAAACCCAGGCCCTGCATGTCCCCAGGCACCCTCATTTGTTGACTTCTGTGATCGAAAAAGCCTTGGTTTCATGCATGTCAACATCAGAAGTCTCCTCCCTAAATTTGTTTTACTCACTGCTTTAGCACACTCTGCCAACCCTGATGTCCTTGCCGTGTCTGAATCCTGGCTTAGGAAGGCCACCAAAAATTCTGAGATTTCCATACCCAACTAGAACACTTTCCGTCAAGATAGAACTGCCAAAGAGGGAGGAGTTGCAATCTACTGCCGTGATAGCCTGCAAAGTTCTGTCATGCTTTCCAGGTCTATGCCCAAACAGTTAGAACTTCCAATTTTAAAAATTAATCTCTCCAGAAAGTCTCACTGTTGCCACCTGCTACCGACCCCCTCATCTCCCAGCTGTGCCCTGGACACCATCTGTGAATTGATCACCCCCCCCATCAAGCTTCAGAGTTTGTTCTGTTAGGTGACCTAAACTGGGATATGCTTAACACCCTGGAAGTCCTACAATCTAAGCTAGATGCCATCAATCTCACACAAATCATCAAGGAACCCACCAGGTACAACCCTAAATCCGTAAACATGGGCACCCTAATTGACACTATCCTGACAAACTTGCCCTCCAAATACACCTCTGCTGTCTTCAATCAGGATCTCAGCGATCACTACCTCAGCGATCACTACCTCATTGCCTGTATCTGCTACGGGTCCGCGGTCAAACGGCCACCCCTCCTCACTGTCACACGCTCTCTAAAACACTTCTGTGAGAAGGCCTTTCTAATTGACCTGGCCCGGGTATCCTGGAAGGATATTGACCTCATCCCGTCAGTTGAGGATGCCTGATCATTCTTTAAAATGTAACTTCCTTACCATCTTAGACAAGCATACTCTGTTCAAAAAATGCAGAACTAAGAACAGATATAGCCCTTGGTTCACTCCAGCCCTGACTGCCCTCGACCAGCACAAAAACATCCTGTGGCGGACTGCAATAGCATCGAATAGTCCCCGCAATATGCAACTGTTCAGGGAAGTCAGGAACCAATACACGCAGTCAGTCAGGAAAGCAAAGGCCAGCTTTTTCAAGCAGAAATTTGCATCCTGTAGCTCTAACTCCAAAAAGTTCTGGGACACTGTAAAGTCCATGGAGAACAAGAGCATCTCCTCCCAGCTGCCCACTGCACGGAGGCTAGGTAACATAATAGAAAACTTCAACAAGCATTTCTCAACGGCTGGTCATGCCTTCCTCCTGGCTACTCCAACCTCGGACAACAGCTCCGCTCCCCCTCTTCAAAAGGGGGAGACACCCTGGACCCAAACTGCTCCAGACCTATATCCATCCTGCCCCGCCTATCTACGGTCTTCGAAAGCCAAGTCAACAAACGGATCAGTGACCATCTCGAATTCCACCGTACCATCTCCGCTGTGCAATCCGGTTTCCGAGCTAGTCACGGGTGCACCTCAGCCAAGCTTAAGGAACTAAACGATATCATAAACGCCATCGATAAAAGACAGTACTGTGCAGCAGTCTTCATCGACCTGGCCAAGGCTTTCGACTCTGTCAATCACCATATTCTTATCGGCAGACTCAGTAGCCTCGGATTTTCTAATGACTTCCTAGCCTGGTTCACCAACTACTTTGCAGACAGAGTTCAGTGTTTCAAATCGGAGGGCATGTTGTCCAGTCCTCTGGCAGTCTCTATGGGCGTACCACAGGGTTCAATTCTCAGGCCGACTCTTTTCTCTGTATATATCAATGATGTTGCTCTTGCTGCGGGTGATTCCCTGATCCACCTCTACGCAGACGACACCATTCTGTATACTTCTGGCCCTTCCTTGGACACTGTGCTATCTAACCTCCAAACGAGCTTCAATGCCATACAACACTCCTTCTGTGGCCTCCAACTGCTCTTAAACGCTAGTAAAACCAAATGCATGCTTTTCAACCGTTCGCTGCCTGCACCCGCACGCCCGACTAGCATCACCACCCTGGATGGTTCCGATCTAGAATATGTGGACATCTATAAGTACCTACGTGTCTGGCTAGACTGTAAACTCTCCTTCCAGACTCATATCAAACATCTCCAATCCAAAATCAAATCTAGAGTCCGCTTTCTATTTCGCAACAAAGCCTCCTTCACTCACGCCACAAAACTTACCCTAGTAAAACTGATTATCCTACCGATCCTCGACTTTGGCGATGTCATCTACAAAATAGCTTCCAATACTCTACTCAGCAAACTGGATACAGTGCCATCCGTTTTGTTACTAAAGCACCTTATACCACCCAACACTGCGACCTGTATGCTCTAGTCGGCTGGCCCTCACTACATGTTCGTCGCCAGACCCACTGGCTCCAGGTCATCTACAAGTCCTTTCTAGGTAAAGCTCCACCTTCTCTCAGTTCACTGGTCACGATGGCAACACCCACCCGTAGCACGCGCTCCAGCAGGTGTATCTCACTGATCATCCCTAAAGCCAAAACCTCATTTGGCCGCCTTTCCTTCCAGTTCTCTGCTGCCTGTGACTGGAACGAATTGCAAAAATCTTTGAAGTTGGAGACTTATCTCCCTCACCAACTTTAAACATCTGCTATCTGAGCAACTAACCGATCGCTGCAGCTGTTTTGTTCTACTGTATTATTGACTGTATGTTTTGTTTACTCCATGTGTAACTCTGTGTTGTTGTCTGTTCACACTGCTATGCTTTATCTTGGCCAGGTAGCAGTTGCAAATGAGAACTTGTTCTTAACTAGCCTACCTGGTTAAATAAAGGTGAAATAAATCAATAAAAATGCTGTGTGTGACAAAACAAGCTAGTGTAGAGAATCATTGTACCATCTAAACAACTGTGAAATATATTTTCAATTATCACAATTTGTATTTTTCAGCTGTTTAAAGCTGGTGTACAAAACAGAAAGTAAAACTAAACTTAACTGGAAGCATTGAAATGGAGCACAGAACAGATCTACCCCTTCTTAGACTAGCTTTCAATGAGAATTACATATCTATAATCCCATTTCTACCTGAATTTGGTCAGGTCGCCAAAAAAATTTACATGTTGAAGCTTTAAATTATGACATAGGGGTTAGGCTGTGTAGGCTATGGTTGAACATATTCGGCAAATAATGATATTAAGAGTTGTAAGCCTCGGTTTCTTGTTACTGAGTATTGAATGCAGAGTCAGGTCCTCACCAGTCACCACAAAATCATAATTATGACTAATCCCAACCTAACTGGTCACTGGAAATAACACTCTCATATTTCATAACGCTTTTAAAACAATGAAATGCACTCCAGATCGCCAAAGCAGCCAAAAGATGGTATGGGCATAATTGTCTAGAACACATCCATCCGTTTATATCGTCATGAAAAATGAAATATTTCACTTAGATGTGCTTTATCTAAACAGTGTCCAAAATGATTCAACTCTTTCTCCTTCAAGTACCATGTCGCAAGGCGCCCTGTGTATGTGAAACAGAGATATTAAATAAAGGAATGAAGAAACGCCCCATCCAACTGACTGTCGACCCATCACATTCGCGTCGTCATGCTAAATTACACGGTTACAAAACTAATCGTCACGCAATCCCTTCTCAAATTTAGAGTAAGAGGAGAGAAAGTTGCCTATTTTCCTCAAAAGTACGTAATGTCATGATTCCAAAGCTATATGATATTACAGCGAACAAGTTCATTATCGCACACCTTGGAAATGGTTTGCAACGTTGTACTTGTTTCTCGAAATTTATGGTAATGTTTTGATTTTGAGCTCGGGCTCAATTGACTCCCATTCACTCCTTGAAGGAGAGCTTATTGTCACAGAATGCACCGCGCGGCCCATGGACGATTTATAGGCAATGTTCACAATGGGCGTTAATACGATTCTAATGGAGTACCCCATCTCCTCAAAAGCATCTCTGTGGGATAGCAACGTTACTCTGCTCTCGCTCTGGGTTGAGACGCCGTTTATAGCTCAGTGGCAGAAACAAACTGGAAGTTGAACTCAGTGAGTAAGACTTCTAGATTGATAGTGCTGTTTGTTTAGGTGATTGTACAGCCAGCTTGTTACTTCACATGCTTATATTGACTCTGCTACTATTGTGTGTAGCTATGTTTTCTAGCTACCTAGCCCAGCGAGAGAGAACTGCATTGTGGGTTTTGTAGTAGATTTGAGCTGATACATATTTCCTTAAGGGATTTAACGACAAAATGAAACATTTGTCCAAATTATTTTTACGTTAGTGTGACTTACCACTCAATAATTTGTGTTTTGGGATGGATTATCCCTTCAGTAATTTTTGATATAGCAATTTTCACTGGCTAGTGACAACCGCGGAGTCGTCTAATCTAGAGCAATCTCATTTAAACATTGACATTGATTGGGAGCATTCTAGTCCCTGAAATGTTGCCAGATTGACATGTGATCGGTCTGCTTTTGGTCAATCAAAAGACAAACTTATATTTCAAGGATGTATTGCTACTCACATGATTAGTGCTGGTGGAGTATTATTAAAAATTCTGGCTACAATACTGTAGGCTATTGTTGAATTCACATGAGGCTACATTATACAACCCCCAAAAAAACAGATGACAGCAACTGTTTGATGTCCGACGTTAGTTAGGTCATTAACAGTTGGTGAATACATCTGTTTTTTTGCACTCATTTAGCTGTTTAATTATCCTAATGTGCTTGGCAAACATAGCTATGTTTAGAGGCAAACAGCTGCTCTAGCTAGTAGTGGAGTAATGGACATGACAACAGTCAGCGTACACATACATTGTGGCTAGTTAGTTAGCTCAAGTCAAGGCTAATAATGAACAAGATTAACTATATAAAATCAGGTACCTAGCTAGAATTGCGTTTTCTAACTACCTAACTAGTCAATTTTTACAGTAAACTGGGTTACACTTTAGTTGGTTAACTAGCTAACTACACTATTTTAGTATTCAAGTGACTAGTTACCTGGCTGGAGAGCAGAGGGTAGGTAGCCGACTAAACTGGA
Source organism: Oncorhynchus masou masou (assembly GCF_036934945.1). Taxonomy (NCBI): domain Eukaryota; kingdom Metazoa; phylum Chordata; class Actinopteri; order Salmoniformes; family Salmonidae; genus Oncorhynchus; species Oncorhynchus masou. Next base: position 23,942,306 of record NC_088223.1, on the reverse strand, counting down.
GTTGAGTTTAATCGGCTAGGGGGTGGGTAGCTAACGTTAGCTAGCTAACTAGCTTCACTGGCAGACGTCAACAGGTAAAATAACTGGTTTATAAAACATGCCCTTTCACTTACCTCAGACTGGTTTCACACGGCTAAGTTAGCTAGCTTGTTTGTTAATACAAATAAAATGTTAACAGTTAGCTAAATTGTGTTGCTAGCCAAACCAGACCAATACGCTCCTGCTGCTTTCCGACAAAAGCAACTGAATAACGTTAACTCTACCCCTGACAAGGAGGACGCAGTTGCACGGTCGGTATATTTAACTTAACTACCCGAAGTCATAAATGTAATTTTCTGCTAAATACATACATATTTCTGATATCGTAGCTTATGTATCGTACGCGAGCTACCAAATGTAATAAGCCATTTGGTCCCCTCACCAGTGAGTCGTAAGGTACAGTACGCAGCAGCAGTAGGCTCGTGAGGCAGAGATCGGTATATAATGACGAGATGCTCATATCTCCGCCCCAACAATGGAGTCGTTGTCCCAAAGGCAGGAAGGCAGGTGATTAGCTCCAAAATAAGCCCATAGGCACAAATTATGCTTATTTTAGACATTTTCGCGAGAGTGAAACATATTGCTATACCTCTTCCTCTTTGACTGAGGTCAAATTTCCCTCCTAGATTTCCCTGTCAAATCTTTAATTAAGGCTGGCCCCCCATCTCATTTGATTATTATTTGGATTATTCAAATCATGCTGCCAATCAGTCATCCAGTAGCTACTGTAGGCTACTACTGTAAAATATTACCTGAACCTGCAATGTATTGTGCTTTCCTGATGAGACGCATTCTCTTGGGCTCGAAATAGACAACAGGATGCACTGTTTCCTCTACCAGTATTGACCTCAATGAACATGCGCTCAACCCCCTTTTGCTTCATCACACTCTAAAATGTTCCGTACATTTTACAAGCAGTTGGCTACCTGTCCAAACTATCTGTCCCTAATGAAAAGGAAAGTGCGACTTAATTGAAATAGGGCTATCTTCTGTAAACCACCTCTACGTTGTCACAACACAACTTGATTGGCTCAAAGAAATTAAGAAGGAAAGAAATTCCACAAATTAACTTTTAAAGGCACACCTGTTAAAATGCATTCCAGGTGACTACCTCATGAAGCCGGATGATAATACAAAGAGTGTGCGACGCTATAGGGTGGCTACTATATACAATATATTTACATTTGTTTAATACTTTGTGGTTATTACATGATTCTGTATGTGTTATTTCATAGTTTTGATAGTCTTTACTATTCTACAATACAGAAAATTGTAAAAATAAAGAAACTGTTGAATGTGTAGATGTCCACACTTTTGACTGGTACTGTACCTGAGAGATATAAAGATTTGCATTATTATTTTTTATTTTTTTACATGCATTTAACCCATTATTTTTGGTACTAAACAGTTTCCATGTATTTATTTTTATTTAGCCATGTAGGCAGTTAACCCACTGTTCCTAGGCCGTCATTGAAAATAAGAATTTGTTCTTTAACTGACTTGCCTAGTTAAATAAAGGTTAAAAAATATATATATTAAAAAAAGCGACAAAAACAACAGTTACAAACAAACGTACAGTCAACAACACAGTGTAATGTAGAAGAGTAGGGAGGTAAGGCAATAAATAGGCCATAGAGGAGAAATAATTCAAATTTAGTGATTAACACTGGAGTGATAGATGTGCAAATGATGATGTGCAAGTAGAGATACTGAGGTGCAAGAGGGTAAGTAATAATATGGGGATGAGGTAGTTGGGTGTGCTATTTACAGATTGGCTGTGTACAGGTACAGTGATCGGTAAGCTGCTCTGACAGCTGATGCTTAAAGTTAGAGAGGGAGATATAAGACTACAAGAGATACTTCCATTCATTAAAAAAAAACGGGTACTTGGGGGCCTTCAGAAGAGTCTTGTGAGGCCTGTGGGCGTCCTAGAGCAAAACAACTGACATGTACCTGTTTAAGAGTCTCAGAAGTTGGCAGATCAGCTGTACCGACATCATACAAGTCCCAAGACGTTTGTGGGGGTCGTAGAGCCAACCGGAGACTGAAATATTAGTGAGAGTCTCACCTTTTCATAGAGGGGTCATAATAGTTTGTAGGCCAACCCGTTGGGACAATAAAGACGCGAGAAGACCGATTGTTGGGATATCTCATAGTCTGACAAACACCGTTTTAGCTGTCACCTTTCACGGCAAGATGCGGAAGTGCGACATCGACGGAAATGGTGGTGAAATGTTTTGTTGAATTTGCACGGCTCGACCGACTGTAAATGTAAAAAATAGACATTGAACTGACGTCTGTGCCCAGTAGGTGCCCCTCAATGAGGCCAACAGGAAGCTTAATCTGATTTGTGTCTAGTTCATAACTGTAAATAACTTGCACAAAGCAACACTCTAGTTAGGGTGTCATAGTACCCCCCCAACCCAATTTGTGTGTGAGGAGGAGATGAAGGCCATCTTTTTGGGGGCCTATGTTGATGTTGTAATTGAATAGTAAAATCTTTTTTTTTCTTTTTTTTTTTTGAGGCAGAGCACCCAGTGCCATTTTTAATTGGGGAGGACTGGCTCGTGGTAATGGCTGGAGTAGAATGCTATCAAATGCATCAGACACATGGATTCCATGTGTTTAATTCCATTCGCTCTGTTCCGGCCATTATTATGAGCTGTCCTCCCCTCAGCAGCCTCCTGTGGTGTCAGCTATGATACCTTGAGTTTAAAAATAATCTCTTGATAATTGAGCTACAGTAAGTGAAGTGGATCAACACTTGGATGATGATAACATAATTACATTATTGGTCCATGATCTGTCCTAAACATACTGTAAATGCATAAGTTATTTATGTAATTCTCTTCATGGTGATGTATCCTGAAATATGTACACAAAGGTAGAAACATTTCATATCTTCCATTGCATGTGTACATATTTCAGGCTACATCACCATGAAGAGAATTACATAAATAAATATTTCTTAAACTTATAGAAGGCAATATTGTCTAGTGTCTTGTCAACATCAACATAGGCCCCCAAAAAGATGGCCTTCATCTCCTCCTCACACACAAATTGGGTTGGGGGGGGTACTATGACACCCTAACGATAGCCAGTGTGTAGAATAAGACTATCGTTCTAACAAGCTCCTCCCCTAAACAAGACCAAATTTGTTTGGTCTGGACTCGACCAAATCTGTTCCAGTCATATGTTTGGACATTACGGTACAGTATACTACTGTCCAGTAAAGTAGAGCATATTACATTATACTGTACTCTACTTGTGTGCTCTACGGTGCTGTACTGCACTATACTCTACTGTACTGTATTTTACTGCTCTTTACTGTGCTCTACTGCAACTAGTTTGTGACTACTATGATTTCCCATTGTGACCAATTCAATTGCAGCCATTCTGTTACAGATTTTTCGGGTCACTCTGTTTAGCAATTTGATAACAGAGTGTTTTAAATACTTAGTAATTCATAATCAAAATTGTTAGCAGTAAAAACACTAACTAATTAGTAGGTCTACCTTTTACTTCTGTGAACTTTCAGAATTTTCCCTCATGAGGGAGAGAAATGTGAAAATATCTTAAAGATATGGGGGTTATGGTGACAGAATGACAAGACACTAGACAATATTTCTTAAACTTATAGAAGGCAAATCATTTCTGCAAAACGGAATATAAATGTTGATATTAGTTGGCAAGGGCCTTAACTTCAATGTAGTTGTGTTTTAATATATTTCAAATACATTTTAAGACTTTGTAGTAGATGTTTTTAAGACCTCTTTTGCGTCTGCGTGACAAGAAATCAAAGCCTTTGCTTATTCTTAATTGTTACAATGTAAAACATTTTTGTAAACGTATCTATGCCTTCATTTCCCCAAAATATAGACTCTTCGCTTTCATTTGACACAATTTGATATGCATCTATAAACTTCCCATGTTGGTGCTCATGGGTCCTTTTTTACATAGAAATGACCATAGAATACTCTATCCCATTAATGGGTTTACATGGCTGTGTGTGTGTGTGTGTGTGTGTGTGTGTGTGTGTGTGTGTGTGTGTGTGTGTGTGTGTGTGTGTGTGTGTGTGTGTGTGTGTGTGTGTGTGTGTGTGTGTGTGTGTGTGTGTGTGTGTGTGTGTGTGTGTGTGTGTGTGTGTGTGTGTGTGAGAGAGAGATTAGTCTTCTGTAGAGGACTGTATTAGCCATTAGTAAATGTGTAACAGATTTTGGTAACACTTTATTTGGATAGTCCCTAGTAGATGTTCAATAACCGTCAACAACATTTCAACTAACTATCCTCTACCCTAGCCCTACACTAAACTTAACCCTTAACCTAACCTTAAACTTAACCCTCACCCCACCCCTTATTCTAAACCTACCCGTAGCAAGTATTTGCTCATCAACAGACAGTTTGTTGATAGTATGACCATCTGTACATCCTCTATATGGGACTATCCAAATAAAGTGTGACCCATATTTTTATAATCATTGTCCATTCACAGAGAGAGCGCATTGTGGGAATCTGGAGTCATTTCACTGTTGGACATGTTATTCCCCCCTGAAGTGTTTAAAATAAAAATCTTTGTATTCAATGGAATACACTGCCAATCTTTATCCAAAGCCAAGGCCTAGCCAGCCAATTCAGTAAAACCCCAGATGTGTTATGGAAGAAAACAGCACTTTTCCATTCAGAAGGAGGCAGATAAAGGGATTATTTTTGCACTCGGGAGGAAATCCCCATTAAAATCCAAATGAATAAGAATCATATTAATCCAGCAAGAATTACTGCATGAACATCAATAATGCAATTGTATTTTTGTACTCTTGTAAAAATGAGCTGATTTGTGTAGTAATGCGCCTCTGTCGTTCCCTTTTTGTTCTGTGCCATGTGTAGACCCCAGCAGCAGTTCTGTATTTCCATTACCTTCCATTTAACAGGGCAGAAAGATGGTAGCATGCAGCTTGTTGGCAGATGATGCCTTTGTTTTGATGGTCTCATAAACCAGCATATTTGCTCCCTGCTGAGAAGTCACGTCGTGTTGACTATATCACTGCTACCATGCAATTGGGGTTTGAACAGTGCCTGGCTGCAGGCTCCTGAAAGAGAACCTGATGAGATCAGGTGTGTTTGATCAAAAGCATAAATTGAACACACGTCATTACTCTGGAAACTAAATAGTGAGATATGTCATGCCCTGAGAGACTTGAGCAAGGAAAAATGCACTCGGCTTCAACTCCGTGCAGCGACAGTGACTCCCTTTCTATTCACTGTGTTCTTATCATGCTGCGTTGACATGTCCCATACTTGATAGTCTTTAAATAGGCTAACTGTGCACCACATACATACAGGGTATCATCATAATGGTTGTGGAAAGGAAACAAACCCAGCTGTTCTCTAAAACCATCTCAAGGACAGAGGAACTGCCTATCCAGATAGTTTCAGAAACTATCTCTCTCCTACTGCATGTATAATATAGTCTACTCTACTGTATAACATATAACTAACCACTACCAGCTCCAAGATGCATCCTTTATCATTTTTCCAAGCACGTCTCACATCTGTGGTAGTAAATTCACCCCCTTTTGACCTTAGAGGATGCAGAGATAGTGACAAACACATCCCTTCCTTCCCTTACTTCCAGGTGCTTTTGGAATGCAGGTGTCCCTAGACCTTGTGGTGCCTAGATTCAATTTAGCCCATGCTCTATGTCCTGTCTTCACATTGTGTAATGCCACATGCCTCCTAGACCTTTCAATCACTATTATAGACTGTTTATGGTCTCACTTTGGCTTTACATTCCATGAGGGAAGGGACTAAACAGGCAAAAGGTGGGTGACAATGAAAATTGTTGCCTCAAAGCTTTTGACCCTGTAAAGGTAACACTAACCTATAAGATGACGATATGGAAAGGATTGTTGTAAACCTTAGGACATGTCTGCCGTATCATCCCTTTGACAACTCATTTACTATCTCTTGAAGTTTCATATATCTAACATCTTGTTATTCTGAGCGTTTTTATGACTCTAGACCTACAACCAGTCAACTAAAGCCTTGGCCTATGTGAAAAAATCTTGGTGCTCGGCTTTACATGCACAATCCTTCAGGAAATGTGCTCCTTTATGTTCATGAAATTGTTGCACACCATGTAACTGCAAGCATAAACTAAATGGGGAACGTTTTTATGCCAGTTCTTGAGTCATCTAGTCATAGGCTTTCCAGGTTACGGGATTAGTACACTTGATGTCTTCATCCCACAAAAAAGGCTAAACCAATAGCACATGTCAACACTAGGCCCAGAGGACAATGAAGTAAGTCAACTCAAAAAGAAGGAAAACAAACAACCAATGTTGCATCATTTGGTGAGATAGGTAGTCTGTCCACGACAGGGCTCTAAACCAACAGAACGAACACAAGGTCATGCTGCAATTCATTCGAGTTTTTATCAAATGTGTTTTGTGGTTTTATCTGTGTGATTCCCAGTTTACTGCATTCTCATTGTAGGAATGTTGTAGTGAGTGACTGGCTGGCCACCATAAATTCAACCAAACACTGAAGTGGAAGACAACGTCTTTTGTCAGTACCTGTTTCTATTTAAAGCTTTGATCATTGCACTTCACTTTCACAGGAGACTGGAGGTACATATTCTGTGGGAATAAGATGGCTGCTGCTATAGCGGTGATGCAAACGATTTTGTGCTGTGACCTATTTCCTGCTTCTGGCTGAGAGCTGTCCACAGTAGGATGCGTACCAAATGGCACTCTATTCCCTATATAATGCACTACTTTTTTACCAGGGCCCATAGGACTATGTAGGGAATAGTCTGGGTCCCAAATGGCACCCTATGTGGCTCTAGTTGTGCAGAAACACACCGTCAAGTTTGAGGGTAATTCTGCTGAGTATGCAATGGGATGCTATGTCCCCTTTACTTGGGCCTCATTGCACAGAGTGGCGTGTAAGGCTTCCACAAGGTCTCTCCATCTCTTCCTGTCCCCCTTAGCTTTAACTGGGGTTAACTGTGCACCATGTCAACAGCTTCAAACCCCTCAACAGGTTCATAAAAATGCCTCAACAGCTTCAAATGCCTCAACAGCTTCAAACCCTTCCTGTTATTATTTTGTTGGTCGACATAATTGCCTCTCCTCTGTGTTGGTCACTTAACTCTGTTTACAAGAGGTTTATTTTTTTACATAGGGTCATGACTGATTTATATAGATATACAGTCGGGTATTTATATTTAAAAAATTATATTGTTCTAAGTAGTAAAACATAATTATTGGCACCCCTGTTTTCAATACTCCGGCACCCTCTCCTTGCATCTTTCTTTCGATGCCAAACCCACCACTGGTGTGCGTGATCAAAGGGCTCGATTTGTGTCTCATCTGATCATAGCACCGGTTCCAATCCAAGTGCCAATGCTGTTTTAGCAAACTCCAGGCATTTACAATTGTTGGATGACATGAAAATACAGTTCTTTGGCCACGCACACCCAGTGGTGGGTTTGGCCTTGAAAGAAATATGCATATGCAGAAAAGTACATTATGCCTACTGTAAAATAAGGTGGTGGATCTTTGATGTTATGGGGCTGTTATGCTTCCACTGGTCTTGAGGTCCTTGTTAAGGTCAACTGCATCAAACTCTACCAGGTACCAGGACATTTTAGCCAAAAACCTGGTTGCCTCTGCTAGGAGGCTGAAACTTGGCCGCAAGTGGATTTTCTACCAAGACAATAACCCCGAGCACACATCAAAATCCACAAAGAAATTGTTTATTGACCACAACATCAACATTTTGCAAAAGTCTTCTCAGTCTCCAGACTTGAACCTCAATAAATGTGTGTTTTGCATTCTGTATATAGAAATGGTCTAAGATCCCTCCCAATGTGTTCTGCAATCTCATAAAACATCTTTGAAAAAAGTGCAGGAGTATTGAAAACAGGAGTGCCAATTATTTTGACTTTCTTTTTTTAGATTTGTTTTTTATTTGTTAAACAAAGCAATTGTATTAGTATAAAATATAATTTTCACCATAAAATAGCATTGTATTACTTTATACAGTCTTTTTTTGGTTGAATCAACGTTGTTTCCACGTCATTTCAATAAAATTAGCTTGAACAAATGTGGAATAGACGTTGAATTGACGTCTATACCCAGTGGGGTCATTGTATGTCCATTTCACTCATTATAATGGCTGATCTACTCTCAAATTATTTCAAAAACTTTTAAATAATTAGTTTCAGACCTGCATACCTACCATCACACAAGATCTGTCTAAAATCAAGGGCTAGGTAAGCATGTAAAAGTAAGAAATCCAAACATTAAAAAGAGAACTCACCTCGAGTCTGGAAGCGTGAAAAAGAGAAAGTAAAAAATAAGAGCAGGAAGCCCAATGAACCATGGGGGAGGAATACAAACCCTGGTTCTTATCTGGCATGTGCTTGATAAAAACTTCAACGGTAAACAATCTGTATACTGCACACGTTGTTAGTTTTATTTAGTGCAGCATTGTCTGTAGCTATGTGGGATTATGTGTTTGTATATGGTATGTCTTCAGCCTCTAGGAAACCATGTGTTCAGCAGGGGGAGTTGACTTTAAAAACAATTAAATGGTAGATTTTATGAGGACCGAGACAGAGGCAAGGGTCAAAGGTTCAATGTTATTCATGTCTAAAGGATGGCCTCCCTAGATGCTAGTTCATTTCAGTAGACTCGGTGTTGTTTAGTCTGTGGGAAAGGACAACACAGTGTTGTGGAAAATGTGTCCTGTAGTGTTTTGGTAAAGTAGTGTTTTGGTAAGGCCCAAGGTAAAGTTAAGCAGAAGACCTGCCTCTCCCTTTCCAGATGACGGACATTTTAAAATGCAACACGCTGTCCATACCACTGTGGCCAACGTGGTACCAGAGAGGAAAGGGCCCTGACACACAGGTTTCAAATACCGTCATTTTTCAAAAATGGTAGTCTTTCTAACACATCAGTCACTAGAGATACTGTAGCATACATGGTTGAAACATTTGCATAATTGTAGAAGATTCAAACTATCCATTGTCGAAGGTGTGATACCACATCACAATGTACAGACGGTTATGCAAATAGTCCACCCTATCTAGCTCTCCAGTAACCAAAGGGAAATGGTTCTGTGTATTATCATATAGAGCAGTAGGCAGCTCTTGACCTAGCTACAATAACATAGAGATCCTATTAAATCACAAATGTGCTAAATTTCTAGTATTCCTAATTCTATGATACCTACACTATAGACATCATAACCTAGCTTTTTCCCAGAACACGTGACATGAGCAGCTGGGACCCTGGTGACATCACCTGGTTCCAGTGAGAACACCCAAGGAGAACATAGAAATAAGTGAAGGGAAGGCTCTTCGTCTACCTCAATGCACTGTACAAGGGAAACATTGGGAATAAACCTTTTAATATACAGTATGTATTGCTGTCTTCAGCTGGAGTGCCTTTGTTTTTTTTAAATTGTCAAATAAGTCACATCAATTTATTGTAGTCCTGAGTTACTGCACTGAGGACTACAAGTGTTCCTAAAGACACAGAAAAGGCTATTCTCTCCAACAGAGAGTAAACCAATACAGGGGGCATACTTTCAGTGCCAGAAAGCCGTTACGGCTGCTGTTTCAGTAGGCCCAGTTTATTTAGCTGGACATTCAATATGTTAGCCAGGGCATGAAATAAGCACCATGACCATAGCCTAGGGGAATTTGTTGTAATAAAGGGTTCTATTAAAAGTTAGTGGGCTGCCCAGGGATGCTGAAAAGAGAGTGACCACAAGGCATATTATGTTTGATTGCAAAGGGATAGTGAACACACACCTGTTGTAGTGTCTGCTTTCATTACAAGGGTCAATCATCATGGGGTTGCAACCCAGAGCAACAGCTAAACAAATACAGCCTGTCCTGCACAGATAGCAGGTGTCTGACTCTTAGTGCAGCAATCTTTTTGTCCTTTATATCGACCGTCTAATGTCCAATGAATCAAGTCAAATTTGCTATCACAGTTCATTGACCTTTTTTTAAGTTAAAATTTTACCCACAGTAAACACCTGAGATGTATAACACAATTTGAACACAACGAATGCCCACCAAAGATCAATAGTTTTAGCCATAGCAACCAAAACCCTGAAAGATTCACTGTATAATATGTTAGAATGAGAATTAGACATCTATAGCAGTAACCAACAGGGTTGTTGAATTTAAGTGATCCAAGAAGTAATAATCAAGTGTTTTTTTAATACATGTATTCAGTTACTCTCCAACCATGGCAACCAATCAACACCACAATAAACTATCTGTAATGTCATGAATCAAATAAATTCTCTTCAGTTGCCACTTTGGGAACCTTCAGCCTTTCAAATGGAGGCAGAGGAAGCTCAATCCATCATAATGGATCCTGTCCCACATTCCCAATGAATCAAGTCCTTGCCTGTGTCCCAAATAGCACCCTATTCCCTACATAGTGCACTACTTTTGACCAGAGCCCTATGAGCTGTGGTCAAAAGACACAGACCCTCTTGGCATAGACCATGACTGAAGCCCATGTCATTGGACTGTCAACACTCTCCTATAAATAGATGGATAGATAAGAGTGAAGCTCCTTTCTTCAGTGATTTCATCAGCTGCAGATGATCCATCACGTGGATCAGACCTGTTCTGGAAACGCTGCTGGTGCCTGAATGATGATGAGAGATGAGTCATGTTTTGGTATTTTTGAGGGAATAATAACAGCAAAAATCTTAGTTGCGTTTTGTTTTTGGATGCTGTAAAATCACTGTATTGTGCACAAGGCATTTGGGAAACACGTGACATTTTCACTATCCTTCGGACCTTTTTGATGATTTAACCCGATCCTAATGATATTTCCTCTACTCACTGGAGTATCTGTGATAAAGATAAAGATAAATATGGATGTCATTATAAAAGACCAGCTGGAGAAATCTGAACATCCTCTTGGATCTGCATAATGTTTGTAAACAAGTGCTGCCACCTTCTGGCATAATGAGCTTATGCCTCTGCCTCAAATGGCAGCCCATTCCCTATATAGTGCACTCCTTCAAAAGTAGTGCACTATAAAGGGAATAGGGTGCCGTATGGGATGAAGATAATGACTTATCCGATCAAACTAATAACCAACAAACCTACTCACAATTACCATTGTCCACTGAAGCAGTGGTGTTTTTCTCTCTTGAGAAAATAATAAGTCATTATTGTCTGTAATGGAGGTTTGAACCTGACTCTATGATTTGCATCACCAGCTGCTACTCTGGGTCAACAGGCTGGCAATCCTACCCCAGTGATTTCTAGTGAAGTGTGTTGTGATCAGAGAGAACAGCTGTAATGCTGCACTTAACAGATCTATCCATCTCTCTCTCTCCTTCCATCCCTCCATTTTTCACTCTTGGTCCCTTGATCTGACAAAATCCATCTCTCTCTCTGCCAGATCAAGGGACAGAGTCTCTTAACCTCCCTCCATATCCCTCCTCTCATTCACCACTTTAACATTTGGAGAGTTTGGGACTATTAAGGTTCTAGCTGCATTTTTGTCAAAATGTAGTTATTGATGTAGCCTTGTTCTGTTCAATGTTCTCTACCTATATAGTACTCTAAATACCAAAATGCATGTTAAGTTCAAAAGAATACAGATTAAAATTGCTGACACCATTCAAACCAACTGGTTCAGAATTTGAAAGAAAATTATCTCAGGAGTCATCTTTTTGCAGATAGAGCCTTTATAGAACCAGCAGTGAAATTGAACAGTGGACAGATACTCTACTGTGTCCTGATGGACCCAGCAGCGACATGGAACAGAAGACAGATACTGTACTGTGTCCTGATAGAACCAGCAGCGACATGGAACAGAAGACAGATAGAACCAGCAGCGACATGGAACAGAAGACAGATACTGTACTGTGTCCTGATAGAACCAGCAGCGACATGGAACAGAAGACAGATACTGTACTGTGTCCTGATAGAACCAGCAGCGACATGGAATAGCAGACAGATACTGTACGGTGTCCTGATAGAACCAGCAGCGACATGGAACAGCAGACAGATACTGTACTGTGTCCTGATAGAACCAGCAGCGACATGGAACAGAAGACATACTGTACTGTGTCCTGATAGAACCAGCAGCGACATGGAACAGAAGACAGATACTGTACTGTGTCCTGATAGAACCAGCAGCGACATGGAACAGAAGACAGATACTGTACTGTGTCCTGATAGAACCAGCAGCGACATGGAACAGAAGACAGATACTGTACTGTGTCCTGATAGAACCAGCAGAGACATGGAACAGAAGACAGATACTGTACTGTGTCCTGATGGAACCAGCAGCGACATGGAACAGAAGACAGATACTGTACTGTGTCCTGATAGAACCAGCAGCGACATGGAACAGAAGACAGATACTGTACTGTGTCCTGATAGAACCAGCAGCGACATGGAACAGAAGACAGATACTGTACTGTGTCCTGATGGACCCAGCAGCGACATGGAACAGAAGACAGATACTGTACTGTGTCCTGATAGAACCAGCAGCGACATGGAACAGAAGACAGATACTGTACTGTGTCCTGATAGAACCAGCAGCGACATGGAACAGAAGACAGATACTGTACTGTGTCCTGATAGAACCAGCAGCGACATGGAACAGAAGACAGATACTGTACTGTGTCCTGATAGAACCAGCAGCGACATGGAACAGAAGACAGATACTGTACTGTGTCCTGATAGAACCAGCAGCGACATGGAACAGAAGACAGATACTGTACTGTGTCCTGATAGAACCAGCAGCGACATGGAACAGCAGACATATACTGCACTGTGTCCTGATGGAACCAGCAGCGACACGGAACAGCAGACAGACACTGTACTGTGTCCTGATAGAACCAGCAGCGACATGGAACAGCAGACAGACACTGTACTGTGTCCTGATAGAACCAGCAGCGACACGGAACAGCAGACAGACACTGTACTGTGTCCTGATTCTCCTCTCTGTATTCATGTGGTTCAAATGCGACATGGAAAAACACTGAAGAACCCAACCGTAACAGATTATGTTTAACAACCGCTGATCAAACTCCTGGCAAATGTAAGACTCTGTGACAATGTTAGACTCACGTCCCATACATTCATGCTTCACTTATCAGACATTGAGCCAACAGAAATGTACTACTTAGTCTGTATCATACCATCTTAAACAATAGAGGAGAGTGACACAAACAGACAGACAGACAGAAAGAAAGACAGGCACTCTCCATTTCATGAAGCTTTATCCCACAGCTACCCCATGGCAGGAGGCCTAGGCAGCCAGGCTCATATACATGTACACACTGCTCTGCCTCCTCTCCTAGTTCAATAACTCAATTATACAAGACAAAAAGAACCAACACACACTTTGTTCAACTTAAGATAACAATAGCAATAGAATAACAACGATGATGATGATAATAATAATAATAATAATTACAACCATAGTCAAATATTGTATATTTCCAGGTCTTATAATTCTCAAAAATTCCTAATATTACACAGTCAGTCGTTTTTAAGGTGCACCATAACCTCTGCATGTGACATTTTCAATAAAACTTAACACATGTTGCACTATAACACACCGTGAAGAAGTGACATACATCATTTTTTGCTTTTTTTGTTCATTTTTCAACAAGTATTTCTTTGCAGAGTTTTCCTCCTCCTTCTCGACCTCTGCGGCATTAGGTATATGTTTTTAGTCATTTAAAAGCAGTCCATAGTTGTTGTTTTTTGTTTGGCACACTTTTTATTTCTAAGCTGCTGTGTCGTGTGGCACAAACTGATTGGATGGACCGGTGGCCTGGTGTCTCAGAGGACTTCTGGAGGGAGACGAAAGGGAGAGAGAGAGAGAGAGAGAGCAAATCATTCATTTGTGCTTCAATTGGGAATATGAGCTATATTCTACAGTACATAATGGCCTACTGTGTATGAGGACATAATATAAGATGTAATTGGTCCTATTGCTTTCTTTGTTTGCTTTGCTTGGTTTAGGCTGTCTTCCAGACCGGCTGTGGGTTCTTGGCATGATGAATGGGGACTTGCTTCCCAACCAAAGGGGCCTGCCCAAACAGGACTGGGACCCTGTCCCACATAGGGCATGTTTCCCAAGCTCCCTGAGGCTGAGACCCAGGCTTGGAGATAGTGGTAGAGGTTTGGAGCCCCCTCTCTGCATACTGTAGTAATAGTTCTAGTCTAATTATGCTATAATTAGCCTGCCTTTCAGGCTGCCTTTAAGTTCTAGTTAATTACAGCATAATTAGACCTGCCTTTCAGGCTGCCTTTAAGTTCTAACTAATTACAGGATAATTAGACCTGCATTGTAGTCATTTAGCAGACACTCTTATCCATAGCGACTTAGTTAGTGCATTCATCTTAAGATAGCTAGGGGGGACAACCACATATCACAGGCATATAAAGTACATTTTCCCTCAATGTAGTAGTCAGTGCTAGAAGGGGGAGGGGTCGAGGCCTGCCTTTAAGTTTGCCTTTATGTTCTAGCTAATTACAGCTAGAACTGTGCTGAGCTATACACATGCTGGTATTTTGGTTATAGAGCAATGGATTGCTTACAGTGATAAAACACTTTATTTGTAATGTTGAAATAAGCATTTTGATCATAAGGCATGTATGTAGGAATGAATCCTGACCTGCATAGCTACCTGCAGCATGCTGAGGCTTCATTGGACATGTTTTCATGAGGAAGGGCTCCAGGATTGGGTCACTGACTATGTCACTCCCCAGTTGCCCTGGCCCACCTTTGCTGCTCCCGCTGTGATTGGGCATCTGAATGATCTGCTCAAAGTCAGCAGCCTCACCATTGGCTGAGAGACCGTTCTGGTGTTTGGCTGGCTGGACACCGTTCAGCACAGGGGCAGACTCTGCTGCACTCTGCTTGCTCTCAGGAGCTGCAGAAAGAAAAGTTACAAGTTAGTCAAGGACCATTTTCCATTGTTGACTGGCTTCTTTTTTTTCACATGTTGGAGAGTCAGCAGTGACACTCTACAAATGTAATTGATATAGTTTACTCTTAAACAAATACTGTACATAGCCCTTAACAGGCTGGGTTTTCAAGGATGGAGGGAGAACAAAGTGACATTGCAAGTTACATCGCAGCGAACTTACCTTTACTTCTGTCCGTAGTGTCCTTGCCATTGGCCTGTGCTGGGGAAGTGGAATCCTTCGGCAGTGTAGGCTAGAAGAACATAAAATGGCACATGGTTGCCATGCATCAACCAAGGGTGCTACACATTGGTGGTGCTTTGACGATCTGGAAGAGCACTATATAAATGCAGTCAAACAAAGAGGGGGGGTAGGTCTATACGAAAATAAGAAAATGTATACACACTACTGTAAGTCACTCTGGTTAAGAGCGTCTGCTAAATGACTAAAATGTAAATGTATTAAGGTCTATAAAGCACTATATAAATATAATATAGTATTATTATTATAAGGGTTTTAATATGAAGCATAGGCCTTACACTACTCGCCTTTTCTCCATCATCACGACTCACCTTTTCTCCATCATCACGACTCACCTTTTTCTCCAGCATCACGACTCACCTTTTTCTCCAGCATCACGACTCACCTTTTTCTCCAGCATCACGACTCACCTTTTTCCTCCAGCATCACGACTCACCTTTTTCCTCCAGCATCACAACTCACCTTTTCTCCAGCATCACTACTCTTACGTGTCCTCTTCATGATCTCCTCAAGGCGCTGTGAAATTCAACAGCAGAGGCAGATTAAGGCATCATCATTTCATTTTTTACAACTAATGTATTGTATTTCAACAGATTTTTATATAGACTTAGATATTTTCCTTGTAAGGATACATGATAGGAATTTTGATACACACTGTAAAAACTACAGACATGCTTGACTTTTCCACTTTGCTTCCCCCTCCATCCCTCTGTCTCTGATCCCTCCATCCTTCTCTACCTTCTTTCTCTCCAGGCGTGCCTGTTCCTCCTTCTGGAAGTGCTTCTCTCTCTCCAAGCGCTGACGCTCTGCCTCCTCACGAGCTCTGACATCAGCCTCTTCCCTCTGACACAGACAGACAGGGGAAAGCAACATGATCAATAGATTATCAATAGTATGATTGAATAGGCCTATTATATGTGATGTTATTATGATAACAAGGAAATGACTTGACAATGAAATGGAACCATGTCAATCTTGATTAACGGAAAATAGAATTAGGATACATTCTTTCAAGGTCATTTGTAAAATGTATCATTTTGCCAATTTGAACATCTAGGGAATTGATAAATAAATAAATTCCCTAACCACTAGGTGGCAGTAAAAGTCTACACTGCAGCAGGCACTGTAGGGCAGGGCTTGATGTCTCAAATAATAATTCCCTTACATGGCTCACGGGGTAGTTAGATTTTTTAAACATTTATTTAACTAGGCAAGTTGGTTAATAACAAATTATTATTTACAATGACAGCCTAGGAAGAGTGGGTTAACTACCTTGTTCAGGGGCAGAATGACAGATGTTTACCTTGTCAGCTTGGGGATTTGATCTAGCAACCTTTTGCTTACTGGCCCAACGCTCTAACTACTAAGCTACCTGCCACCCCTTTATCACTGAGTAATCAGTAATAAACAGATTTTGTGAATGGAGGGATGAAAACCAAGCTATGATACGTCAGAATCACATCTGTCATTAATTAGACCAACCGAGGGGATTTAAAAAAATATATAATTTATTTGTATTTTTTAACTAGGCAAGTTTGTTAATAACAAATTCTTATTTTCAATGATGGCCTAGGAACAGTGGGTTAACTGCCTTGTTCAGGGGGAGAACAATGTGTTTTTCCTTTGTCAGCTTGGGGATAAGATCTTGCAACCTTTTGATCAGAAGTCTGACACTCTAACCACTAGGCTACCTGCCGCTCCAAGTTTAAGCTTGGAATGACAACATCAATAATATGTTATGCTTCACAAATAGTGCAAAAAAACTAAACTACCTACAGTTAAAGTCGGAAGTTTACATACTCTTAGGTTGGAGTCATTAAAACTCGTTTTTCAACCACTCCACAAATGTATTGTTAACAAACTTTAGTTTTGGCAAGTCGGTTAGGACATCTACTTTGTGCATGACACAAGTCATTTTTCCAACAATTGTTTGCAGACAGATTATTTCACATCTAATTAATTCACTGTATCACAATTCCAGTGGGTCAGACTTTTACAAACACGAAGTTGACTGTGCCTTTTTAAACAGCTTGGAAAATTCCAGAAAATTATGTCATGGCTTTAGAAGCTTCTGGGATGCTAATTGACATCTTTTGAGTCAATCGGAGGTTTACCTGTAGATATATTTCAAGGCCTACCTTCAAACTCGGTGCTTCTTTGCTTGACATTATGGGAAAATCAAAACAAATCAGCCAAGACCTCAGAAAAAAATTGTAGACCTTCACAAGTCTTGTTCATCCTTGGGAGCAATTTCCAAACGCCTGAAGGTACCACGTTCATCTGTACAAACAATAGTATGCAAATATAAACACCATGGGACCATGCAGCCGTCATTCCGCTCAGGAAGGAGACGCGTTCTGTCTCCTAGAAATTAACGTACTTTGGTGCGAAAAGTGCAAATCAATCCCAGAAAAACAGCAAAGGACCTTGTGAAGATGCTGGAGGAAACCGGTACAAAAGTCTCTATATCCACAGTAAAATGAGTCCTATATCGACAACCTGAAAGGCTGCTCAGCAAGGAAGAAGCCACTGCTCCAAAACCGCCATAAAAAAATCCAGACTACGGTTTGCAACTGCACATGAGGACAAAGATTGTACTTTTTGGAGAAATATCCTGTTTGGACATAATGACCGTCGTTGTTATGTTTGGAGGAAAAAGGGGGAGGCTTGCAAACCAAAGAACACCATCCCAGCCGTGAATAACGGGGGTGGCAGCATCTTGTTGTGGGGGTGATTTTCTGCAGGAGGGACTGGTTCACTTCACAAACTAGATGGCATCATGAGGAAGGGAAATGATGTGTATATATTGAAACATCTCAAGACATCAGTCAGAAAGTGAAAGCTTGGTCGCAAATGGGTCTTCCAAATGGACAATGAACCCAAGCATACTTTAAAGTTGTGGCAAAATGGCTTAAGGACAACTAAGTCAAGGTATTGGAGTGACCATCACAAAGCCCTGACCTCAATCCTATAGAAAATTTGTGGGCAGAACTGAAAAAGCGTGTGCGAGCAAGGAGGCGTACAATCCTGACTCAGTTATAGCAGCTCTGTCAGGAGGAATGGGCCAAAATGCCCCTACATTAATGTGGGAAGCTTGTGGAATGCTACCCGAAACATTTGACCCATGTTAAAGAATTAAGGCAATGCTACCAAATACTAATTGAGTGTATGTAAACTTCTGACCCACTGGGAATGTGAGGAAATAAATAAAAACTTAAATAATTTTCTATACTATTATTCTGACATTTCATATTCTTAAAATAAAGTGGTGATCTTAACTGATCTAAGACAGGGAATTTTTACTCTGATTAAATGTCAGGAATTGTGAAAAACCTCCGACTTCAACTGTATGTTTGCTATGGCATTTCAATGTTCAAAGTTGCCTGGAATATAAAACTTGCTTAGTCATGGTTCATGAGAGAGCTTAAACTACTGTCTGACGCCTGACTATCTTGACACACTGCATGGAAGATGGCTGGCAGTGTTAGACAAATGGCAAATTGAACTGTGCTTCCCTAGGTGGAGAAGGGACTCGAGTGCGTGTGAATGCTACAGGCATGGGTAGTGGGTACACTGTCGCTCCCTAGCCCGTCAGCTCACTGCAATGCGCAGACAGAGGGAGGACAGAACTGTCACCATCTCAGAGTCACAACGGCCCTCTCAGCTCCACTAAATGCTGGGCCAACACTATTAAGAAGGTCAACAGCTGGCATCTGCCTAGACTGGGCATGGAGGCTGATACATGCTGATGGTACACCTCACAGTAACACACATTCCCTCCCATACCTAGACGTACTTAGATGATAGGGCTTCAGAGGATAGGTTTCAGAGTTGGAAATTGGACTATTCAGTTTATGTATTTTAATATGTTGAGAATCCTTTCATTTATGGTTATCAGGTGGCTGGCCTGATGGACTATGCAGAAAGCAACTTTGAAGGCTGCCTATCATATCTTCTATGTCAAGACTCCGTTACCCATAATGCTGCTCTCACCTGTTTCTGCAGGCGTTCATTCTGCTCCTGTTCAGCCCTGGCTCTCTCCCGCACCACCACCTCCTCCTCCAGACGCTGCGCCTCGTCTCTCAGACGCTGGTCCTCTGCCATGAGGAGTGCCTCCTCCTCCCTGCGCCTCCTCTCCTCCGCCTCCCGAGCCATGCCCTCCTCACGAGCAATCCTGCATGGGGAGCACGCACCGTTAAGTCTGCACATGCTAAGATACGCTCATACTGGAAAATGTTCTCATATCAACACACACACAATGGTTCATGCCAATGCTACACTCTTATATTCGTCGCCAGATCCACTGGCTCCAGGTCATCTATAAGTCTATGCTAGGTAAAGCTCCGCCTAATCTCAGCTCACTGGTCACGATAACAACACCCACCCGTAGCACGCGCTCCAGCAGGTATATCTCACTGGTCATCCCTAAAGCCAACACCTCCTTTGGCCGCCTTTCCTTCCAGTTCACTGCTGCCAATGACTGGAACGAATTGCAAAAATCGCTGGAGACTTCTATTTCCCTCACTAACTTTAAACATCAGCTAACTGATCGCTGCAGCTGTACATAGCCCATCTGTAAATAGCCCACCCAATATACCTACCTCATCCCCATATTGTTTTTATTAACTTTTCTGCTCTTTTGCACACCAGTATTTCTACTTGCACATCATCATCTGCTCATCAATCACTCCAGTGTTAATTTGCTAAACTGTAATTACTTCGCTACTATGGCCTATTTATTGCCTTACCACCTCATGCCATTTGCACACACTGTATATATACTTTCTTTTTTCTATTGTGTTATTTATTGACTGTACGCTTGTTTATTTCATGTGTAACTCTGTGTTGTTGTTTGTGTCGCACTGCTTTGCTTTATCTTGGCCAGGTCACAGGACTTGTTCTCAACTAGCTTACCTGGTTAAATAAAGTTGAAATAAAAGGTAAAAAACTTGTCTTGTACATTCAGTAAACCCTTCACGTCTATAGACAGACATATAAATACACTCCAGTCTATAATACTTAATTATTAAACAGTGCTATAATATTAACACAATAACATGTTTAATCAACTCCAGACAGTTTTAGACTGACCTTAACCTCTGCTCCTGCTCAAGGCGCTCCTGCTCTTCTCTCTCCCGTTGCTCTCTGGCCTGTCTGCGTTTCTCAGCCAGCACTCGTGCTGCTTCCCCTGGGTCGTTGGTGCCGGCTGAGGGCCTGGAAGCTGGAGTAGATGAGGTAGCCGGGGAGGCTGAGGCAGCCGGGGCAGTTGGGGTAGCCAGCTCAAGGGCTGAGGCAGGAGTGGAGGTGACCACTGTGACTGGTGCACTCAGCGATGGGGGTGTCACCGGCGCCGAAGACACCATAATGGCAGGAACGTTAATGGCGCCTGTAAGAGCAAGAGGGACAGGAGAGGCCTCTGTTTCAGATGAGAAGCCACATGATAGACCATGACCCTGGAAAATGCTTCAGGGCTCATCTGAAGCAAACATCAAAGTCTAAACAATCTGCGTGTTTTCTCCAGGCAGAGAAGAAACACTAAGTAGCAGCTGAAGAGAAACATGAGACCCACCTGATCTTGGACAGTGGGACCGTAGTAATAACGTATGGCCTTTACGGTAGAGTAACTCTGGATAATAAAAGATACATGAACTCCAGAGAAACAAATAGGTCATGGAATGTCAGAATATACAGTATGTGCTTGTGCTGAAGGCCACACTCAACCACAGGAGTTTGGTGGCACCTTAATTGTGGAGAACGGGCTCGTGGCAATGACGAACAGAATAAGTGGAATGGTATCAAATACATCAAACATGGTTTCCAGGTGTTTGATGCGATTCCATTTGCGCCGTTCCAGTCATTATTATGAGCCGTCCTCCCCTCAGCAGCCTCCACTGCTCTCAACGTGTGCGTTCCAGTAACACTACTGGTGTGGCTGTAGGCCAAAACATTTAAAACACACCCTGGCGCTTGGATACAGTAACCAAGGTGAACACACTTACTCTTTGTCTCAGGAGTGTCGGGCTGATGAGGCTCGCTGTTTGTTTCCACGGCGACAGCGGCAACCGGCTGGGGCTGTACCCTGGCAGGTGTCTGGGCTCGTTTGGGGCGGGTTTTGGTGCCCGAGGGGGTCTTCTTGTCTGTGGAGGGGTTCTTGGGGGCCATTGGAGGGCAGGGGGACAACGGTCTGCTTTTGGGCGCCGCAGGCGACGGAGGTCTGTTTTTCGGTTTGGGGGTACTGCTGCAGGAAGGGAGAAAGGTGAGGCAAAGATGGAAAAAGGAATGGAAAAGAGAGGGGAGTGTAAATAAAAACAGCAGTAGAAATCATATCTGTAGTGTTCCTTTCAGACAGGTTGCAAGTTATTTAATTTAATATTTCAACATCAACTCTGTGGTCTTGAACTAGGTCAGAAAAAGTATTATTGAGAATGACTGACTGAATCTCTACGTAAACGTTCAACGCTCAATAACGCTGCCATGGTCCCATGGCCCTGTTGTAGTCAGACGTGAGATGAGACCATGGCTGATTCCCAAATAGCACCCTCCTCCCTATGTAGGTCACAACACTGGCTTTGGACAAAAGTAGTGCACTATATAGAGAATAGGGTGCCACTTGGGATGCAACCCATGGTCCTTCTAGGGTTCCCAGCGCTGAGCAGCACCAGCATCACTCAGGGAAACCCCATTCTGTCCGAGTGCTGCTGCCTCCCTCCTGCTCCTGGTCTTGGCAGACAGGGCCCTCAGCTGAATGGTATCCAGCGGCTCTTTGGGCCCAGTTAAAACAGTCGGGACCATCTGTCAGTGAGACAGACCATTTAACCTGGCCCGGGGCTGAACCTCGATCCCCCTGCTAAGCACTAAGCTAACCCGATGCGGATCTCTCTTCACAAACACTCTATTAGCATCTAATACATAAAGGTCAAATACAAGATGGCTGTCTTGTCTTGGTCAATGATTATAGAGAGAGATAATGTAGCAGAGAGGAAAATAAAACAGTTTGACAGTATATATAAACTGTAGATCAATAGCTTTTTTTAACAAACAAATAGGATTTCTAACTTGAAAGGCTGACAGTATAAGGAAGACTGAGTATTCTACTATAGGGACATGTGGTATAGGACAGTTTAGAGTAGTTGTGCTGTTAAGTCTAAGACCAGATTCTGGGCTCTGATCTGTAACAACACCGTGACGCCGGCCTGGATCTGGTGGTGGTCTTAGTCGTTGCTGCGGTCTTCTTCTTCTTCAGCACAATCTCTTTGGAAAGAGCATTCTTCTCTTTTTCGTTCTCCCTCTCCTTGTCTTTCTTCTCTTTCTTTTTCTTATCCAACTTTGAGAAACAGAGAGAAAGGGGTGACCAGTTAGTGCTAATGACATGGTGTTGGGAGACCGGAGGAGGGTAGAATACATGTAACTACACATCAGTGTGTGTGTGAGGATGTAAGCTAACCGGCGTTGAGCTCCGTCGGCGTTGGCGCTGTGTGATGTCAGGCGTGCTGGCTGACACTCCTCCCCTCCAGCGCTCGGAAGTGTTCCGGTGAGGGTGGTGGTGGGAGCAGGCGTCCAGGGGGCTGGCGGAGGCTGAACGGGAGCAGTGGTGAGAGTCTGAGTACAACACAGAGATGAAGAGAAACAGGCTGGATGGACTAGGTCAGGTCAAGACTCCTCTTACAGTTATGATAATGATAGGCCACTTAGGCCAGCTACTGAGAACGTAATGGTGGCAGATAGCCACCCTGAATGGTTGTGTCTGGCAATATTAGGTTCTGCAGGATTTAACCACTCATGTTTGTGGCTGAGGTGAGTTTACTTCCTATGGCTGAAATAAGGCATGAAATCATGATACTGTAACTAATGGGAGTATGGTGCATATCATACATGCTGTATGTTTTTCTCTTAAAGAGAAGGAAAACACTAGAATACCCAAGCTTCAACCCTGTAATTGTAAGTTAGCAACAAACAAAAGGAGAGAAGGTACATTTCTTGACATGTTAAGTTCTATAATAAAAGTAGAGTAAAGGGTCCTAGAGAGGGGTGACTCACGGAGGTCCCGGGAGTCGCTGGGGTTGAGCAGGGTCACAGCGCTGCGGCTGCGGGCCAAAAAGGACAGGGTGGGAGTCATGAGCCTCTCCACGATGCGGCTCTCCCACGGGCTCAGACGCAGACTGCGAGCTGGGAGACACAAGAGGGTGCTGTTAGTACCTGGGTGCTCCCCCCCCACACACACACACTGCAGACTCCCCTAAACCAGACACTGCACCACCACCAGGTTCAGCCACCGTTCCCCAGTCACTCACTGACGACACTGCAGCACAGCTTTTCATCCCCCAACACAAACAGGCCTCTGTCTGACCACACTCTCTCTGACTGTACCAACCTCACTCTGACCACACCCTCTGTCTGACCACACTCTCTCTAACTGTACCAACCTCACTCTGACCACACAGAGACAGTCACAGACGTCTCTCCAGTTGTACATTATGATGTGGAGAAATCTGGAGGTGTTTCACCTAGTTACATGTCATTAATACAGCTTTACCAATCACACATATTAACAAACCGACTCAACCGCTTCATTTTATAAATGTTACTTCTTTCTAGATGACTTACCATTACAAAACACACCACCCAAAAGCCATGGCTATCTAGTAGGCCATGCAAAGGCAGGTTAAAGTTTCTGATCAATTCAGCATTATAAACTGGGTTGTTCGAGACCTGAATGCTGATTGGCTGACAGCCATGGTATATCAGACCGTATACCACAGGTATGACAAAACATGTATTTTTACTGCTCTAATTACGTTGGTAACCAGTTTATAATGGCAATAAGACACCTCGGGGGTTTGTGATATATGGCCAATATACCACGGCTTTGCGTCGTGTCTAAGAACCGCCCTTAGCCGTGGTATATACCACACCCCCCTGGGCCTTATTGCTTAATTATAGCCTACACTACCCGGATGCTACGAGTAAGGCTCACTCTTATAATGTCATTAGGTCAGTATCATATGTTTGTCTGTCATATGATGTTAAGTGTTACATTAGTGTCATAAGATGAAGACTGATCCATATGAAGTTCAACAACAGGAGGATGTGTTTGATGCATTGTGATGGGCTGCTACACAGACATTGGTTGGCACCTCATTCCCTATATAGTGCATTCGTTTTGACCAGGGCCCATAGGGCTCTGGACAAAAATTGTGCACTACATGGGGAATAGGGTGGCATTTGGGATGCAGAATTCTGACAAACACTCAAGAACAATCATAACTGGAACAAATGTAAAGTCAGAGCAAATGTGTTTTGAACATTGCGAGAGCCTGAAATCATTTGTCCCTAAAACTAAACCAATATCAGAAATGAAGAACATTTCAAACACAGCATATAAGGCAAAAAAACACAGAACTGGCGTTGTAGTGAAAGAACCAGATTGGTGGATTTGTTAGAGGCCTCTATGAGAGTTCTGTGTAGAGGAGGATTCGGAGGAGAAATGACAAAAACCTTTTGAAGATGAGTTGAAATAGGGACACTGTGCAATGCAGCGTTGCGTAATACTGTAACATACATAATACAGTACCTCCCGTTCCTCTCAAACTGGGGTAACGAGTCTGACCCTCTCCCTGAGTCTACTGGTGTCTTGTAAACTTCTTTCTAAGTAATTGGCAATTATCTGACTACAGAGTTTCAGCATCTTCAATGGGCCATTCATAGTATCTCACAATATAATATTTACATGGGCTTCTCAAGTTCAACTCCATCACAAGGACAATTTGACAGTGGAATGTCTCAAAATGTCCACAATGAGATGACCAAAACGGTAAAGGCCTAAATACCATTCTGTTAAGAGACTTCCTGTACATTGCTTCGCTGCTGTACATTTTAGCAGACAATATTATCCAAAACGACTTACAGGAGAAATTAGGTTTAAGTGACTTGCTAAAGGGAACATCAGCAGATTTTTCCCCTAGTCGGCTCAGGGATTTGAACCAGCAACCTTTCAGATACTGGCCCAACACTCCTAACCGCTACGTTACCTGCCGCATACTGGTTTATTGTGTGGCCCCGAGTCTTTAGATCAAGTCGGCTATGCTAACGAGCATCCCAAATGGCACCCTATCCCCTATTTGTATTTTTTTTATTTAACTAGGTAAGTCAGTTAAGAACAAATTCTTATTTACAATGACTGCCTACACAACGCTGGGCCAATTGTGCGCCACCCTATGGGACTGCCAATCACGGCCGGTGTACTATTTTTGACCAGGGCCCATAGCGTGCCATTTGGGATGCGCCCTTGATACTGCTCCTTAGGTCAAGTCAGCTATGCTTGTGTAGATCACTCAGCTCTCTCTGCATGCTTTAACTAATCACATACGTACGTACATACATACAGTCACACACACATTCACCCCATGTAAGGTAAGCTCACAACAGCAACACATAGAAGCTGATGATAAGCGTGATGTGTAATTTCTGTAGATGCATGTAAAGCACATTTAGGATGTCACCTGTCAGTGAAAGGAAAATCCTGACAAGCATAGACAGATATACTAAGTTGCTAATAAAATTGATTGGTTCATATTATCTAATGGACCTGGGGTTACCTTGGCTATATTTTTGCACAGATCATTTTCACAAAGTATTTTATGGTTGATAACCCAACTAGGCCCTGGCCTTGTTGCTAAGCAACAGTCAGGAGGATTTTTTTTCTCCTTCAATGCGGCAAGACATTTGCTTGGCTGCTGTTTGATAAAATGTACACCTGGTAGTTTTGGATCCTGGGTCTATAAACACATCTAGCTGTTATTTGCATACTTACTGTATATCCTGAAGCCAGAACATTTGTAACTGCTAAATCGACTGGATTTTATATGGAAGCTTCTGGAAAATATAAGTCTGCTGAGGGAGGACATTCTGTGTTCCTCATGTAAGAATTGACTATTGACGTCTGAATATTGCGTTTGAACAACCATTACAGTGGTGTGGTATTGGAGATCAATAAAAGTCAGTTATGAGAGACATGACAACATCTAAAAGAGTGGATGACAATAAAGCTGAATATTAATATTGTAGCAACTTTTAAACATGATGACCTCTCTATCTGAGATCTCCTATCTACATAATGTAATAAGTCAATAAAGAGTTCAATAAAGAGTATCTGACCATGCACTTGTACATTTGTACCACCACTACTGACACCACAGCACCATCACTGACACACCACCACCACTACTGACATCACACCAACACTACTGACACCACACAACCACTACTGACACCACACAACCACTACTGACACACCACCACCACTACTGACATCACACCAACACTACTGACACCACACGACCACTACTGACACCACACAATCACTACTGACACACCACCACCACTACTGACATCACACAACCACTACTGACACACCACCACCACTACTGACATCACACAACCACTACTGCCGTCACACAACCACTACTGACACACCACCACCACTACTGACATCACACCAACACTACTGACAACACCACTACTGACACCGCAGCACCATCACTGACACACCACCACCACTACTGACACCACACCATAACTGACATCACCATCACTGACACCACACCACCACCACTACTGACACCACACCGCTACTGACACACCACCACCACTGACACACCACCACCACTACTAACATCACACCAACACTACTGACACCACACAACCACTACTGACACACCACCACCACTACTGACACACCACCACCACTGACATCACTCAGCCACTACTAACATCACACCAACACTACTGACATCACACAACCACTACTGACACACCACCACCACCACTACTGACACACCACCACCACTGACATCACACAACCACTACTAACATCACACCAACACTACTGACACCACACAACCACTACTGACACACCACCACCACACCACCACCACTACTAACATCACACCAACACTACTGACATCACACCAACACTACTGACATCACACCAACACTACTGACATCACACAACCACTACTGACACACCACCACCACTACTGACACACCACCACCACTACTGACACACCACCACCACTGACATCACACAACCACTACTAACATCACACCAACACTACTGACACCACACAACCACTACTGACACACCACCACCACAACACCACCACTACTAACATCACACCAACACTACTGACATCACACAACCACTACTGACAACACCACTACTGACACCACACAACCACTACTGACAACACCACTACTGACACCACACAACCACTACTGACATCACACCACCACTACTGACACCACACAACCACTACTGACACACCACCACCACTACTGACGACACTGCCACTACTGACACCACAATACCACACCACTATCACGGACATCACACCGCCACCACAACACCATCACTAACACCACACAACCACTACTGACGACACGACCACAACACCACCACTACTGACACCACTACTGACACCACACCACTACTATTGACACCATAATACCACAACACCACCACTACTGACACCACACCACCACCGACACCACACCACCACCCCTGACACCGCACCACCACCAACACAGCATATCACCACAGCAGAGTGGAGGACAACCAAAGAGTGTGGAAGAGGAGGGTGTTGGGACGAAGTGACAGAAACATATATACACCATTATAAAAGATTATCACAAAATATGAATGTCAGGGCTGATCAAAAATGCAAAGAGAAGGTAAATCAATCAACAACAACATCAACAAAACCACGATGCACACGAGACTGGGGGTGTGAGGGAGGTGATGTAGTGTTTTAGGGATAGGAAATGACCGGTCACCAAGCAACAGGCAGGCAGGCAGGCAGTCCACCAGCAACAACAGTTAAAAGAAAAACCAAACACTAGATCGGGGTAAGGTAAGGAGATCTGAGAGGGAGGGGGTGGGCAGAGGGGAGGAGGGGGGTTTATATAGAGGCCTGGTGGACATTGACGCAGGTCGGTCGTCCTTACTTCTGTTGGGGGAGTTCCAGAGGGTGGCAGAGGACTTGGACAGCCTGTTGTTAATGACAGGGTCCACCTGTCTTGGCAAGTTGACGGTGGAGGCCGAGCATCTGCCTGCACCGGAGAGAACGCAACAGACAACAACTGTTCACAAAGTTGGCGGGGTGGGGACCCGACGAGGCTGTGCTGGAGTCGTAGGGGAGAGGAGGGTCCGAGATCGCTGAGCTCAGATATATAAGACCCCTCTTCAAATGAAATCCCAAGTTCATGTCATTGTGATACCTAAATGCTATTTATCAAGTTTATTCTGCTGATCTGTTTATTTGTATGTGTATATAGTAACAATTCTTGGTCCACTAATGTTTTTATTACCATCCTCACACAGGTGTGGGCAATTGTAATTATCTGCTAGGCACCTGCATATCAAAAAAAACTATGGCTTTGGCACATCTCTTGTTGATCTGATGAAGGCAAAACTGCCGAAACACGTTAGCCTGTCCGTCCGAAAGTAAAAAGGTGAAATAAGGTGACGTCTTTTTTTGTCCCTTAAAAAATAAATCATTGGAGTGCCACCAATTCTCAATGTTCTTGAACTTGGGATTTCATTTGAAGTCATTGTCATATATGGCAGAGCACCCAGCTATTAAACGAGATAGCGCACCTGCTACACACTCCACAATACAAGACCCCTCTGTCTGTCTCCCTGGACCATGCAGCTGATAGAGCTAGACCTACAGGAGGACCACTTCACCATTCACTGTTTCATTTTAGGCTGTTGGCTCAGACAGACCTGATTCACTCTATTTAGACAGTGCTAACTCTTTGATTCACCTCATTCATTACTAAGCAGTCCACTCAGACAGGACAGATTCAGAGTGCTTTTAATCTGGGGAAGGGGTTAGGGTCCTGGAAAAAGGTTGGGGTAAAATTGGGAAAGTTAAATGACTGGGTTTATGAATGGCATCTGAAACCCAGAAACAAATCTTTGTATATAAAAGCAACAACCGGAAAGGTGGAAAAATAGATTGTCTGTGTTGCTCAAACCAAAACACATCCACACACACTCATTTTCATTTACACTTCAGAGAGGAGAGAAGGTTCTTGATCTCAAGGTCACAATCAAAGAGATAGCCTTTCACAAGCTTGTGTCATTGTTGGACTGAGCAGCATAGGAGAGAGTTGGCACACTGAACCCTGAGTCGATTCCTTACAGCTCTGATCAACTCAACACCTTGCAGCTCACGCAGCAAGTCGAATGAAACATATACATGACATTCCCTTCTATCTCCTATTTCTGGACTCTACTGAACAGTGAGAATCTGGAGTGAGAGAAACGGTACGTTAAGAATACAAATCCAGTCTAAATCATAATGGGACTCAGTGATTCAGTGATAAATGAAGTCAAGTAGAAATAGTGAGCCACTGTTAGGCAAAATAATGTTAGTAAACATGAATTATACTGTAGAATGACTAATATCGCTATTCTAATGGTACTCAGAACATTACCACCCCAACCAAATTACAGTGCCTAACAATGGCCTAACATCAAAACCTTAGGACACTGTAAATAATTAACGTCAGTTAGACTAGAAAGTTACGTTTCTGTCCTGTACTATGAAGGTACTCTGTACAAGCAATTCATTGAAGTTCTGGGTGGTTCATGTCTATACGGTTCTATGTGGTTCCAGTGCGACTCACTTTGTCTGCGGGAGGTCTGGTTGAGGCCGCCGGCCCAGGACCATCTCTGCTGACGGATCTCAGCCCAGGTCTTTTTGGTTGACTTCTTGATGGCCGCCTCGTAGCGCTCCTGTGGTGGGGACATTGGGAGACAAAAACTGTGACTCTCTCAAGAAGCTACACTTAGCTGAGAACAGTGATATGTAATATTTACAAAATACCAAACCACCATGTATGTGCCAAATCCACCCAAAGCAACCGCTTAGAATTGAATATTATTCCTAAAATGATAATTAATTAAAGCTTAGATCATTGGCTGTATGTGTACCCTAGACTAACCAAGCTGATAACAAAACTGCACACAACAATTGAGCAAGAGAGAGATATTGAACGTGACCCTCCTTCAGGCCTCTACTCCCCACCTTGTTCTTTTCAAGTTTCTGCCTCTGCTTCTCCTCCAGGAGGGCTCTTCGTTTCTCAAGCTTCAGTCTCTGGTCCTCCAGCCTCTTCCTGCGCTCCTCGAGCTGGCTCTCCCTCAGACGCCTCGCCTTCTCCTCCTTCTCCAGCCACTGGGCCTTCTTAGCCGCTATGCAACGGGAGACAACGGGTACAGGTTTAGTTTTATTTGAATATACATGGTTTAGTTTAGTTTTATAT
The DNA here is from genome assembly GCF_036934945.1 of Oncorhynchus masou masou. NCBI lineage: Eukaryota > Metazoa > Chordata > Actinopteri > Salmoniformes > Salmonidae > Oncorhynchus > Oncorhynchus masou. Next base: position 23,911,702 of record NC_088223.1, on the reverse strand, counting down.
ACTCATTGTTTAATTGTTTCATTTCATTATACAGTACCAGTCAAAAGTTTGGACACCTACTCATTCAAGGGGCGGCAGGGTAGCCTAGTGGTTAGAGAGTTGGGCTAGTAACCGGAAGGTTGCAAGTTCAAATCCCTGAGCTGACAAGGTACAACTCTGTCGTTCTGCCCCTGAACAGGCAGTTAACCCACTGTTCCTAGGCCATCATTGAAAATAAGAATTTGTTCTTAACTGACCTGCCTAGTTAAAAATATAAAATATATCAAAACTATGAAATTGTTACAACACAGAGGCGGATGCAAGATGCAAGCAACGATGGTTTTAATGAATGTAGTTCACAGCAGCAACATGACAGACAGACTGTACTCAGAAGGAATCCGACCCAGGAACTCGGGCGCATCTTCCGATCATAACGTGCTGAGAAAACCAGGGAGTGTGTCCAGATGAGTAGGAAGGAGCACAGCAGATAATTCACACAAGAGAAGAGCACGGACACACGCCACAACCTCAGAGAAGAAACAACGATCTGACAACAAGAAACACTGGTAACAGAACATATAAAGGGAAGATAAGTGGTTCCAGCTGGCGCAGACAATCAGGCCGAGATTGGGAAACCACGCCCACACAAACACTGGAGAGAGAGAGAGAGAGAGAGAGAGAGAGAGAGAGAGAGAGAGCGAGAAAGAGAGACGGAGGCAGTGGATTCATGAACCGTGACAATACCCCCCCCCCTAGGAACGCCTCTTGGCGTTCCCAGGCGAATTTACCTGTCGATTGAAATCATCGATAAGGGAGTGATCCAGAATGTCCCTAGCAGGTACCCAACTTCTCTCCTCCGGGCCGTAACCCTCCCAGTCCACCAGGTACTGGAATCCGCGTCCCCTCCTTCTAGAGTCCAAAATACGATTGACAGAAAAGGTGGTCTCCCCATCAACAAGTCGTGGCGGCGGGGGAACCGGGACCGGCGGGTTAATGCGTGCCTGAAACACAGGTTTTATTTTAGACACATGAAAGGTAGGATGAATTCTCCTATACGCCGGAGGAAGCTTGAGCCGGACCGCCACCGGACTAATGATCCTGGTGACTCTGAACGGGCCGATAAATTTGGGGGCAAGCTTGTTCGAAACGGATCGGAGTGGAATGTTCTTAGTAGAAAGCCACACTCTTTGGCCAACGACGTATACCGGAGGCTTCGACCGGTGGCGATCGGCCTTAGCCTTGGTGCGCGCCCCCACCCGGAGAAGAGTCTCACGGGCTCTGCTCCATGCGTGACGGCACCTCTGGATGAAAGCGTGAGCGGAGGGAACAGTGACCTCGGACTCCGTACTGGGAAAGATAGGTGGCTGGTAACCTAAACTACACTCAAACGGAGAGAGACCCGTGGCTGCCACTGGCAACGAATTGTGAGCGTACTCAACCATAGAGAGTTGTTGACTCCAGGAAGAGGGATTCTTAGAAACCAAACATCGCAACACTCTCTCCAAATCTTGGTTGGCCCTCTCCGTTTGACCGTTGCTCTGGGGATGAAACCCTGAAGACAGGCTGACACTCGCTCCCAGTAACCTACAAAACTCTTGCCAAAACTTGGACACAAATTGGGGCCCCGGTCAGAAACTACGTCCATCGGCAGGCCATGTAAGCGAAAGACGTGATCCACGACAGTTACCGCTGTCTCCTTGGCAGATGGTAATTTAGGCAAGGGAATAAAATGAGCCGCCTTCGAGAACCGGTCCACCACGGTCAAAACAACCGTCTTGCCCTGGGAGGGCGGGAGGCCGGTAACAAAATCTAGCGCGATGTGGGACCAGGGTCTCGAAGGGACCGACAGCGGTTGGAGTAACCCATCTGGGGGTCGATTAGAAGTCTTCCCAGTGGCACAAACCGAGCAGGCCAAGACAAAACTGTGAATGTCACGAGCCATCAATGGCCACCAAAAGCGTTGCTTAACCAAAAAGCTAGTGCGGCTGACTCCTGGATGACACGCTACGTTGGAGCAGTGCCCCCACCGAATAACATCGGACCGACACCCCTCCGGCACAAACAACCGATTAGGCGGGCAACCGGGCGGAGGCGTGACCCCCTCTAAGGCCGTTTTGACCCTCGATTCAACCTCCCATGTGAGTGTGGAGACCACTAGGGTCCCGGGTAGGATGCACTCGGGAGTGGATGGGCGTTCGGAATGGTCAAAAATGCGAGAAAGGGAATCGGGTTTGACATTCTTGGAACCCGGGCGATACGAGAGAGAGAAGTCAAAACGTCCGAAAAAGAGTGCCCACCGCGCCTGCCTGGAGTTGAGTCGCTTGGCGGTTCTGATATACTCCAAATTCTTGTGATCGGTCCAAACTATAAAAGGTACCCCCGAACCCTCTAACCAATGGCGCCACTCCTCCAGTGCTAACTTCACTGCCAACAACTCTCTGTTGCCAATGTCGTAGTTGCGTTCCGCAGGTGATAACCGATGGGAAAGGAACGCGCAAGGGTGCATCTTGTCGTCAGAAGAGGAACGTTGGGAAAGTACCGCACCTACCCCCACCTCTGAAGCGTCCACCTCCACCACGAACTGACGCGAGGGATCGGGAGCTATGAGGATAGGAGCCGAAACAAAGCGGCTCTTGAGTTTGGCGAATGCAGCCTCGGCTGTATCGGACCACCTGAACGTCACTCTGGGAGAGGTTAAGGCGGTAAGAGGAGCGACTATCTGGCTAAAGTTGCGAACGAAACGCCGGTAGAAATTGGCGAATCCCAGAAACCTCTGTAGGGCCTTACGGGAATCTGGGCTTGGCCAATCCACCACAGCCTTAACCTTGTCGGGATCCATGCGAATACCTTCAGTCGAGACGATGTAACCTAGGAATGGAACGGATTGTGCATGAAAAATGCATTTCTCCGCCTTGACAAAAAGTCCATTCTCCAGCAACCTCTGAAGCACTCGTCTGACGTGTTGAGCGTGTTCCTGGAGAGAAGAAGAAAAAATCAGTATGTCATCCAGGTAAACATATATGAACTGATCAATCATATCTCTCAGCACGTCATTGACGAGTGCCTGGAAAACCGCTGGGGAGTTGGATAGCCCAAAAGGCATGACCAAATATTCGAAGTGCCCTCTGGGGGTGTTAAACGCGGTCTTCCATTCGTCCCCCTCCCTTATGCGAACCAAATGATATGCATTACGTAAATCCAACTTAGTGAACACGGATGCTCCCTGTAACCTTTCAAAGGCTGAGGACATCAACGGTAAGGGATAGGTATTCTTCACTGTGATGTTATTCAACCCACGGTAATCAATGCAAGGACGCAGAGATCCGTCCTTCTTCCCCACAAAGAAGAACCCCGCCCCCGCTGGAGAAGAGGAAGGACGAATGAATTTAGATGCCAGAGAACCAGAGATGTATCTCTCCATAGCCTCCCTCTCAGGAACAGAAAGTGAATATAACTTGCCTTTAGGCGGAGACTCACCTGGCAATAATTCTATTGCACAGTCATAGGGACGATGCGGAGGAAGGGAAGCAGCACGGGACTTACTGAACACCTCCTTCAGGTCGAGGTATTCAACGGGCACGTTAGACAAATCCACTGCCTCCTCTAGAAACACAGAATCAGACACAGACGAACAAGCAGACACTAAACAGGACTCAAGACACTTGTTACTCCACATGGATATAGAGTTATGACCCCAGTCAACTCTGGGGTTGTGTTGGGTGAGCCAAGGGTGGCCGAGAACTAATGGTGCAAGGGGTGAGTCCATGAGTAGGAATGATAGTGTCTCAGTGTGATTGCCAGAAGTGATGAGTGTGATAGGTTCAGTGGTGTGAGAAATGTTGGGGAGTTCTTGACCATTGAGAGCGTTGACGGATATCTTGTGCGTGAGTGAGGTGATAGGGATCTGGAGTTTGTGAGCGAGCTTGAAGTCCATGAAATTACCCTCTGCTCCTGAGTCCAGTAAGGCTTGGGTGTCGTGCGTGTGGGTGGCCCATCTTAGTCTTACCGGGAGGAGAGTAGATGATGAGGTCTTCTCTGTGGTGACACCACCCGATAGTAGCCTCATGTTTACTACCGGGCCTGATCTTTTACCGGGCAGGAGTGGATAAAGTGGCCCGCTCTACCACAGTAGAGACAGAGTCCTTGGGATCTCCGCCTCTCCCTCTCTTCCCGGGAGAGGCGAGCTCTCCCCAGCTGCATGGGTTCGTGATAGGAGGCTGAACTGGCCGTGTTCCCGACGCTGGCATGCCAGCCCTCCGTGTCGTTATACGGTCTGTTAGGGCATGCTCGGCGGCCAATACGACTCAGACGAGCGTCGACCCTCAGGGCTAGTTCCACTAGTCCATTTAAACTCCTGGGAAGGTCCAGAACATAAATCTCCTTCTGGATCCGGTCCTCCAGCCCATGCAGGAACATGTCCCACTGCGCCTCCTCGTTCCACTGACACTCAGCGGCCAGAGTGCGGAATTGGATGGAGTATTCCGATACTGAATGGTCTCCTTGGCGAAGGTCAGCGAGTAGTCTGGCCGTCTCCCTACCCGCCACGGCCCGATCGAAGACCCTTCTCATCTCCTCGGAGAGTGTCTGGAAAGAGGTGCAGCATGGGTCCTGGTTCGCCCACACCGCCGTTCCCCAGAGAGACGCTTTGCCTGATAGCAGTGTGAGTACGAATGCTACCTTAGACTGTTCACGGTTGAAGGTCCGTGGCTGCAACGAGAAATGCATGGAACATCTCGTAAGAAAGGCTCTGCAATAGTCAGGATCACCTGAATAACCCTCTGGTGTCGGTAGCCGTGGCTCTAGCTGGGAATCCGGCTCTGGCGGGGCGGGTTGAACTGCCGGTGTAGGTGGCGCAGCGGAACCCATCAGATGTTGCAATTGTTGGGTCAGCTGGGATACCTGCGTCGAAAGGGCTTGTACTGCACGACCTGTGCTGGAGATGTTCTCCTCTTGTTGATCCATTCTCGTGATACTGCGGGAAAGGAATTCGGTCAGACTCGTTGAACTCGCTGCATCCATGGTCTGGTCAGATCGTTCTGTTACAACACAGAGGCGGATGCAAGATGCAAGCAACGATGGTTTTAATGAATGTAGTTCACAGCAGCAACATGACAGACAGACTGTACTCAGAAGGAATCCGACCCAGGAACTCGGGCGCATCTTCCGATCATAACGTGCTGAGAAAACCAGGGGAGTGTGTCCAGATGAGTAGGAAGGAGCACAGCAGATAATTCACACAAGAGAAGAGCACGGACACACGCCACAACCTCAGAGAAGAAACAACGATCTGACAACAAGAAACACTGGTAACAGAACATATAAAGGGAAGATAAGTGGTTCCAGCTGGCGCAGACAATCAGGCCGAGATTGGGAAACCACGCCCACACAAACACTGGAGAGAGAGAGAGAGAGAGAGAGAGAGAGAGAGAGAGAGAGAGAGAGAGAGAGCGAGAAAGAGAGACGGAGGCAGTGGATTCATGAACCATTATGGCAAGAACAGCTCAAATAAGCAAAGAGAAACAACAGTCCATCATTACTTTAAGACATGAAGGTCAGTTAATGCGGAAGTTTCAAGTTTCAAGTGCAGTCGCAAAAACCATCAAGCACTATGATGGACCGTCACAGGAAAGGAAGACCCAGAGTTGCCTCTGCTGCAGAGGATAAATTCATTAGATTTACCAGCTTCAACAATTGCAGCCCAAATAAATGCTTCACAGAGTTCAAGTAACAGACACATCTCACTATCAACTGTTCAGAAGAGACTGCGGGAATCAGGACTTCACTACTAAAGGACACCAATAAGAATAAGAGACTTGTTTGGGCCAAGAAACACAAGCAATGTACATTAGACAGGTGGAAATCGTTTGGGAGTCCAAATCTGAGATTTTTGGTTCAACCACCGTGTCTTTGTGAGACGCAGAGTAGGTGAACGGATGATCTCCGCATTTGTGGTTTGTGGTTCCCACCGTGAAGCATGGAGGAGGAGGTGTTATGGTGTGGGGGTACTTTGCTGGTGACACTTTCAGTGATTTATTTAGAATTCAAGGCACTCTTATCCAGCATGGCTACCACAGCATTCTGCAGCGATATGCCATCCCATCTGGTTTGCGCTTAGTGGGACTGTCATTTGTTTTTCAACAGGACAATGACTTGTGTAAGGGCTATTTCACCAAGAAGGAGAGTGATGGAGTGCTGCATCAGATGACCTGGCCTCCACAATCACACAACCTCAACCCAATTGAGGTGGTCTGGGATGAGTTGGACCGCAGAGTGAAGAAAAAGCAGCCAACAAGTGCTCAGACGATGTGGGACATCCTTCAAGACGGTTGGAAAAGCGTCCCAGGTGAAGCTGGTTGAGAAAATGCCAAGAGTGTGCAAGCTGTTATCAAGGCAAAGGGTGGCTACTTTGAAGAATTTAAAACTTGTTTGGTTACTACATGATTCCACATGTGTTATATCATAGTTTTGATGTCTTCACTATTATTCTACAATGTAGAAAATAGTAAAAATAAAGAAAACCCTTGAATGAGTAGGTGTGTCCAAACTTTTGACTGGTACTGTACATGGCAGCTATGCAAAAAAAATAAAAAAAATAAAAAATGCGGTACAGTTAGCTAATCAAGAAAGTTCAGAAGTCATGGATGGGATCATGTACCATTCAGCGTTGTTGAAGCACTTGGGGATAGTGAGCAGAGGAAACATCAGGGTTAAATAGCTAATACCTTAGTCCTGTTCTCTGTTACCAGCCTATTACCTAACTGGGATATAATCTCCCCATCTCTTTCTATTTCTTTCCGCCCTAACTGGTTATAAACAACTCTGAATGACTGAGCAGTACATCATTTGCTGTTTGTTCACTGAGAGAAATTCTGGCCTGGTGATCTGTTAAAGACTTTTAGAGGCACAAAGTCTCATGGCTTCCTGGAACCAGATTGGAAAAGGAAGAAAAATAGAATGGGAAGATGAAGACATATTGTTGTTTACATCCTGCTAGAGTTGTAATCTTATTAGAATAATTCTAATAACAGTAAACAAGTAGTTGTAGTAGTAGCATCCTACTGTGTTTTACTAGTGCTTTCTAGCAGATACTGAGTTTCACGCCACAGATTCTGTGGCTCATTCCTGACAGACACGATTAAAATGCAATCATTCGGGCTTTGTTTAAAATCCAAGCATGCTGTGCACCAGCTGTGTCCTCTCAGCTCATTAAGCCTTCTTTGAGGTAGACGCCACATGTGTACTGTGTCTCAGAGTGGCATTTCCTGTTCTGCAGTCCCTTGCACATGGGCCCACTTCCACACACATGTTGTTTAGCATGGTGGGGGCAAGCTACTTTTGAAAAGTTTTTGGGGGGCTCATAGTTTTTTGGGGCCCACTTCCACTGCACGTGTTTTGTTTAGCACTAAAATGGTGGGGTCTGGATACTCTTGAAGAGTTCATTTTTTTCAAGATAATGTCTCAGTGCTGATTGTGAGAGGTCTTTGATAACGCATATCTTTGATAATGAATGCAATCCTCACTCTGAAATATTTAAAACATTAAAACGATTTGATCAAAATCTGAAATGCATGAGTGTTTGATGTTCTAAGTTAAGGGCCTGATTTGTATTCTGTTAACATTCCCCTTCTCTATAAATAAGTAAAAGGCTAGAATACTCTAGTCCAGGGGTTCTCAAACATTTTCGGTCCGGGGACTCCTTTTGTGATAGCAAAATAATCATGGACCTCCTCATAATCAGGACACAACTTGCATATAAGGAGATGTACTATGACTTCGGCAGTGCATGCCCAGATGAACCAAGTCTCCGACCCTGGGAAGAAACATTTTCAAGTCCCACCTCTTGGCATCGGAGAGAAAATCTTCCAGTCCTCAAGCTAATTTCCTGCAATTCTACCCATTTTATCAAGGGGAAGAGAGATAACTTTGCAGTTTTAAAGGTTAAATTACAGTGCATTTATGTTTTTAAAATATCTATCGTTTTTGGGGAATACAAGAAGTATTGAGTGGAAAAATGTCTAATTGCTGGAGTACTGTGGATACCAATATTCCTGTGAGCCTCCCAGGCCCATGTTGTTCAGGGTTGAGAACATAAACTGTAGATTAATAATATGACATTGTATTTTGTATTACACCCTCTAAACGTATTCCACCAATCCCTTGGCCAAAATGTATCTGTTTTGTTAGTAATATTCATTAAAAAATATACAAAAATCAGATCTGGCCACAGACCCCTGCTCTCGTCTGCACCCACAAAGAAAACACTAGCTTGTTTCTCCATCATGGATCAAAATGTATTATAGCAATTTTCAGTATCTAAGTGGCCGAAATACAATTAGCTAAATACGTTGAGCCATGCACTTTAACATTGTAAAGCCACAGTAATGGCATTATATACAATGTCCCTTACAGAACAACCCTGTGCTTTAAAATATGTTGTAAATAATCTTGTTTTATGTTTTATTGTCACATACACCAGATATGTGCAGTGAAATGTGTTGTTTTACAGGGTCAGCCATAGTAGTACAGTGCCCCTTTGAGCAAATTAGGGTTCAGGGTATTGCACAAAGGAACATTGACAGATTTTTCACCTTGTCAGCTCAGGTATTTGAACCAGCTACCATTTGGTTCCTGGCCCACTAGTCTAACCACTAGGCTACCTGTCACCCTAAAGGGATAAGTACGAAAAATAATCACATTTAGCTTTTTTCTGTATGTCATCACCAGTATAGTATATATATGGCCATAAACTTTAGAACATCTAACCATAAAAGCTTGATGCTGTGAGATCTAAACATTACAATATCTGGTCCATAGGAGATTAATATCTTACATCTGGACCAACAGAGGTCAGCCAAAGGTTTGCCATTATCAGTCAAATAATAGGTTCTGTCCGCTGGCTGGCTGGCTGGCTGGCTTTGCTGGCTGGCTGGCTGGCTTTGCTGGCTGGCTGGCTGGCTTTGCTGGCTGGCTGGCTGGCTGGCTGGCTGGCTGCTGAAACGATTCCTTGGCATGGCGATTATAATGAGACTAATGAAATAAGTAATTACATCTAATCTGTCTGAGAGGCACGTCACGGTCGATTCACGGTAATGACTACACATTTTTCACGCCGCTCCCCAGGGGGATTATGGGACGGCTCAGTGGGATACGCCCGCCAAGTCCTCCTCTGATTGGTTGCTCAGGATTTGGCCTCAGTGCAGAGAAAGAGGGGCTTAGGCCAATGTTGTGGGAGAATAGGGTTGGGGAAAATACTAGTCTACTGCATGTCTCTGAGTTGATAATAAGATCAGAATACAATATCATGAAAAATAGACCCTGAAAACATCTGTAGAGAAAAATCTATATTGGAAAGACATTACTAATGCCCATTCAAATGAATGCAAAGTATACATACAACAATTGATGGGGGATTTGAACAAATATGGTGAAGGAAAAATATCTGCAAAATGAGAACTTGAAAGAAAAAACATCATGATGGGGTCATATAACTGAACTATCTAATCATTTTGACCTTCAGAGAAAAACATTACATTCTAAGGTTCCCAGTGAAAAACGAGGACAACAAACAGAAGACAAAACAACTGATTCATGGAGGAGGTAGAAAAAGGAAAGAACTGTTGAGAAGCATACAGAGGGAAATAAAAAACATTGCATCACCATCACAAGGTGGAGATGTGGAGAATAATAGCAGGACTGTTGCTGCTAACAAGTGATGTTACCAGTGCTGTTCTTATTGCCTTACCTTGCAGCTGAGTTTGCTGTTCTGAAGCAGCAATACGAGAGGGAAGACAACAGCAAGTGTCAACAAGCATCAATCATGCAAAAGCAGAACCCATGGCAGAGTATTTCAAATGTAAGACAGGAGATCAGTTAAGGGTTGCGTAATTCAACATATTGAAGGCTACAGTGTCTAATGGGTTAATAATCCCTACATTCTGTATTACTGTCTAGAGTCAGAACTGTAGCTGCATCCCAAATGATACCCTATTCCCTTTATAGTGCACTACCTTTAATCAGGGCCCATAAGACTATATAGGGAATAGGGTGCCATTTGGGACACATACCTAGACAAGACTAGATACGTCTCTTTGCTCTCCACAATAGGCAAACCCAACATACAATGATATCATTTCTCTAAAGCATCTTTTCCTTTAGGGCTTACCAATGTATTTGGCCCTCTCCTCCCTCCGCTCCTTGGCCTGCTTCTGTCGTTGCTCTGTGCTCAACCCATCTAGGCAGAGAAAGATACACTAAGCATACCAAACATTAAGAACACCCCCCCCTCCCCAAAACAGCCTCAATCCGTTGCGGGGTGAACTCTACAAGGTGTTGAAAACGTTCCGCAGGGATGCTGCCACATGTTGACTCAAAAACTTTCTACAGTTGTGTCAAGTTGGCTGGATGTCCTTTGGATGGTGGACCATTCTTGATACACACGGGAAACTGTTGAGCATGAAAAACTCAGCAGCGTTGCAGTTGACACAAAAGCCTGTCACTTACTACCATACCCTGTTCAGAGGCACTTACATGTTTTGTCTTGCTCATTCACCCTCTGAATGGTACACATACACAATTCATCTCTCAATTGTCTCTATGTTTAAAAATCCTTCTTTAACCTGTCTCCTCCCCTTTATCTACACCGATCGAAGTGGATTTAACAAGTGACATCAATAAGGGATCATAGCTTTCACCTGGGGTCACCTGGTCAGTCAATTTCAAGGAAAGAGCAGGTGTTCCTAATGATTTGTATACACATTGTACATTTATTTTGACCTAAAATATCAATGCACTACAGAGTCCCAGTGCACAGAACAGCTGATCGCACCTGTAATGTGGAGTACAATAGCATAGCAGAGGTCATGCACTTGAAACAATTATTGTATAAATTCTAAACTACAGTGCGTATTCATATATTCAAGATAAAGGTCTACGTGTGCGTTCCAAATGGCACCCTATTGCCTATATAGTGCATTACTTTTGACCAGAGCCCTATTGACCATGGTGGAAAGCAGTGCACTACATAGGGAATAGGGTGTAATTTGGGACGCTGCCTACATCTCCCGCTGCATGGTATAATGTTATTCACTCTACAGCTTAACAGTTTGTGTGAACCCGAATGGAACATATGTGATATATTTTGCACCTTTTCCTGTCTGCAGCAATTATCAATGTTAACTCTGACCCACTTTGATAAATGCAAACAGCATCAGAGGAAGGATTTTTGTATGCATTTTAAATCCTGTTTCAGCCTAGGCACAGATGTACTGTATTTTGGTGGCCGTGGCTGTGGACCGGACTCTGTTTTGATAAGCTGCATGTATTGGAAACGGGGCCTTAGGGTAATGCCAATCTCTTTCTGAGGAGCTCAAACTTCATGGTATGTAATATGTATGCCCCGGCCGTAACTATAGCAACCACTCTTTCCTCCCACCACCAACAAAGGGTGAATTTCTGTACTGGAGTCTTATAAGGCTGGAGTCTGAAGAGACAGGCTGGAGAGTGTTCAGGAAAACTCCCTGAGCTAGAGGGCCTCCTGTCCCAACACAGGGCCTCAGTACTCCCCCCTCCTCCTCAAACCCCATCTCCTTATTCCTGCATACCGTACCATCCACAACAAATTATTTGGGGTTCAGCCATTGCCATCTGTCTGATTGGGTGTGTAATGACTAAAGATCAATTCGATCACCAGAAGCATCGGATGGTTCTCCCCTCTGTGGACAGGTAGACCAGCTTCAATAGCTCCCTTACTCTACACATTACACTGTATATCTAACCCCAGGCTATTTCCTTATCCTCCTGGTTATCTCTCTCTCTCTGGTGCTCAGAGGTGAGACGTTGTATACCGTACCTCCTTTTTTAGGCTGGGGGCTGGTACTAGACCCAGCGGTGCCAGGTCTGGCATCTGTCTTGGTGGAGGACTCTGTCTTTGAGGTGTGCTCTGTTTTGGGACAGATCTCTGTGTTTGGGGAGAGGTCTGTTTTGGGACAGGACTCTGTGTTTGGGGAGAGGTCTGAAATGTCTGAGTCATCTGGTGTCAGTAGATCCTTGATTATCTCCTTCTCTTCTTTGTGGATGGGCCGAGGCTCTGGTGTGGAGGGGAGACCTGGAACACAGGGATTACGTTCATCAATGAACGGAAATAAAACACTATACATAAAGGATAGGTTTGAAGACGAGATTATATATATATAACACTGTTCAAAAATTTGGGGTCACTTAAAAATGTCCTTGTTTTTTAAAGAAAAGCACATTTTTTTGTCCATTAAAATAACATCAAATTGATCAGAAATACAGTGTAGACATTGTTCATGTTGTAAATTACTATTGTAGCTGGAAACGGCAGATTTTTTATGGATATCTACATAGGCGTATAGAGGCCCATTATCAGCAACCATCACTCCTGTGTTCCAATGGCACGTTGTGTGAGTTAATCCAAGTTTACCATTTTAAAAGGCTAATTGATCATTAGAAAACCCTTTTGCAATTATGTTAGCACAGCTGAAAACTGTAGTCCTGATTAAAGAAGCAATAAAACTGGCCTTCTTTAGACTAGTTGAGTATCTGGAGCATCAGCATTTGTGGGTTCAATTACAGGCTCAAAATGGCCAGAAACAAAGAACTTTCTTCTGAAACTTGTCAGTCTATTTTTTTTCTGAGAAATGGAGGCTTTTCCATTCGAGAAATTGCCAAGGAACTGAAGATCTCGTACAACACTGTGTACTACTCCCTTCACAGAACAGCGAACACTGGCTCTAACCAGAATAGAAAGAGGAGTGGGAGGCCCCGGTGCACAACTGAGCAAGAGGAAAAGTACATTAGAGTGTCTAATTTGAGAAACAGACGCCTCAACTGGCAGCTTCATTAAATGGTACCCGCAAAACCCTAGTCTCATATTTTTTTTATACCTTTAATTTAACTAGGCAAGTCAGTTAAGAACACATTCTTATTTTCAATGACTGCCTAGGAACTGTGGGTTAACTGCCTAGTTCAGGGGCAGAATGACAGATTTTCACCTTGTCAGCTCAGGGTTCCAATCTTGCAACCGCACAGTTAACTAGTCCAACGCTCTAACCACTGCACTCCACGAGTAGCCTGCCCGTTACGCGAATGAAGTAGAAGCCAAGGTAAATTGCTAGCGAGCATTAAACTTATCTTATAAAAAACAATCAATCATAATCACTAGTTATAACTACTAATCCAGTTTAGCAGACAATATTAACCAGGTGAAATTGTGTCATTTCTCTTGCGTTCATTGCACGCAGAGTCAGGGTATATGCAACAGTTTGGGCTGCCTGGCTCATTACGAACTAATTTGCCAGAATTTTACGTAATTATGACATACATTGAAGGTTGTGCAATGTAACAAGAATATTTAGACATAAGGATGCCACCCGTTAGATAAAATACCGAACGGTTCCGTATTTCACTGAAATAATAAACGTTTTGTTTTCGAAATGATAGATTCCGGATTCAATCATATTAATGACCAAAGGCTCGTATTTCTGTGTGTTATTATGTTATAATTAAGCCTGCTTTGATAGAGCAGTCTGACTGAGCAGCAGCAGGCCCGTAATCATTCATTCAAACAGCACTTTCGTGCGTTTTGCCAGCAGCTCTTCACAAGCACAGCGCTGTTTATGACCTCAAGCCTATCAGCCTAATGGCTGGTGGAACCAATGTGAAATGGCTAGCTAGTTAGCTGGGTGTGCGCTAATACTGTTTCAAACGTCACTCGTTTTTAGATTTGGAGTAGTTATTCCCCTTGCACTGCACTAAAATAAGTGTTAATTCAGTATTGTTGTTATTAATCGGTATCGGCTTTTGTGGTCCTCCAATAATCGGTATCGGCTTTGAAAAATCATAATCTGTCGACCTCTAGTCTCAACGTCAACAGTGAAGAGGCGACCCCGGGATGCTGGCCTTCAAGGCAGAGTAGCAAGGAAAAAGCCATATCTCCAATAAAAATAAAATATTAAGATAGGCAAAAGAATAGACACTGGACAGAGGAACTCTGCCTGGAAGGCCAGCTTCCCGAAGTCGCCTCTTCACTGTTGATGTTGAGACTGGTGTTTTGCGGGTACTATTCAATGAAACTGCCAGTTGAGAACTTGTGAGGCAATTGTTTCTCAAATGTTTTGGCCCACAGTGAGAAGAAGACAAGGCTCAGCCTAGCTTTAGCAAAAATACTAAGCAAGACACAGTCAAAGGCATGGGCAGTTAGGGAATACGTAGATTTTTACAATAGATTGAGAGAGGGGGGGAGGGAGTAGACTGATAAAGAGAAAGAGACAGAGATGTCAAATTGGCTTTTTACCAAATTATTATACGACAGACCACGTATTCACCCTGCACACCCTAATTGACAAATAAACAAACAAAACAAAGGCAAAGTCTTCTCATGCTTTGTTGATTTCAAAAAAGCCTTCGACTCAATTTGGCATGAGGGTCTGCTATACAAATTGATGGAAAGGGGTGTTGGGGGAAAAACGTACAACATTATAAAATCCATGTACACAAACAATAAGTTTGCAGATAAAATTGGCAAAAAACACAAATTTCTTCCCACATGGCCTAAGGGCACTAGAAGTCTGCAGCACCCGGCCTCATCCTACTTGAATCTGAAGTATAATGCCTACTATTTGCTGATGATCTGGTGCTTCTGTCACCAATCAAGGAGGGCCTGAAGCAGCACCTAGATCTTCTGCACAGATTCTGCCAGACCTGGGCCCTGACAGTAAATCTCAGTAAGACCAAAATAATGGTGTTCCAAAAAATGTCCAGTCGCCAGGACCACAAATACAGTCATGGCCAAAAGTTTTGAGAATGACACAAATATTAATTTTCACAAAGTTTGCTGCTTCAGTGTCTTTAGATATTTTTGTCAGATGTTACTATGGAATACTGAAGTATAATTACAAGCATTTTATAGGTGTCAAAGGTGTCAAAATTACATGAAGTTGATGCAAAGAGTCAATATGTGTCAATCCGCCCTGGCATGCTGTCAATTAACTTCTGGGCCACATCCTGACTGATGGCAGCCCATTCTTGCATAATCAATGCTTTGAGTTTGTCAGAATTTGTGGGGTTTTGTTTGTCCACCCGCCTCTTGAGGATTGACCACAAGTTCTCAATTGAATTAAGGTTTGGGGACTTTCCTGGCCATTGACCCAAAATATTGACGTTTTGTTCCCTGAGTCACTTAGTTATCAATTTTTCCTTATGGCAAGGTGCTCCATCATGCTGGAAAAGGCATTGTTCGTCACCAAACTGTTCCAGGAGAAGTTGCTCTCTGAGGATGTGTTGGTACCATTCTTTATTCATAGCTGTGTTCTTAGGCAAAATTGTGAGTGAGCCCACTCCCTTGACTGAGAAGCAACCCCACTTTACTGTTGGCATGCCACAGGACTGATGGTAGCGCTCCCCTTGTCTTCTCCAGACAAGCATTTTTCCAGATGCCCCAAACAATCAGAAAGGGGATTGATCAGAGAAAATGACTTTACCCCAGTCCTCAGCAGTCCAATCCCTGTACCTTTTGCAGAATATCAGTTTGTTCCTGATGTTTTTCCTGGAGAGAAGTGGCTTCTTTGCTGCTCTTCTTGACACCAGGCCATCCTCCAAAAGTCTTCGCCTCACTGTGCATGCAGATGCACTCACACCTGCCTGCTGCCATTCCTGAGCAAGCTCTGTACTGGTGGTGCCCTGATCCCGCAACTGAATCAACTTTAGGAGATGGTCCTGGCACTTGCTGGACTTTCTTGGGCGCCCTGAAGCCTTCTTCACAACTATTGAACCACTCTCCTTGAAGTTCTTGATGATCCGATAAATGGTTGATTTAGGTGAAATCTTACTGGCAGCAATATCCTTGCCTGTGAAGCCCTTTTTGTGCAAAGCAATGATGACGGCACGTGTTTCCTTGCAGGTAACCATGGTTGACAGAGGAAGAACAATGATTCCAAGCACCACCCTCCTTTTGAAGCTTCCAGTCTGTTATTTAAACTCAATCAGCATGACAAAGTGATCTGCAGCCTTGTCCTCGTCAACACTCACACCTGTGTTATTAACAAGAGAATCACTGACATGATGTCAGCTGGTCATTTTGTGGCTGGGCTGAAATGCAGTGTAAATGTTTTTGGAGGGATTCAGTTCATTTGCATGGCAAAGAGGGACCTGGATTAGAGTCCCCTAAGCAAACTGGTCCTGGGGCTCTTTTCACAAACACAAACACACACCCCAGGACAGCAACACAATTAGACCCAACCAAATCATGAAAAAACTAAAAGATAATTACTTGACACATTGGAAAGAATTAACAAATAAACAGAGCAAACTAGAATGCTATTTGGCCCTAAATAGAGAGTACACAGTGGCAGAATACCTGACCACTGTGACTGACCCAAACCTAAGGAAAGCTTTGACCATGTACAGACTCAGTGAGCATAGCCTTGCTATTGAGAAAGGCCGCCGTAGGCAGACCTGGCTCTCAAGAGAAGACAGGCCAGGTGCACACTGCCCACAAAATGAGGTGGAAACTGAGCTGCACTTCCTAACCTCCTGCCCAATGTATGACCATATTAGAGACACATATTTCCCTCAGATTACACAGAGCCACAAAGAATTCGAAAACACACCCAATTTTGATAAACTCCCATATCTACTGGGTGAAATACCACAGTGTGCCATCACAGCAGCAAGATTTGTGACCTGTTGCCTCAAGAAAAGGTCAACCAGTGAAGAACAATCACCATTGTAAATACAACCCATATTTACAACCCATATACAACCCTTATTTATTTTACCTTTTGTACTGTTACAACACTGTATATATACATAATATGACATTTGTAATGTCTTTATTCTTTTGGAACTTCTGTGAGTGTAATGTTTACTGTTAATTTTGATTGTTTATTTCACTTTTGTATATTATCTACTTCACTTGCTTTGGCCATGTTAACATGCCAATAAAGCACATTGTGTTTAATTGAATTGGGAGAGAGAGAGTACAGAGAAAGAGAAATAGAGAGATGGTATCAGAAAAATAAGAGCGTGAGAGAGAAAGGGGGAAGGAGTAGACTAAGAAAAATTATGGGAGAGAGTAGACTGAGAAAAAGAAAGAGAGAGTAGACTCGATTGAGAGGGAGGGAGACTAACGATATAGGCTATATTTCCATGAAGCACTATCAACAAATGCAGAGAAAAGGCTCAGCCGTAGAGCGCCATTTTGAGGGGCAAACAGGCCAATTTCAATACAGGCCTTCTCTGAAAAGGAAAGTGCTGACGTAACATTTAGAATGGCTAATTAATGATGTGCCAACCTCTGCAAAAGCCCTTAAAATGCTAAATATGCTGCTGGTTACTCAAGCTCTGTTCTGGAACAGGAACATTGTCCCTCTGAGTGGGGGATGCAGTGTTTCCCCTAGGATTTTCTTCAGCAGTGGTAGCAAAAGTTTGCGTGGGAGGGGGGTTTCCTTTTGTTGGGGGGGTTCGGGGTCATGCACCCCCATTTTAAAATTTCCAAAATTTCTAAAAACATGTTTTTACTTAGTCATAATGGGTTATTGTGTGTACATGCGTGATAAAATAAAATCAAATATTTAATCCATTTTGAATTGAGGCTGTAACACAACAAAATGTGGAATAAATCAAGGGGTATGAATACTTTCCGAAGGCACTGTACCTCATTTAAAACCACTCAAAGACTCAATGCATCAAATGCTACAAATATACACTACAACTTGTCATTCCAGGGTTTTTTTCTGGAACAAAAGGGGGTTTAGGAGGTGGGTGTGGCGGGGGCATGGCCTGCTGCTGCTAAATTAATATAGGGTAAACACTGGGATGCATGAGTCAACAGAATGTGACGTGTGCACATCGACCATTGGAATGAAATACCATACCATCAGGCAGATACTTTGCAGTAACACATAACCAGTAGCATTCAAAGTCAAGTTCCAGGACATATCATATTCTCTATAGGATTCACCAACAAAAGCATGATGAAGCATAATCAGTCTTTGCTCTGATCTTCAGTCCTTGGACCAAGCTTCTTAACATCTGACCTTTGGACAGGTGACAGAGAGGTCACAGGAACCCAAA
The DNA here is from genome assembly GCF_036934945.1 of Oncorhynchus masou masou. Classification (NCBI taxonomy): domain Eukaryota; kingdom Metazoa; phylum Chordata; class Actinopteri; order Salmoniformes; family Salmonidae; genus Oncorhynchus; species Oncorhynchus masou. Next base: position 23,893,630 of record NC_088223.1, on the reverse strand, counting down.
ACACATCCTGTATTAATACCTCCTCAGACGTTGTTTTTACACTTGGCTCTCCTGATGACAGTGTCTGCGTCCCAGATGGAACTCTTTTCCCTATATAATGCACTACCTTTGACCAGGACCGAGGGCTCTGTGTCTCCCTGTAGACTGTGCTATTCAACTGCTATCTGGACCTAGCTGTAAGAGCAACACTGGTGCTCACAGTGACAAACTGCACTACGACATAATGGCGCATGGTGGGGGAGAGAGAAAAGGAGAGAAAGAGGGAGAGAGCGTTGGGGGGAGGGTGAAAAAAAATTGCACACCTCTACAAAGACCTATGGAGAACAGCGAGAGAGGAGAAGAGAGAGAGAGACAGAGATTGATAGAGAGAGGGGGAGGTTCAGTAGAACAAGGGAGAAGATAGATTGTGCATCTCTACAATGATTCAAAGGGCAACAAAAGAAAGAGACAAAAAAAGGAACAGAAGGGGAGAGAGAGAGAGAGAGAGAGAGAGAGAGAGAGAGAAAGAGCGAGACGAAGAAAGAGAAGGATAATGTTGTGTGATATAGGTGTGAAGGCATCCAGCTTGCTCTCTGACTCACATTAAGCTCACAGTGGGCAGATGGAGCGTATCCCTCTCCTCAGACCCATCAAAGGGTCTGAGGATGGGCCTGCTCATAGGAATCTGGTCAAAAGTAGTGCACTATATAGGGAATAGGGTGCCATTTGGGACAGAGAACAAACGCTCACCGAACCCCATAAATCACATATTAACACTGGGCCTCTCTCCAGCTGCCTCTATTTACAGTACACACATCTAGCCAGGGATGGCAACACAGAGGTGAAATCATAGCAGGTTAATGGGAGGATAATTAAGAAATAAGAATTGGGGGGGTGTGGTAAATGGCCAATATACCACGGCTAAGGGCTGTTCTTACCACGACGCAACGCGGAGTGCCTGGATACAGCCCTTCGCCGTGGTATATTGGGCATATACCACAAACCCCCGAGGTGCCTTAGTGCTATTAGTGCCTTAGTCCTATTATAAACTGGTTACCAACGTAATTAGAAGAGTAAAAATACATGTTTTGTCATCCCCGTGGTATATGGCTTTCAGATTATCAGCATTCATGGCTCGAACCACCCAGTTTATAATGTGCATTGAATCATCTGTCAAGATGACAGAACAACTGCAGGTTTCTGCAAAGAGAATCACTTCACTTGTAACTGCCAGAAAATACAATGTGATTTGGCAAGAATAGTACGATAAACCTTCCCAGAGAGAAAACTTGGAATATTTGAACATTACATCACAAGAACCACAAAATATGACCTAAATAAGAGTGCCATACATTGAGAGGGAAAAGGTGAAGAAACACCCAAACAGTACTACATTGACAGTGTGAAGGACTATCATGAGTTCAAGAAGCATATCCAGGTCTGTTGGATAACTGGGAGGAAAAGGTTGAAGACACCCTTCAGGTATTATAGTGTCATGAGAGAAAGGTGAGAGAGCCCACCTCTGTCACTGAACTAGAAACCCTCACGCGACTGGGAAAGACATGAAAAGGTCAAATGTCCAACTTTCCAAAAGCTAAAATAGAAACTATTGTGAACTCTCTGCATAGAAACAGGAACTTAGCTAAAACCACACAACAGAGGGAGAGAGGACGACAGAGTCTGACTTCATCCCAAGTCAAATTTGGAGGTGGTTTTGAAACTGCGCTATGGGGTTATTACAGTAATAAGTATGTTTGTGTGGGTGTGGCCCTGTGTTTTCATCTCTGGGCTTTAATGATATTGAGGGAAGGAACCAAAAGTGGAAGGAGGGGCAGGACAAGAGGAAAGGAGAGAACAGAAACAAACTCCAAAAGGAACAGACTGCGTGGAAGGAACATTGTGGAACATTCAACACTAAAGTTGTTTTCATTAGTGAGTCAATCTGTGAGTCTGGTATGGTCGGGTTGTTTATAGGAAGAGTACAAGCAAGTCCAAAATAGTTTCATGTCATATTTGATCACTGATCATTTTGTAGCAAAATACTGTACATTATAATTTCATAGGGACGTAGTCAAACACAATTCATCTTAGTAACTATAAGGAGCTCCGGCTCCATGTCTTAAAGGCCCTTCAGATATGTTCCTAGTCCACTCAACATGTGTAGGTCTCATCAACTAGGCCTATTCATGTGACAGGCCCCCAATGAACACACAAACACAGATCCAGCAGATTCACCTTCCTCCATCCTCCTCCCTTCTTCCACTCTGCTCCCCTCTACCGCAGCCGGCCATCTCAGGTTTCTGTGCCACTCTGACAGACACGGGAGTTAAAAATAGTGACAAGCAGCTCGGAGCACAGTGCACCCTACGGAGAATGTCAACCATACATGGGACTGGGTTTCTGCTGTGGCACCTTTGGAAAATCACAGAGGCTGGAAGCCTGCTCCGACGGTGAGTATAAGACAGTAAGAAGCCCAAAGAAAAATAAAGTAATAAGTAAGTAGGTGGAAATTATAAGCAAATTAGAGTATTAACAAATCTATGTGAGAACTGCTTTACACAGGCCAGGACAAGATCTTTGTTGTTACATAAGAATTGTGATCAAGTCAAGAGAAGTCCATTCTGGGTATGTTACACACTGCATTAGCCTAAGTACTGTAAGTAGAGCCTGCAATGGGGGCTGCGTTTGACGGAGGCAGTGTGTGTGCAGTTTAGGGTCTGTCTGCCGAGGGAGGGAGGGAGGGAGGGAGGGAGGGAGGGAGGGAGGGAGGGAGGGAGGGAGGGAGGGAGGGAGGGAGGGAGGGAGGGAGGGAGGGAGGAGCACCAGCATACTGGATCTGGGTCAGGCTGACCTCAGGAATCCCTGGTATGTGCACTTCCCCTGAGTCTCAGTGTTTGTGTCTCAGTGATTGTGTTACAGTGATTGTGTCTTAGTGTGTGTGTCACAGTGTGTGTGTCACAGTGTGTGTGTCTCAGTGTGTGTGTACAGTGTTTGTGGCTGGATGGCAACATGGTAAGTGACAGTGACCCCCAGTGAGGAGAGAGAGACAAAGATAGACAGTCATAATAAACAATATATCAACAACAACTCAACCGGGACACGAGACAACATAGCTCCAATGAGGCCTACATTCAACAGTCTTTCTTCTACAATCACTTTCCCAGCTCCATCAGTGGCAGACAACACAGTCTCTGACCACTATAAAACCAAGTAAACCAGAAGGTCAGGGAGTCCAGTCATTCACGCAGCAACCTGCGCCATAACCATCCCCTCTGGGCCCATCCATGACTCTCAGACATCAATAACACCTGAAGCATCTTAGAACTCCCTCACAAGCATCTACAATGGGAACGGAGCAATAAAACAAACATTGGCTGAACCTTTGAACTTTTATAATTATCACCCAGCCACCTCAGTAGCTATTTAAAGATGCCTCCAGATGGTCAGTCCTTGCATCCATTGCTCTGTCTATGAATTTGAGAGAGGTTACATTTCTCCAACCCTATCCCTCAGCTGTTTACGAAAAACAGTGGAGGGGTATCCACTTGGTTGTTGTTTGAACTGCAGACTGCCCCTGTAGAGAGGTCACCAGATGAACACAGCCATAGCAGTCCTAGAGAGACCAGAAAGACCAACAACTGTAAAGAATTACTGTCTCTCTTGGAAAAACACTACGTTAGTAGTGTTTAGTTCAATGAAAGGGCGCTTTCAGAAAATATTTTATATTCTAAAGCAGCCTTTCAATTACAGGGCGATTTTGCTCAAAGACATGCTCACTATGTGCAGCACTCCACAATCGTTCATACATTTCTATATTCATTAAGTTTCAACTAACTTCCATGTTGCTGGTGCAGCATTTAGACTAACTCAGACATTTGGATTATGTTAAAACAGTAACGAGAAGAAATTAAAATGATGTTTTTCACAGAGTTAATTCTGCTGTATAGTTTCTTTCAACAGCCATATGTTGTTGTATTGGCGCTGAAGAACATGGCTGATGTTTACATTCTCCCAACCAATTGCGCTATTTTGTAAGATTTTTGGGGTTTTGTGTAAGATGCAGGAAAAGGGGCCGCAGATCGGGCAGCCTTCTGAGCAGCCGGAGGAGAGCGAGTAAACTCCCACTGCCTTCCGTTCTTTTGCTAATGTGCAATCGTTAGAAAATAAAATTGATGACCTACTATTAAGATTATCCTACCAACGGGACATTAAAAACTGTAACATCTTATGTTTCACTGAGACGTCGCTGAACGGCAATACGGACAATATAGAGCAAGCGGGATTTTCCATGCACCGGCAGAACAGAGACGCTACCTCTGGTAAGACGAGGGGTGGGGGTGTGTGTCTTTTTGTCAATAACAGCTGGTGCGCGATGTCTAATATTAAAGAAGTCTCGAGGTATTGCTCGTCTGAGGTAGAGTACCTTGTGAAAAGCTGTAGACCACACTATCTACCAAGAGAGTTCTCATCTGTATTATTTGTAGCCATGTATTTACCACCACAGAATGAAGCTGGCACTAAGACTGCTCTCAGCCAACTCTATAAGGCCATAGGCAAAGAAGAAAATGCTCACTCAGAAGCGGCGCTCCTAGTGTCCGGGAACTTTAATACAGGCAAACTTAAATCAGTTTTATCACATTTTTACCAGCATGTCAAGTGCAACTAGAGGGAGAAAAAAAATCCTAGACCACCTTTACTCCACACACAGAGATGCATACAAAGCTCTCCCCCACCCTCCATTTGGCAAATCTGACCATAATTCTATCCTCCTCATTCCTGCTTAGAAGCAAAAACTAAAGCAGGGAGTACCAGTGACTCGCTCAATGTGGAAGTGGTCAGATGACGTGGATGCTACACTACAGGACTGTTTTGCTAGCACAGACTGGAATATGTTCCAGGATTCATCCAATGGCATTGAGGAGTACACCACCTCAGTCAACGGCTTCATCAAAAAATGCATCGACAACGTCATCCCCACAGTGACTGTACATACATATTCCAACCAGAAGCCATGGATTACATGCAACATCCGCATTGAGCTAAAGGCTAGAGCTGCCGCTTTCAAGGAGCAAGAGACTAATCCGGACACTTATAAGAAATCCCGCTATGCCCTCAGACGAACCATCAAACAATCAAAGCGTCAATACAGGATTAAGATTGAATCCTACTACACTGGCTCTGACGCTCATCGGATGTAGCAGGGCTATTAAACTATTACGGACTACAAAGGGAAAACCAGACGCGAGCTGCCCAGTGACGCGAGCCTACCAGATGAGCTAAATGCCTTTTATGCTCGCTTCGAGGCAAGCAACACTGAAGCATGCACAAGAACACTAGCTGTTCTAGATGACTGTGTGATAACGCTCTCAGTAGCCGATGTGAATAAAACCTTTAAACAGGTTAACGTTCACAAAGCCACTGCTCCAGACGGGTTACCAGGACGCATACTCAAAGCATTTGATTTGATTTGACTGTCTATGGGACAGCCTAGAGGCTGTGTATGCAAGTCTAGCCTGCTCATTCTGTTTCATGGCCTAGACTACTGCTAGAGTGCAGCAATCCAGGTGCCTTTACTGACAATCATGGCTAATGGCTCCTCCAGCGAGCTTCGTTTTGGTATCATCACATTACCTATATCAGCGCTGGAGATGCTGCTGTGGGACCAACTCTTTACATCAATATGGAATATGGAAGCCCAATATGGAATACCCCCATCCATCCCATCCATCCCCTGCCATTAAAAGAGTTAGAGAGCCAGAGCAGTTATAGGGACTCATGTGAGGGAATCAGCTGAATGCTAAGGTTAGACTGCCTGCCAAGGATCTCTACTGATGGTAGGAAACTCCTCATCCCTATCCCCTGCCATTAAGAGCCAGAGAGGTTACAGAGATTCATGTGAGTGCTAAGGTTAGAATAGACTGCCTGCCATGGATCTCTATCTAGAGGGAATGGATCCGAAGGCAACTATAAGAGGAAACTGTAGATGGCAGCTGGCTGAGGAACGTGACTCGTCAGTCCTCCTGTGGAATGAACAAGGGCAATTTGACTCCAACTCTGCTGAGGCTTTCAGTCAGCATGAACTGGGTTACACACTCACACAGATAGACAATATAGAGAAACGCATGAATCATAAATGGAATCATCAATGATTCAACATGTTCCTGCTCTGCATTCACCAGATGAAGTATGGTTAGAATAGAAGTTATGGAAGTGTTGGCAAACATTAATAGACAGAGATAGAGAAAAGAGGTGAGGCGTTAAGATGGACGGAGCTTTTACAGGAGGAGCATCACAAATTGCACCCTATTCCCTTTATAGTGCACTACTTTTGACCAGGGCCGGTCAAAAGTAGTGCAATATGTAGGGAATAGGGGGGGTGTTTGGGAGGCAGACAGGGAGAAAATAGACTGGGTGTGGTGACTGTAGAGGAGCCATGGAGGCTGACAGACCATGACCTCATCATTATGGCACACATCCTCTATAGATGGGATGTCATTAGTGCAGTGCATGATGGGAATGAAAACAAGGGTTGCTGCATGAACATAATACTGGAGAGAGATGTGATTTAAATAGAGAAATATGGGACTTCAAGTGTGTTTGGTGTTAGAGAGACAGAAAGAGAGAGACAGAAAGACAGAGAGAGACAGAGAAAGATAAAGAGAGAGAGAGATACTGAAGTGTATATTTTCATCAAAATGAAAGCACTATTAACAGAGGAAGAGTTGAGTCAGTTCCTGCTGACATGCTATCAGGTCATGGGATGCATTCCAGAGCAGTTGCTCCAGCTAGCTCCTATTTGTTTTCATATGAACAACATTAGCCCTATTACAAATAAAAATTGCCTCAGCATGGCTTCTCCCTACTGACACAAACCCACACATTCAAACACATATACACACACACACACACACACACACACACACACACACACACACACACACACACACACACACACACACACACACACACACACACACACACACACACACACACACACACACACACACACACACACAACACAAAGACCAAACTGCAGCAGGAGAGGGGAGGGGGCCATAGACAGTTTAAGGAGGGAACATCTGGAGTGGTGGGGTTCAGTCCTGCAGTATCAGCAACATACATACAGTAAAGCCCCCACACATTCTCATACCACCACTTCCTAGCTCCGCCTGGCAGCACTCACTCACCACAGGTGTAAAAAGCTGTGATACATGTGTATACTGTAAATATGCTATGCAAGCACATATGGCATAGCTTATCACAGCCCACTTCACATAGTCTATCACAGCCCACTTCACAGTCTTGACTAATAGAACACTTTATCAAAGTGTTCCATTTTTTATGCCAAAAAGAGGTCAAGGTAAGCCTTTTAATATTAAAACAGACCACTGAGATGTAATATTAAACACAAGACAGATACTCAATACTAATTATTTAAATAAGATGAGGCCCCTAGCTGAGAATTGACATTCAATCAATTAAAATGGGGAATTCAACTCAACCACCATTTACCTGTGTGTGTGTGTGTGTGTGTGTGTGTGTGTGTGTGTGTGTGTGTGTGTGTGTGTGTGTGTGTGTGTGTGTGTGTGTGTGTGTGTGTGTGTGTGTGTGTGTGTGTGTGTGTGTGTGTGTGTGTGTGTGTGTGTGACCAGTGGTGTGCTTTAAAGTATTACTTAAGTACTTTTAAAGTATTACTTAAGTCGTTTTTTGGGGTATCTGTACACTACTTTGCTATTTATATATTTTTTAACTATTTTTACTTTTATGTACACACAAAAGTACTCATTACATTTTGAACGCTTAGCAGAACAGAAATGGTCCAATTCACACACTTCTCAAGAGAACATCCCTGGTCATCCCCACTGCCTCTGATCTGGCGGACTCACTAAACACAAATGCTTTGTTTGTAAATGATGTCAGAGTGTTGGAGAGAATGACCCTGGCTATCTGTCTGGTTTGCTTAATGTAAGGAATGTTTAATTATTTGTACTTTTACTTTTATTTTTGATACTTAGGTATAGTTTAGCAAATATATTTACTTTTGATACTTAAGCATATTTAAAAACAAATACTTTAAGACTTTTACTCAAGTAGTATATTACCGGGTGACTTTCACTTTAACTTGAGTCATTTTCTATTAAGGTATATTTATTTTTACTCAAGTATGATAATTTAGTACTTTTTCCACCACTGTGTGTGAGTGTGTGTATGTGTGTGCTTGCGAACTTGCAAGTGTGTTTAAAACGATAACTTTGACAAGACTGTTAGGCACATGAAGATCAGCACACACCTGAGGGGAAGGTGAGACATGAGTCAACACAACAGAGCAGAGCCCATATGATTCACTGCAGAGATGATCAGATCTAACAGATACTGTATCTCTTCAAAGGAGGCCACATAAGGAGTCCAGCGAGTGTTTTACTGTTTTCCTGGAACACAGACAGGATGTAACCTTGTTCCTGAGACTGCCGGTGAAAATAAGTACCAGGAAGGAAAGAGAAAAAGGATGTGCATCCCAAATGGCACGCTATTCCCTATGTAGTGCACTACTTTGACCAGGGCCCATTGGGCTCTGGTCAAAGTAGTGCACTATATAAGGAATGGAATAGAGTGCCATTTGGGACGCATTAAAACCACAGAGACACAGGATTCTAACCTAGCAGTCACAGTTCAGTCATTGTAATGGGGGAAGCATCGTGGCATCATTAAGAGACTGAGGAGGGAATCCATCGAACTTATGGAACGGATCCGAAGGATGTTTCAGTAGCTCTCTGTATCAGTGGTGAAGCCTGCCTGCTATTCTGTTGCGATTGAGGAGAGAAGAACATTTTATCTATAGTAAGTGGGGTTTCTTTCAATATTAGGAAGGATCTAAATAAATGTGGGGGAAGAAAAGTCCATTCAAGCGTCAGTGACATGAATTATAAACAAGACAATAGTAAAGATGTCGTCCCCCACGAATGATGCAGCGCCCCCCCTTGGGCCAATTGAGATAACACATTTAAGTTAATTACTATAGCTCCCACCTTGAGCCAATCAGTGTAATTGTGTAAATGCCGTATATCTATGGCAAGACGCATCATTCAACTAAGTTTCATAACAATCGGGCCAGAGATATCACGTGTGACTAACGTATTAACGGACTGTGAAAGATCCTGACACGACACAGTCACAGGTCAAGATAATTATCAAGACAAACGATCCTCTCCCTGTGCTGTCTAATCCTGATGGGAATAGAGCTGTAGACACAGTTTGTTAGGCCCAAGTCTAACCCTTCAGCTATGTGCTAATATTAGTGCCCTGAGTCCTGTGACCAAGAGCGGTGTGTGTGCGTGTGTGTGTGTGTGTGTGTGTGTGTGTGTGTGTGTGTGTGTGTGTGTGTGTGTGTGTGTGTGTGTGTGTGTGTGTGTGTGTGTGTGTGTGTGTGTGTGTGTGTGTGTGTGTGTGTGTGTGTGTGTGTTTTAATTCAGACACAGATAATGGTCTGCGGGTGGATAGCCTAAATCTGGAGTTCATGTGCACACTTCCAAAACACACACATGCCTTACTTCAAAGATAATAGAGGCTGCAGCTACTGGTGACTCCACTGGGGCTGAGGCAACAATACTTCAACAATAACCACCACAGAGAAATGCAACATGGCTACAGACGAGCGGGACAACAGGAAGAAGTGCTCTGCTTCACAGCTGGATAACACTTACACAGAGCAACACTACAAAGCCCTAATAAGACAGTGTCGACCATATATGGAATGGGGTAAAAAAGACAATTGACTTGCGTAGAACTGAACAAATATGTGTCATATTTCTGTATTTCACTCTTATTTATGCATGTATCAGTAGCTGTGTTAAACATGATAGAAAATGGACTGCTTGTTGTAACAAAGGCTATTCACGTTTAATGCGAGGTCAATAGACACCATCCTACCAGTGTGCACAGCAAGAAATTAAGTACTTAACACATCAGATGGAATAAATTGCATTAAAATGACCTAATTAAACTGTACTGTAAAACTGTGTGAGCTACATAAATCAGCAGAAAGATAGAAAGTCCTCTGGTTGATGTATAAAAGTTAGACATGTGGGACTTCAGTAACTAATAGTGTCAACAGGTTCTATATCGCCTTACTTCCTGGATTCTATATCGCCTTACTTCCTGGATCTACATGTAAAATACAGAATCCAGGTAGAAGAGGATTGGTTATTCCACCAATAGAGTGCCTTTTGGGTAGTGTAATTTGGTTCAACAAAAAAAACTCAATTATTTCACTAAAGTTTTACATTCTGTAATAAAGAGCACATGTTCATCTTCAGAAAATATATATTTTCTAGATAATGATAAGATTAAATAACACTAGGTCTGATTGAAAACTGTTGTATCAAAAGTAAAACAGACGGCCAGAAATGCAAGGACAAAATTGGGAGTTATGAAACTAACTAAAATATTAAATAACTAGGCCTGCAGTATGCTTGTACAGTAGCTAAAGTTAAATCCGGCAAATGAAACGCTGTACTGTGTATTTAACAGCACTAATTAGTGAGTAATCTGCATAGATAAGCAAGGAACCATAGTTTAAAGAAAAATTAACATGATAAGCATGGAGTAGATCAAATGCATTTCTTGTTAAGCATTGTCTTGCCATCATAATTATCCAAATTGTGACCCCCTTTCTCCTGCTACCTCAGATTACACACACCCTGTTATTAACTCTAAATAAATTAACTTTAAATCAAAATCTATTACAGTTTTCTGTTTAAAATTTGAATTGAACACACACACCCCTATCTGTTAAAATCAACCAAATGTATGCCTTTTGTAAGTGAGATACATATCCAATCAAAAAAGTGTGATCAGGGTAATGACATTTAAACTCAACCAAAAAAGAATGTTCCTTTTTCAGGACCCTGTCTTTCAAAGATAATTTGTAAAAATGCAAATATCTTCACAGATCTTCATTGTAAAGGGTTTAAACACTGTTTCCCATGCTTGTTCAATGAACCATAAACAATTAATGAACATTGAACGGTCATTAAGACACTAACAGCTTACAGACGGTAAGCAATTAAGGTCACCGTTATGAAAACGTATGACACTAAAGAGGCCTTTCAACTGACTCTGAAAAACACCAAAAGAAAGATGCCCAGGGTCCCTGCTCATCTGTGTGAACGTGCCTTAGGCATGCTGCAGGAGGCATGAGAACTGCAGATGTGGACAGGGCAATAAATTGTATTGTCCATACTGTGAGATGCCTAAGACAGCACTACAGGAAGACAGGACGGACAGCTGATCATCCTCGTAGTGACAGACCACGTGTAACAACACCTGCACAGGATCGGTACATCCGAACATCACACCTGCGGGACAGGTACAGGATGGCAACAACAACTGCCCGAGTTACACCAGGAACACAATCCCTCCATCAGTGCTCAGACTGTCAGCAATAGGCTGAGAGAGGCTGGACTGAGGGCTTGTAGGCCTGTTGTAAGGCAGGTCTTCACCAGACATCACCGGCAACAACGTTGCCTATGGGCACAAACCCACTGCCGCTGGACCAGACAGGACTGGCTTAAAGTGCTCTTCACTGACAGATCGCGGTTTTGTCTCACCAGGGGTGATGGTCGGATTTGCGTTTATTGTCGATAGAATGAGCTGGAGGTGGAGGGTCCGTCATGGTCTGGGGCAGTGTGTCACAGCATCATTAGACTGAGCTTGTTATCATTGCAGGCAATCTCAACGCTGTGCGTTACAGTGAAGACATCCTTCTCCCTCAGGTGGTACCCTTCCTGCAGGCTAATCCTGACATGACCCTCCAGCATGACAATGCCACCAGCCATACTGCTCGTTCTGTGTGTGATTTCCTGCAAGACAGGAATGTCAGTGTTCTGCCATGGCCAGCGAAGAGCCCGGATCTCAATCCCATTGAGCACGTCTGGGACCTGTTGGATCGGAGTGTGAGGGCTAGGGCCATTCCCTCCAGAAATGTCTGGGAACTTTCAGGTGCCTTGGTGGAGGAGTGGGGTAACATCTCACAGCAAGAACTGGCAAATCTGGTGTAGTTCATGAGGAGGAGATGCACTGCAGTACTTAACACAGCTGGTGGCCACACCGGATACTGACTGTTACTTTTGATTTTGACCCCCCCACCCTTTGTTCAGGGACACATTATTCCATTTCTGTTAGTCACGTCTGTGGAACTTGTTCACTTTATGTCTCAGTTGTTGAATCTTGTTAAGTTCATACAAATATTTACACATGTTAAGTTTGCTGAAAATAAACGCAGTTGACAGTGAGAGGACGTTTCTTTTCTTGCTGAGTTTATATTGTTTCTCCCTTCCTGTGCAGTGGAAACAAGTGAGACATTTTTGAATTTTTTTCCACAGTAAAATGAATCTGATTAGAAAATGTGAGAGGACTACAGACATGAGTTAGATTTTCAGTCACACATTCGTCAATAAGGCAATTATATTTGAAAAATGTCTTTGATTAGTCATCAATGACTTCAATGTTTTACTATCGCAACGAAGTGAAATGGGAATAGAAACTGAGCCAGTCTCTGGATCTAGAATCTACTATACTAAGATGCATCACAAAAGTTACCATATTCATTACATAGTGCACTACTTTGGCCTACGGGGGTCAATACCAGGGCACATAGGCCATTTGGGACGTATCCTAAGGCAATGACCTCGTCCGTCTCTATACGCTACAGGATGGAGCACTTCCTCTAGTTCCGGTGTGAGTGGTCAGTGGCCCTAATTTATACCAGCTGGATCTGCACGCAGCGAGGTAAGGCTGTATGTGTGTGTGTGTGTGTGTGTGTGTGTGTGTGTGTGTGTGTGTGCGTGCGTGCGTGCGTGAGTGAGTGAGTGAGTGAGTGAGTGAGTGAGTGAGTGAGTGAGTGAGTGAGTGAGTGAGTGAGTGAGGCTGCTCCTGCTCGCTGACGTGGAGCGCTCTGGTTGGTCTACCTAAGAATCACTGCAGACACCTCCGTCTCTCCCTTCCTCCCTCCATCTCTCACTCCCTTCCTCCCTCCATCTCTCACTCCCTCCCTCCGACGCCCATGGCCCAGCTCAAACCCCAATAACACCCCTCGATACCCTCCTAACCCCTCACCCCCCCTGCTCGCACGCTGCAGATACGGGCCTCTGGAAAAGAATGCCTCACATTCTAACCAGGGCCTTCCACACCCATCCCAACCCCTACTCTCCTCTCTCCACCCGCATGTACAAACTGAACACACAGTCCAGCTGGCAATAGGGGAGAGACATTAGGAAAAGCTGTCAGAACTTCAACATGTCTGACTAAGGAGAAATGGGAGACGGTGCTTTCCTCTTTTCTATTCTCACTCAGTCCCCCTTATACTTCTGACCCTCTTTTTAGCAGTAAATCTTATGAAGTCCAAGGAATAAGTACGGAGTAATCACAGCAGGTTATCCATGATGTGAACCTCATTATGTGTGGATTAGTAGTGCATTTTAATTAACCACACATGATGACGAAGAAGTAGCCTGTTTTTCAACTGTTTTCATGAGAGAATGGGGAAACTTCTGTGGAAAGGGATCGTGCTGGGGCCAAAATCTACATCTGCGTACCAAATGGCACTCTATTCCCTATATTGCACTACTTTTGACCGGGGCACATAGGGCTTTGATCAAAAGTAGTGCACAATATAGGGGATAGGGTGCCATTTGGGGTGCAGACTACACTTCCAAGCCTACTGTAATCTTGAATGTGGGCCAGGAACATTACATTAGGAAAACTTTGGGGGAGTGGAAGAGAGTCCACGTCAGTCCACGTCCAATGATTACTTCCACAGAAGAAGAAGACTTTTAGCAAAATCTCCAGTTTAAAGCTGATTTGCAACCAAGAAGTTAAACCTAGGACTGGATTCAATCCGTATTACCGAAGATCAGCGTTGTAGCGCGGGGGGAATTTAAAGGTGCTTTCCGATTGAGCCAACATATGCAGCGTTTACTGTGAATACAGTCTCCACGAACGCGGAAGCGTTGCATTTAAATTTCAATCATGCTACAACGCTGATCTTCAGCACTACGGATTGAATACAGACCCTAGTTCTTCTGAAGTTAAACTTCAAGGATTTATGTTTTTACATTTGAGTAGGTCCCTATATGGCATGAAACGCACTTACAAACATTTGCAGTGTACTACCAGCCCTCAGGATGTCAAAGATAATATAAAGAATCATACAAGTTCAAACCCTTTCTGCCTGCATTAAACACAAATAAATGGGTGCCTCACTTCCTTTTGTAAGCTGCAAACAGAGCTCCTTTGAACATGTTACATCTTGGAGAGGGGCTTGGCTGCCTCATCAACTACAAAGCCACTAATGTTGCTCTAAAACAGGACTCTGGGGCTTGTATCTCTGTCTCTGTCTTTGTACCATGGTGGCCCGCTCGCCCCAGCTGCTTCACACTTCAAGCCAGAGGAGCACTATCCCTGAAGTGTCCAGTCTACACTGCATCATGGTTACATCCCAAATGCCAACCTATTCCCCAAATGGTGCACTGCTTTTAACCAGAGCCCTATGCTCCCAGGTCAAAAAGTAGTGCATAGGGTACAATGTAGGATGCATACCATGTCACTGGTTTCAAGGGGCATGAGAGGTGACAGAGGGTCAATGGGGTAGTCTAACTGCATTAGGCCTCAGCCAGCGCTCTGCTAGCCTCACCTCTGTCTGAATGCATCACATTACAACACAAAGATCTGGGATTAAAATCTCTTCTCATAGAACCATGTCAGACCAGGCCAGGCATGTGAGTCTGTAGGAGCAAAACAAACCTTTACAAGGCAGAGTCTGTCTTCAGAAGAGTCAGAGAGAAGGAATGTGTCTGTTTATTTAACATCTCTGCTTGTCCGACACGGACATTCCTGATAACGTCATACCGACCAATCAACACTGTGTATTAGCTGACGGTCCCGAGCCCACTTCAGTATCGTTGAAAAAAGCTCCAGAACCACCTCACAGTAATGCGCTGGTTGAGGAAAATGGTGGTCACACCAGATACTGACTGGTTTTCTGATTCACGCCACTACCTTTTTTTTAAGCTATCTGTAACCAAAATATACATATTTGTATTCCCAGTCATGTGAAATCCATAGATTTGGGCCTAAGGAATTTTTTTCAATTTCCATTTCCAACGGTAACATTGTAAAATCTTTTATATTTTTGTTCAGTATAATATTACTAGGGTGGCAGGTAGCCTAGCAGGTAAGAGCGTTGGGACAGTAATCGAATCCCCGAGCCAACTAGGTGAAAAATCTGTTGATATGCCTTTGAGCAAGGATCTTAACCCTATGATATAGTGGCTCTTGCCATTGTAATGTATAGGCCTAAGGTCAAGACAATAACAAGACACAGTGGCTGAAAAAATTCAACCACACCTTCAACCAAACCGGAGAGCAACATCTGTCCGGTGGAGTCCACAAAGCATATTGCATGTAACATGACCTACAGCAGGGTCAGTCAAGTTCATATTTCCAACATTTTCGAACTACTAAACAACTACTGATTTAGAACCACAGAGTTACCGCAAGTCAAGAATTGCCTCCACTATTCCAGCACAATTTCAACTTTAACATTTCAACATCATCAAATCACCTATGCTTAGTCTAATACAGTGACAACTAAAAGATAGCAAAAACTATTTAGTCCAATCAAAGTAAGCTAAATATGATGTGGCTGTCCATAGTACTGATTTCTGTGTGTGTAAAAGTAGAAAAAAGCATGTTGTTTCATCCTACTTGTAGAGAAATGCCAATTCCATCCTCCTCTCTTTCATGTTGCTCAAACAGTCTATGACTCTGTCATACATGTACTGTAGTAGCTACATACTTTTAGTTTTTGATGTCCTAGGCCACCTTCCTCACTAGCCTAACTTCCTCTCATGGGCAATGATGCGCCAGCTAGTTAATGCCTCCTACATATATCTACATGTTGAACCTCCATCCTTTTAGGCCAGAGGCACAATGTATGAATTTATGGTTGGATCAGAATCACCATTATAATCATTGGCCAGTACAGAGGATTAAGTAAAACCACAAGTCCAAATCCTTATCTCTATCGATGGCTAATTTAGGAAAGGGACGATGTTAACAGCTAGCTAGCCACTGGATGACAGTGACAACACAACGTGATGCAACAATGCAAGTTTTTTTCTGTCAAATAATTTGTCTTCTGATGTGATGTGATACAGTAGGTGTGACGCCAAATCCAACTGGCTTTCCTTTACACTTTTTTTTGCTGTGCAAGGACCATTCACAGTTGAGCTCAGTCAGTTTAGCTCAACGCTGATTGGTTATTATTATTTATTTTTAATCAAGGGAGGCCAAATGCTCACTGGCTTCCCTTGCTTTCAATGCTACGGGCGGCAACAATGTCATACTATTTTGTACCACTGACCAGAAAGCATCAGATAGATATCCTACACATATTAAGACAGAGTGGCGCTGTTTCGTTCGTTTTTTCTTGGTCAATTTTTTGGGAAGTGTGGCTTCGGTTGGCATCCATGAATACACCCCTCTACTCTGCATTAGATAGAGAGAAAAACATGGACACTTAGACACACATCACACATGCACACAAGGCGAGGGCTATGACAGCCAGATTGTGTGCTTCTGGAATGATAAAGAGCTGCAGTGGTTCTCTTCTCCCTCCATCAAGTGCCTTGTTCACCAAAAGGAGGGGGAGGGTTACCAGCCTCAGCCTCCAGTGACCAAACCATGTCAACATGGCTGGAGGAGGGGTAGACTAGAGGAATACCGCAGTGGATTACTGTACATCCCAATATGATAGCCTATTGTTTACACAATCAAATCAGATTCATACACAAGTGTTATTATTACAAAGCAGTATGATGACCCAGATAACAGCAGTCACTGCTATAAGCTGGTTTATAACTAGATGTTGTAGTCAGACCAGACTAGACCACAGCATGTGCCAGGTTTGCTGATGGAATATTATTGTGGTTGTTACCATGCTGGTTCGCAATGCAATGGTCATCTATTTTAAGGTATAGGGTTTGACACTGACAGCAGCTGGACACTGTAGAGTCAACGCCAGCAGATTTCCAATGTCAGGATAAATTTGATTACTGCAATGTTAGTTGTGCCTGGTGCTGTGGGCCATTTAACCCTTCCTGTGCAGGATTGGTTGGTAATGGAGAAAATAGGACAGGCTGCAGTATTTTCCAGCTCTCTGGTCAAGGAAAACTGTCAGAGCCTTTTCAAATATTATGAACATGCATCTTCCTGGTCATTTAATTGGAATAACAGTTTGCCAAAAGGCAGCGAAAACCCTCATATGCTCTTTGGGGTAAATAATGTGATGCGCCAGTCTGGTGATTCCGTTAGGAACAGTAGGCTATCAATGACGTTTTTTGTAGTCATGTTTTTGTGAATGGATTTTCAAATAGAACATAAAACAGAACGCCTTTACAAGCGCACACTGCACAGCCAACCTTATTTCATTAACACGTCGATGAATACCGACACATTCACTCCAAGCCTTCGATCCCCCACTGTTAAAATGTTGAATGTGCATTTGATAATTTAGCAAACAAGAACCAGATTAATCCTCTAACTGTTGCTTATTTCTTGTCTTATGTAGACTATAATAAAATAACTTACATTTCTCTGTTAATGTCAGTTTCTCATCAAAATCGTTCTCAAGATTGTTGTATTCCATTTTTTCCATTTAAGCAATTCGCAGTCCTTTTCCAGTTGCAGTCATTCCTCAAATATATCGAAGGACAGGATAACAAACTCCCGGTACAGTCTGACCACCAATACGCCCTTCGTAAATCCAAAATGGAACGGTAGGGAGAAAAAGATAATACAATAACTGGATAGAAATCCAGTGAAAAACGGGTGTGAAAAATTACAATGACAAGTAGTCGATAAAAGTCTCTGTTATTTCCTCTTGAGGTAGAGAACCTGTCAGATGCTATTCTATTGCAAATTCTAATAGATCAACTACGAAATCGAGAAGTCCGGGCTGGGCACAGGGACTTGCCCGTAGCAATAGAACTGCTTGACGAATATTTATGAGCTACAGCCGCTGCCTGCCTCTCTGATAGACTCTACCATCTGGGCTACCGGGGGTAACCAAAACGCGGTGCGCCTACTCATATAAAATATTTTATGGATAACATGCTATCACATCTAGAAATGTTAAACACGTCGAGATCACTTGTTCAACATTTGCATTTGTGTACTATAATGTGTTTTTTACGGGGAAAATAGTAGAATATATCGAGTTTTGCGAAAGTTTGACCCCCATGTTAGAAATGGTTATATCCATCAATAATCTATCCTGGACACTCCAAGCAAGGTGGACTATCTATCCAAGGAGCCCACAGAAATCTGTGCTATGCCCATAATAGCACTTAGGCTATTACAACTTTATAAACAGGTAATTAATCAAAGGGGGTAACACGGTCACTTGAACTCCTATAAAATGTGTCATTGCTTTTTGTCTGTCTTTTTTTGCTTTTTGTCTGTCTTTTTTTGTATTGCTCTTTATTCCCTAACTAAGAGGCAAACAGTGAATGGAAACAGCTTGCAACATAGGCTACAGGGGAATTAATGTTTTAATTAAATCAGTCTGTATTGTGACACAGTGAGAGAATAGTGGTGTTGATTAGGTAATTAATAATTAATACAACATTCCTTTC
The DNA here is from genome assembly GCF_036934945.1 of Oncorhynchus masou masou. NCBI lineage: Eukaryota > Metazoa > Chordata > Actinopteri > Salmoniformes > Salmonidae > Oncorhynchus > Oncorhynchus masou. Next base: position 23,874,959 of record NC_088223.1, on the reverse strand, counting down.
ACTGTAGGGGACACATTTATCTTGCAGAAGATGGAGTCTGGTGTCTATTCCAATTAGACGAGGCAGGGCGAGCATTAAGCCTGCTGGACCAGGCCTGTTACACAAAGCCAATGCGAGTGTATATTCTATTAGGTTCACTAACTTTTGTGAATAGTTTTATACCTACAATTTAGTGAAATTATATTTTCAGGATATTGTTTTAAAAAACAATGTCCCCATGTGGTTGGGTCAGTCTGTGTGTGGATAATTCATTAAAAAAATTAAAGAGCCGTTTAAAAAATGGATTTAACCTGATTCTCACCTCCACCCCTTGCCCTTAGGACACTTTTGATTTAAAATCAGATAAATAATACGTGTCAAGATAATCTGCCTCATACAGTATAGTAACTCTCTGAGAAAGTTGAAGAAACCAAACACAGACAGAATAGCAAATGCCTATATGACATATTTGAATTTTCTTAGGCTAATGTAAATAATAAACCAGTGCAAATTAATGCTATAAATCGCATGGGAAGTACATTTCAAAACCAAATAGAATGATTTACCTTCGCTAAAACATTCAGTATTTTGCATCAACATCATGCAGTACATTCTCATATACTCTGCCTGGTATTTTTTTAAATTCATTTTTATTTAACCAGGCAAGTAAGTTATGAACAAATTCTTATCTACTATGACGGCCTACCCCGGCCAAACCCAGACGACGCTGGGCCAATTGTGCGCCGCCCTATGGGACCCTCAATCACGGCCAGATGTGATACAGCCTGGATTTGAACCAGGAACTGTAGTGACACCTCTTGCACTGAGATGCAGTGCCTTAGACCGCTGCACCACTCGGGAGCCTGGTATACTGGGTCTATTGGAGATCAGAGAATCAGGACATTCATGTAACATGATGTCAGGATGCTTTGAAAATGAAAGGCAAAATGCATTTCTAGGTGTTGAGACAAATGAAAAAATGTATGAGCCACTTAGTACAGTAGAAACAGCCATTCAAACATTCCAGAAAGTTTTTACAAGCTTGAGAATCGCATCTGAAGGCTCATCTCCAGTTTGAACGCTAGAATCTCTTTCTTTTTCAAGTTCTTCTGACACTCCTCTCTTTTAAACCACTGCACTCTGTTGAATCAAGACAGTTCAAAATCATACTCTTCCAAGACTGCAGATTGACAAGACCAGACAATACTGACAAATCCTGAGGGAGATATAAATATAAATATTATTCAACAGGATTGAGAAGACTGTGTGTCCTCTCTCCTTGTGTCAGCACTGGTGGGCATGGGAGCCTATGACATGGATCAAAATACACCAACAAGATGAGCTATGATGTCAGTGAGGGGACTGTAGCTTGTCGGTGTACTGTAGTGCACTGTACTGCCTCTCGAACACATCAACAGCCTCTCTTAAACCCAAGACTAGCAGCAACAGCATCCCTAATGCAATTGTTTTTTATTAGTTTGAATTGCACTACAGTGCCTGTGAAGGAGAAATGACTCTGGGTACCGTAATTTCCGGACTATAAACCTCTACTTTATTCCCACACTTTGAACCTCGCGGTTTATACAATGACGCGGCTAATTTATGGATTTTTCCCGCTTTCACAAGATTCATGCCGCCAAAAAACTGAGCACGTCACATAATGTGACGTAAATCGAGCGCGCTCAAACTTCCCATCATTCTGATTACGGTAGTAATTTTGTCACCCTCATCATGGCAAAGACACGGAGAAATGCATATGATGCAGCTTTCAAGTTGAAGGCGATCGATCTGGCTGTTGGAAAAGGAAATAGAGCTGTTGCATGGGAGCTTGGCCTTAATGAGTCGATGATAAGACGTTGGAAACAGCAGCGTGAGGAACTGACTCAGTGCAAAAAGACAACAAAAGCTTTCAGAGGGAAGAAAAGCAGATGGCCCAAAGTATTTGCAGCCACTCAACATCAGTGTAAATTGTGCATTTAAGGTGGCGCTCCTTGTTCAGTGGGAGGCTTGGATGACAAGTGGGGAGAAATCCTTTACTAAAACGGGCCGCAGGTGAATAGCATCTTATGGTCAAGTCTGCCAGTGGGTCCTGACAGCGTGGAGCATTGTCAAAAAATCCACTATCATCAACGGGTTTCGAAAGGCTGGACTGCTGCGTGTTGAAGGGGCAGCATGAGCTCAGTGGGGTATTTGCCTCCGGATGAAAGTGACGAGAGCGACAATGAAAATGATCCAACATCGGATGAAGCAATTCTGAGGCTATTCAACTCCGACACCGAAGGAGATGACTTCAGTGGTTTCAGTGCACAGGAGGAGGAAGATAGTGACCAATGACTTTCTTGGTAGGCTACTGTTTTAATTTTTGTTACAAGCCGTGTTTCGTTAAAGCCTATTTATTTTTGTAACAAGCCGTGTTTCGTTTAAAGGCTGTGTAAAGTTCATTTGTTTCAATGTACCGGTAGGCACCTGCGGCTTATAGACATGTGCGGCTTATTTATGTACAAAATACATATTTTTTAATAATTCAGTGGGTGCGGTTTATATTCAGATGCGCTTAATAGTCCAGCAATTACGGTAGTAGTAATCTACAGTGTTGTGGAGTCTGGAGGATCTCCTGTTAAGTAATGAGATTTTGAGAAGCAAGGACAGGAAGTAGGGGGTGGGGGAATGGTAGAGGACATTCAATCACCCACACCCATCCAAGATGAGATAGGGCTCGATTGGAAAATGGTCTCTCTCTATGATGCACACACAATGAAATGTTATCTGCAAAGCTCATAAAAACTTTCCCATACACTAAAAGGCACTCATACATACTGTATGTATAGCCAGTTAAACCCAAATATTATGCAAGTTATTCAGGTTAATCAAAAAGCTGTTTAATATCCTTCACTCTACTCGTATTTCTTGCTCTCTGAAAGTTCCTGGTTTGAGAATACTGAATATTCAACAAAGCAGTGCAATCAACCAGGCTCCAACTCATGTTTGTGCTGTTTTCAGTATGAAAATAGAATGGATAAGTCATGATTCCCGGGGGCTTGTGTCCCCTGCTGATACAAACAGCCATTACTAAGCCTATTCTTCCACAAATCATTCAAGTTATGTTTTACAACTATACAGAAGGAAGCAGGATCAGTAAAGAGGTTTTGTTGAGCTGATGCTGATTTTAGGTCACAGTCAGTCTGTCTGCCATCTATTCTATCCATCCACTCTTCTATCCCTCCAATCATCTACCTATCCATCATTCATCTCATCCATCAATCCATACATCCACAGTTATTGCTTGAGGTTATTTTTCACAGAGCATTTTAATTTCTGTGGCATTGTCTGTAGGCTATTACATATTCATAATTAAAAGCACAGCTTCCTAATTCAACCGATTAAAGTATGAAAATAGAATGGATAAGTCATGATTCCCGGGGGCTTGTATCTCACAATCCCACCAAGAGGCAACAAAATAGAGGTTCTAATATTTTTCTATTTCTTAACTATCTTTTGTCACACGGTCCCTTGACGCAATCTGAGATTGTCTCCACACTCCTGTAAATATCTCTGGCAGTTTTAAAACTTCTTATGCAATCTTTATGAAATAATAGCACCATATTCTGCCCCTAATCCCCTGATGTACTGCCAAATCAGAGAAATAAGCTTAGGTTGACACGATTAGCTCTACCATAAATTTGATTTAAGATACCCTCAGCCACCCCAACACTTTAGCAGCGTTCTGTGGATACTCCAAATTAAATTACTCCAGATCTCTCATTCCTTTATTTTCCAGATGATTATCAGTAACTTCAGAGCCAAATATAATTAATGGAGTTATTGCTCTTTTATTTGACAAATAAAATGTTTTATTCAAGAAAGAGTGATAAATGGCTTATGCTGAAATTGTAGCATGCCTGTCGGTGCACCAATGATTATTTAGATTGGCTAAGAAGTGGGACAATAAAGAGTTTACAGATATTAGTGTTAAATCATAAATATTTTAAGGTTTCTCACTACACAGCTAATCACTATACAGTACATGGGGAAAGGGGAAAATAAACATTTTGATCTCACAATACACACAAATCCAAAACGTTGCACAAACATACCTACTCTCACAACAAAAGGCTGTATCAAGGGAGGGCTCTTTTGAATGAACATGCTTAAACTTGCTCAAATGTGAGTACAAACTGTAATAAACCTCAGACAGCTCCCATAAAACCACAGAGTTATGTGTTTCAGTGTCTCTGCCCCCTGTGGAACTACAATTTCAACACCCGTGGCCTCAGACAAGAGCCGTTAGTTGAGCCAATAGTTTAAATGTCAGGAAACTCTGTCACAGGGAGCTAGCTCCATAACACAAAGCTTCCTAAAGGCTTAAAGCAGGGGTGTCAAACTAATTTAGCCCCCCGGGCCGCATTCGGCCTTCAATGAGGTCTGGCTATATTTCCTCGCCGTCAAAATTTACCTAAAGTAGTTGCTGTATGAATGTAGGTCCATAATGATTTCTACACAGTTTCGATTTGGTTTTAGTCATTTAAAACTATAGAGTATGTTTCCCCCCCAACTAATTATATTATTTTAATATTTCTTAAATATAATGATTTTAACTCAAATCGGGCCAAATTGGACCCCCTCGCGAGCCGGATCTGGCCTGCGGGCAGCATGTTTGACACCCCTGGTCTAAAGCCTACTCTGAAAGATTTTTATTTTACAGGATGAAACAGTCTTCCTAGCAGCTTCCCAGACCAGTGGAAGACCAGAGGAGTAAAAAAAAAACACATTCATTTCTCAAAACTAAAGGGAGCTCAGACAGAAGCTTTGTTTGGGAGTGAAAGCCTTATAAATTGTTGTTTGGTTTTACAAGGAGTGCTTCTGCAGACAGAATATTGAAGTCAGTGTCTGAATATATATGCAGCTGTTAAAGCGTGGGAGTCAACCAAGTCTGCAGTTGCCGTGGTATCAGTAGAGGAGAATGCAGAGTGGCCAGGAAAAATCGTCAACTGATAACTCACTAGCAGATGGTCCGCTGGAAGCCATATTAAAGTGCTTGCTTTCATCAATATGTATATACAGCTCCAGTCAAAAGTTTGGATACACCCACTTATTCAAGGGTTTATAGAATAATAGTGAAGACATCAAAACTATGAAATAACACATATGGAATCATGTAGTAACAAAAAAAGTGTTAAACATATCAAAATATATTTTAGATTTGAGATTATTCAAAGTAGCCAAACTTTGCCTTGATGACAGCTTTGCACACTCTTGGCATACACTCAACCAGCTTCATGAGGTAGTAACCTGGAATGTATTTAAATTAACAGGTGTGCCTTGTTAAAAGTACATTTGTGGAATTTCTTTCCTTCTTAATGCATTTGAGCCAATCAGTTTTGTCGTGACAACGTAGGGATGGTGTACAGAAGATAGCCCTATTTGGTAAAAGACAAAGTCTATATTATGGCAAAAACAGCTCAAATAAGCAAAGACAAATGACAGTCCATCATTACTTTAAGCCATGAAGGTCAGTCAAAGCAGAAAATTTCAAGAACTTTTAAAGTTTCTTCAAGTGCAGTCGCAAAAACCATCTAGCGCTATCATGAGGACCCTGTATATAGCCTCGTTATTGTTATTTTATTGTGTTACATTTAATTATTTTTTACTTTAGTTTATTTGGTAAATATTTTCTTAACTCTTTCTTGAACTGCACTGTTGGTTAGGGGCTTGTAAGTAAGCATTTCACGGTAAAGGTCTACACATCTTGTATTCGGCGCATGTGACAAATAAATTTTGATTTGATTTGAACTCTTCAGAGGAGACTGCATGAATCAGGCCTTCGTGGTAGAATTGCTGCAAAGAAGCCACTATTTAAGGACACCAATAAGATGAAGACACTTGCTTGGGCCAAGACACACAAGCAATGGACATGAGATGAGTGAAAATCTGTCCTTTGTTCTGATAAGTCCAAATTTGAGATATTTGGTTCCAACCGCAGTGTCTTTGTGAGATGCAGAGAAGGTGAACGGATGATGTCCACATGTGTGCTTCCCACTGTGAAGCACGGAGGAGGTGTGATGGTTGGGGGTGCTTTGCTGGTGACACTATCAGTGATTTATTTAGAATTCAGGGCACATTTAGCCAGCATGGCTACCACAACATTCTGCAGCGATACTCCATCCCCATCTGGTTTGTGCTTAGTGGGACTACCATTTTTTTTCAACAGAACCATGACCAAACACACCTCCAGGTTGTGTAAGGGCTATTTCACAGAGAAGGAGAGTGATGGAGTGCTGCATCAGATGACCTGGCCTCCACGACCACCCGGCCTCAACCCAATTGAGATGGTTCGGGATGAGTTGGACCACAGAGTGAAGGAAAAGCAGCCAACAAGTGCTCAGCATATGCGGGAACTCCTTCAAGACTGTTGAAAAAGCATTCCAGGTGAAGCTGGTTGAGAGAATGCAGAGAGTGTAAAAAGCTGTCATCAAGGCAAACTTTTCCAGAATCTAAAATATATTTTGATTTGCTTAACACTTTTTGGGTACTACGTGATTCCATGTGTTATTTCATAGTTTTGATGTCTTCGCTATTATTCTACAATGTAGAAAATAGTCAAAATAAAGAAAAACCCTGGAATGAGTAGGTGTGTCCAAACTTTGACTGGTACTGTATATGTAACCACAAATTTAAAGTTGTGTTGCAGTGTGACCCACTGGACACAGACGTCAATTCAGCGTCTATTCTGCGTTGGTTCAACATAATTTCATTGAAATGATGTGAAAACAATGTTGATTCAACCAGTGTGTGCCCAGTGGGGACAGTGTATAATATAGAGTTTGACATATTTGTTCAGTGGTCAAGTGTCCTAAGTGTAAGTCAATCTGGCAGACAAAACAGGCTGAGATGTAACTCATTATGATGGTCGAAACTGCTTTGGCAGGCAGAACATGATCTGGGCCACTGATGATGTAAATGCCCTGAAATATGCACCATAGGCATAACCACACAGAGGTTCCAGACATAATACTGAGAACATGAGCCTACTTGTCAAAGGGACTGGCACATGCTAATGTATCATGTAAACCCACCACTAATGGGGACTACTAACTGATATACAGGAGACAAGGGATAAGATGGGTATGGGTTGTCGTGCCACTGTGTACTAACATTTCAATGAAGTGAGAGAGGGTATAAGGGAGTGACTGACTGACACAGCCATTTGTCTTTTGGTTTAAAAGTTATCCCTGTCTCATGCTCAGGCACATTGTTCACATACAGAACCCCTCCTCAGTGTCCCATCCCTCATACAGACCCACTCCCAAGTGTCCCACCCCACAGCATGCCCCCAACAGTTGCTTTGACGACGTTGTCTCATGTGCTCAGCTGTTATTGGGGTGTACCGCTGACAATGATAGCACTAGCAGTTGTCAGGGACTACCATTACTGTCCATCATCTCTACATTACTGGACACAAAACATGCTTACACATGTTTCTTCTTAACGACACAATGCCTTCAGAAAGTATTGATGCCGCTTGATTTTTTCAAAATGTTGTTCTGTTACAGCCTGAATTCAAAATCAATTAATTCAAATTTTAAAAAATGTAAAAGGGATTCAATTGAGATGTCTCGTCACTGGCCTACACACAATACACCATAATGCCAAAGTGGAATTATGTTTTTACGAAAATGAAAAGCTGAAATGCCTTGAGTCAATAAGTATTTAACCGTTTTGTTATGGCAAACCTAAATATGTCCCAGAGTAAAAATGTACTAAACAAGTCACATAAGTTACATGGACTCACTCTGTACAATAATAGTATTTAACATGATTTTTGAATGACTACTTCATTTCTGTTCTCCACACATACAATTATCTGCAAGGTCCCGCAGTCAAGCAGTGAATTTCAAACACAGATTCAACCACAAAGACCAGGGAGATTTTCCAACGCCTCACAAAAAGGGCACCTATTGGTAGATGGTTTTAAAAAAACAGACATTGAATATCCCTTTGAGCATGGTGAAGTTATTAATGACACGTTGGGTGGTGTATCAATACACTCATTCACTACAAATATACAGGCATCCTTCCTAACTTATTTGCCAGAGAGGAAGGAAACCACTCAGGGATTTCACCAATGGTGACTTTGAAACAGTTACAGAGATTAACGGCTGTGATAGGAGAAAACTGAGGATGGATCAACAACATTGTAGTTACTCAACAATACTAACCGAATTTACAAAGTGAAAAAAAAAAGAATACAAATATTCCAAAATATGCACCCTGTTTGCAACAAGGCCCTAATGTCATACTGCAAAACATGAATACAAAGTGTTATGTTTGGGGCAAATCCAATACAACACATTACTTAGTACCACTTTCCATATTGTCAAGCATAGTGGTGGCTGCATCATGTATGGGTATGCTTGTAATCGTTAAGGACTGGGGAGTTTTTCAGGCGGGAAGAGAAATGGAATGGAGAAGCACAGACAAAATCGTAGAGAAAAATCTGGTTCAGTCGGTTGGTTCAGTCTTGCAGCAGGTAGTCCAGCAGTAAAGACCGTTGGGTCAATAACTGAAAGATTGCTGGTTTGAAACCCTCAGCCAACTTTGTGAAAAATCTGTCGATGTGACTTTGGGCAAGGCACTTAACCCTAATTTCTCTGGATAAGAGAGTCTGTTAAATGACTAAAATGTAAAACACTGGGAGATTAATTCACCTTTCAGCAGGACAATAAACTACACTTGAGTTCCTTACTAAGAAGACAGTGAATGTTCCTTAGTGGCCGAGTTAAAGTTTTGATTTAAATGTACTTTAAAATCTATGGCAAGACCTGAAAATGGTTGTTTAGCTATGTTCAACAACCAATTTGACAGAGCTTGCAAAAGTTTGAAAATAATTATGGGGAAATGCTGCATAATCCAGGTGTGGAAAGCTCTTAGAGACTTACCCAGAAAGACTAACAGCTGTAATTGTTGCCAAAAGTCCTTCTACAATGTATTGACTCAGGGGTGTGAATATTAAGATACTTCTGTTTTATTTTCAATACATTTGGTAAAATTTCGAAAAACATGGATTAAATTTGTCATTATGGGGTATTATGTGTAGTTGGGAGTGGAAAAAAATGGAATCTAATCCATTTTGAATTGAGGCTGTAACACAACAAAATGTGGAATAAGTCCAGGGGTATGAATGCTTTCTGAAGACACTGTATTGGAAATACAATTACTGAATAGATGGAAATATGAAGTGATTTGTATCTTTCTCTTTAGTCACAGTGAAACACATGCGTACAGTACATGGAATGCACATGAAAAAATTGTACAAAACCTTCCTCACATGCAGAAACAAACTCCCACACCAAGCCACTCAACCACAATACAATTTCACATAAAGTACACGAGTAAATATATGCCCAGTGTGGTGTGAACACATGCAAAAACACCCACACAAAAGCAATGTGAGTTGCCTCAATTGCTTCATGCTGGAATCCAGTTGTTGGAGTAATTGTATAAGAAAGACCGCTTTGATGATGTGTCTGGTTCATAGTAACCTATAAACAAAAAGTGACATTAAGTTCAATCAATATCCTCTGCAGTGAAATGAAAGTTAAACATGAATGTATTTTTTTTAGAATACCAATAACAAATAGTAAAAAATAATATAGTATAACAGAAAACGAAAAATGGCCACTATAACCGTTAGTGTGATAAGAAGGGTCATTAATACAGCACCTGGCCCTGGAACTCCTTGGCCGCGCACATCCTGGGTCCAACGGCTTGTCCCAGAAACAAACACGGCACTGGACATGAAGTGCTTGGTCGGGTCTCCATAGTTCACTACATCATACTGCCCAGGGCCAGGCAGGGGAGGGTTCTTCAGAAGAATCAGAGGGGGAGCTGATATTCCCAGGTAATGTCTCCTCCTTGGACAAGGGTTAAAGGGCATGGGAGAGTAGTTTAAGACCAAAGAGGTGTTATGAGAGAAACGATTACCCTGCTAGTCCTGGATCCGTACTCATAAAGCGTCTCCCAGTAGGAGTGCTGATCTAGAATCAGGACCCCCCCCCCCCCCCGTCCATGCAATCTTAAACATTCTGATCAAAAAGGCAAAACGTCATCTAAATCAGCACTCCTATTCTAAGATGGTTCATGAATATGGACCCTGTGCTTTTACTCACGGTAGGATGGTTCTCCTGACTGGCTCTGGGGCCTGGTAGGGACTATAGGTGCCTGGGCCTGGGACATGGTTATTCACAGGGGCCTGGATCCTCACAGAGTTGGACTTAAAGCAGGAGAGGGGAACCTTGGGGCATTTCTGAGTTATGGCATCATTGACTTTGTAGTGACCTTGAACAAGCAAAGATAAAGAGTATCATATATAAAATCCTGTAGAGGAGTCGATGTAATGGAGTATCGATTAAAAATTATATTCCCAATTAGCAAAAATATAATGCTTTAATAAAAAGTGTAATACTTACAGGGTGATGGTCCTTTTAGAGTGTTTGAGCACATAGAACTCCGTCCAGTTGTTGACAGAAATACTGATTGAGCGGACACTAACGTGTTTGGCTTTACCCCATTGAAAGACACCTAAAGCATCAAGAATAAAGGCAAGTCTTTAAACAAAAACACTTACAGTCATGGCCAAAAGTTTTGAGAATGACACAAATATTAATTTTCACAAAGTCTGCTGCCTCAGTTTGTATGATGGCAATTTGCATATACTCTAGAATGTTATGAAGAGTGATCACATGATTGATCAAAGAGTGATCCCTCTTTACCATGCAAATGAACTGAATCCCCCAAAAACATTTCCACTGCAATTCAGCCCTGCCACAAAAGGACCAGCTGACATCATGTCAGTGATTCTCTCGTTAATAACACAGGTGTGAGTGTTGATGAGGACAAGGCTGGAGATCACTCTGTCATGTTGATTGAGTTTGAATAACAGACTGGAAGCTTTAAACGGAGGGTGGTGCTTGGAATCATTGTTATTCCTCTGTCAACCATGGTTACCTGCATGGAAACACGTTCCGTCATCATTGCTTTGCACAAAAAGGGCTTCACAGGCAAGGATATTGCTGCCAGTAAGATTGCACCTAAATCAATCATTTATCGGATCATCAAGAACTTCAAGGAGAGTGGTTCAATAGTTGTGAAGAAGGATTCAGGGCGCCCAAGAAAGTCCAGCAAGCACCACCAGTACAGAGCTTGCTCAGGAATTGCAGTAGGGAGGTGTGAGTGCATCTGCACGCACAGTGAGGCGAAGACTTTTGGAAGATGGTCTGGTGTCAAGAAGAGCAGCAAAGAAGCCACTTCTCTCCAGGAAAAACATCAGGAACAGACTGATATTCTGCAAAAGGTACAGGGATTGGAATGCCGAGGACTGGGGTAAAGTCATTTTCTCTGATGAATCCCCTTTCTGATTGTTTGGGGCATGTGGGTAGCCTAGTGGTTAGAGCGTTGGACTAGTAACCGAAAGGTTGCAAGTTCAAATCCCTGAGCTGACAAGGTAAAAATCTGTCATTCTGCCCCTGAACAGGCAGTTAACCCACTGCTCCTAGGCCGTCATTGAAAATAAGAATTTGTTCTTCACTGACTTTCCTCGTAAAATAAAGGTACAATTTTCTTTTAAATCTGGAAAAAAGCTTGTCCGGAGAAGACAAGAGGAGCGCTTCCATCAGTCCTGTGTCATGCCAACAGTAAAGCATCCTGAAACCATTCATGTGTGGGGTTGCTTCTCAGCCAAGGAAGTGGGCTCACTCACTTTGCCTAAGAACACAGCCATGAATAAAGAATGGTACCAACACATCCTCTGAGAGCAACTTCTCCCAACCATCCAGGAACAGTTTGGTGACGAACAATGCCTTTTCCAGCACAATGGAGCACCTTGTCATAAGGCAAAAAGGATAACTAAGTGGCTCTGGGAACAAAACATGGATATTTTGGGTCCAGACCTTAATCCCATTGAGAACTTGTGGTCAATCCTCAAGAGGCGAGAGGACAAACAAAAACCCACAAATTCTGACAAACCCCAAGCATTGATTATGCGAGAATGGGCTGCCATCAGTCAGGATGTGGCCTAGAAGTTAATTGATAGCATGCAAGGGCGGATTGCAGATGTCTTGAAAAAGAAAGGTCAACACTGAAAATATTGACTCTTTGCATCAACTTCATGTAATTGTCAATACAAGCCTTTGACACTTATGAAATGCTTGTAATTATACTTCAATATTCCATAGTAACATCTGACAAAAATATCTAAAGACACTGAAGCAGCAAACTTTGTGAAAATTAATATTTGTGTCATTCTCAAAACTTTTGGCCACGACTGTACTTTCATTGCAGCATCTTTTGAGTAAAATGTTCAGTACACAAACATGTAAGCCTATTGTATATAGGAAATAAACGTACAGAAATAAAATAAACGTTTCATATTTTACATTCCAATATGGATCTAAAACATGGCTTCCCTCTTCTCATCAAATCAAATTAAATGTTATTTGTCACATGTGCCGAAACAACAGGTAGACCTTACCATGAAATACTTACTTACTAGCCCTTAACCAACAATGCAGTTCAAGAAATATAGTTAAGAAAAGATTTACTAAATGAACTAAAATAAAAAATAAAATAAAAGTACACAATAAAATAACAATAACGAGGCTATATACAGGGGGTACTGGTACAGAGTCAATGTGCAGCGGTACAGGTTAGGGGTGAAGTGACTATGTATAGATAATAAACAGCAAGTAGCAGCAGTGTAAAAACAAAGGGTGGGGGGGAGTGTTAAGGGAATTTTTATCTATAATGACTAATTATGTATACATTTCAATCAGAATGTACTAATCAGAATACTATTATGTTACTGTATATGTACTAATCAGAATACTAAATGTTACTGTATATGTATGAATTTTCTTTCTTGATCCCGGTACTGAATATAATGTGTGTGAATGTGGTCAAGAGTAGAACAATGACTGTCTGTTCCTTGGTACAAATGAATCAGACTGGCTAGAATGCTTATCTTTACGAGAAAACCTTGACTCGTAAATTATATTAAATTGGTAGGGAGACGGATGTGGGAAGGCTTGAGATACAGCCTTTGTACTGGAACGGAGATGGCACGGGGTGGTGTTGGAACTAATGACGTCATTTCCAGTTTATAACCTGTGGTAACCTGTATCATGGCAGTACTCTCTTGAATAAAGGCTGCTATTTGACTTTAAGACCGGGCTCTGTCCATTCCTATAAAATAAGGGTCTTACAAATTCTTATGAATTGACAGAGTGTTTAATTTTAATTGGGAATTAAAACAGAGGAATTAAATTCCTTCAATAGGGAGTCAATGTAAATAGTCTAGGTGGCCATTTGATTAATTGTTCGGCAGTCTTATGGCTTGGGTGTAGAAACTGTTAAGGAGCCTTTGGACCGAGACTTGGTGCTCCGGTACCGCTTGCCGTGTGGTAGCAGAGTGAACAGTCTATGACTTGGGTGACAAGAGTCTTTGACCATTTTTTGGGCCTTCCTCTGACACTGCCTAGTATATAGGTCCTGGATGGCAGGAAGCTTGGCCCCAGTGATGTACTGGGCTGTACGCACTACCCTCTGTAGCGCCTTACGGTCGGATGCCGAGCAGTTGCCAATAACAGGCGGTGATGCAACCAATCAGGATGCTCTCAATGGTGCAGCTGTAGAACTTGTTGAGGATCTGGGGACCAATACCAAATATTTTCAGTCTCCTGAAGGGGAAAAGGTGTTGTCGTGCCCTCTTCATGACTGTATTGGTGTGATAGTTTGGACCATGATAGTTTGTTGGCGATGTGGACACCAAGGAACTGGAAATTCTCGACCCGCTCCACTACAGCCCCATCGATGTGAATGGGAGCGTGTTCGTCCGTCCATTTTCCTGTAGTCCACGATCAGCTCCTTTGTCTTGCTCACGTTGAGGAAGAGGTTGTTATCTAGGGTCTAGGGTTTCCGGGATGATGGTGTTGATGTGAGCCATGACCAGCCTTTCAAAGGACTTCATGGCTACCGATGTGAGTTTTACAGGGCGGTAGTCATTTATTTTAACTTATATTCACTTGCCAGTTAGTCCGCGCATACTCTGAGTACACGTCCTGGTAATCCGTCAGGCCCAACGGCTTTGTGAATGTTGACCTGTTTAAAGGTATTCTCATATAACCTAGGTTGTGAATAACCTTGAATACTGCACTTACATGATATTGATTAGGGGCTGGTGTCTTGTTCTTAGGGCCATCATGTTGTACAGCCACTGGTAATCGGAAAGTTCTGGAGCCTCCCCTGCCAAAGCTGTGTTTGTGGATCAGAGAGGACTGCAGGTTATAGGCATTTGGTCCTGGGATACCTCTCTGAGGGTTACGGGGAACTCTGACAGCCTAGTGGAGAAGAGAAGATGCCCTAGGTAAGCGTTGTAAGTATGGCAGAGGACCGGGTTTTAAGAGAGTATAGACCTACCTAATAATCTATAACATAAGCTTCATCGGTTTTCTGAGATCCCAAGGATACTTTATTTGATCCCTATTATCGGTAAAGTTTGAGAATACATTTCATTAAAATCTCATGAGGATTCTACTGATGAGAACAAAGAGATTGAGGTTGTGATTAGGGTACCATTAACATGTCTGACCTGGGATGCAAATCCTCCTGTACCTTTCTTTGAGAAGGAGGGGCTGCTGATTTCAGCAGGCCTGTGAGACATATATGTGCCTGGCCCTGGGTTTTCATTCTGAAACCACATTTGAAAATCATATCATAATAGGACAATTATTGTGTTGGTTGATTTATTGATTAGCTGGAGGACTGATTGATTAACTGGTTGACATATCTACCTGACTGTCTTCTGAAAGGAACCTCTTAGCTTGTGACAAGAACCCTTTCTTATCCTCATTGCTTATCACCACTGTTTGGTATTTGGTGGGTATTGATGATATGTATCCTGGAAGTTTGCAGCCTAGATGAATATAAAAAGAGATATCTGAAGTCTGAGCAGATCATTACTTAGGTCTACAAAGGATGAAAGGCAAAAAAATGACACTTACTGTCATTCAATCCTTTGTGTATTTTGCCCATCATTAGCTAAGAGACATTCAACACACACAACTGGAGGGACAGGTGCCCGATGCATTTGCACCGCCTGACAATCTGTTGAGAAGGGAAGAGAGTTTGTAATGGCAACGATACTGCAACATCTAACGTTAGCATGCTAACATTTAGCTGACGACTAGTAGCCACAATCTAGCGATTTGCAAGGTAAATGTAGCTCGATGATCATGATAAAACAAAAGTAAAAAATAAATTGAAATAATTTCAGAAGGATTTAGAGTTTTGTTATGATCATCGACCTACATTTGCTAAACACGCAAAGTGATCATAGGATGCAATAATTTATATCTTACCAAACTGCTGTCACAGTAGCCAGAAACACATTTCTGAGTGAGGATACAGTGTTTCCGCATATGATATGTTGCCATGACAGCGAGTAAACGTTCTTGGGGGAAAGCAAAGAGGGTGAGGCCAGAGAATTTAACGCATTTGGCTCTTTGCACGCAACCTGTCATCTAGCGCCTACACGTGGCGAATGTTTTTACTGCTTATTTGGCTTCATCATTGAAGACGCGCGGCTGTTTGTTTTTAGAAGATTCATCATGGCAATGCATGCAAAAGCGACACCACCACAGATTCCCGACACACGTCGGGAACTCTCGGAGCTGGTCAAGAGGAAACAAGAACTTGCGGTAAGTGAATTAGTTAGCTACGTTTCCATTTCGCTAAATATATTGCTATATGCGTATATTGCTGCATCTTATGCTTTATTTGGAAGTTAGCTTGCTAGCTAGCTAACTAACGTTAGGCCACGCTAGTTACTACGACGAGGCCTCTGCTTTCTACCAACATATTTGTGGCTAACTCGTTAGCTAGCTGCCATACTAATTGAGTTATCGAACATTAGATAAAATGTAACATGCCTTTATTGAGCATGGTGTGTATAGAGTATTTTACTCCAGACTCAATGTTTATGTACAATGTGTCGCTGTGGCTAGTTACTATGTAGTAACTTATTTTGCCCACAAGGAGCAGCCAAAACCTACTATGCGCATACTCTCATACTGTACATCATGGCTCTGGTTCCAAAAGTTTCCCCTTTTATCTGCTGGTTCAGTCTCTGTCTATATTGTAATAACACATTCTGTCCGTTTCATAAACCACAAATGCAAAGTCTAATGCCTTTTGCATACTTTCCACAGGAGACGTTGGTGAACTTGGAGAGACAGATCTATGCATTTGAGGGCAGCTACTTGGAAGATACCCAGATGTATGGGAACATCATCAGAGGATGGGACAGATATCTCACCAACCAAAAGTAAGCATGACATGGTACAGCACACTTAGACATGAAAAGTGAATAGTTGATATTGAATCATCAAGCCTGTGTTTGCAGTCTACAGTTGAAGTTGGAAGTTTACATACACTGAGGTTGGAGTCATTAAAACTTGTTTTTCAATCACTCCACAAATTTCTTGTTAACAAACTATAGTTTTGGCATGTCGGTTAGGACATCTACTTTGTGCATGACACAAGTAATTTTTCCAACAATTGTTTACAGATTACTTCACTTATAATTCACTGTATCACAGTTCCAGTGGGTCAGAAGTTTACATACACTAAGTTGACTGTGCCTTTAAACAGCTTAGAAAATTCCAGAAAATTATGTCATAGGCTAATTGACATCATTTGAGTCAATTGGAGGTGTACCTGTGGATGTATTTCAAGGCCTACCTCTAAACTCCGTCCTCTTTGCTTGACATCATGGGAAAATCAAAAGAAATCTGACACAAATTCTGTAATTCCACAAGTCTGGTTCATCCTTGGGAGCAATTTCCAAATGCCTGAAGGTACCACGTTCATCTGTACAAACAATAATACACAAGTATAAACACCATTGGACCATGCAGCTGTCATACCGCTCAGGAAGGAGACGCGTTCTGTCTCCTAGAGATGAACGTACTTTGGTGCAAAAAGTGCAAATCAAACCCAGAACAACAGCAAAGGACCTTGTGAAGATGCTGGAGGAAACCGGTACAAAAGTATCTATATCCACAGTAAAACAAGTCCTATATCGACATAACCTGAAAGGCAAGGAAGAAGCCACTGCTCCAAAACCGCCATTAAAAAAAAGCCAGACTATGGTTTGCAACTCCACATGTGGACAAAGATTGTACTTTTTGGAGAAATGTCCCCTGGTCTGATGAAACAAAAATAGAACTGTTTGGCCATAATGACCATTGTTATATTTGGAGGAAAAGGTGGAGGCTTGCAAGCAGAAGAACACCATCCCAACCGTGAAGCACGGGGAATGGCAGCATCATGTTGTGGGGGTGCTTTGCTTCTGGAGGGACTGGTGCACTTCACAAAATAGATGGCATCATGAAGTAGGAAATTATGTGGATATATTGAAGCAACATCTCAAGACATCTGTCAGGAAGTTGAAGCTTGGTCGCAAATGGGTCTTTCAAATGGACAATGACCCCAAGCATACTAACAAAGTTGTGGCAAAATGGCTTAAGGACAACAAAGTCTAGTTATTGGATTGTCCATCACAAAGCCCTGCCCTCAATCCTATAGAAAATTTGTGGACAGAACTGAAAAAGCGTATGTGAGCAAGGAGGCCTACAAACCTGACTCAGTTACAGCAGCTCTGTCAGGAGGAATGGACCAAAATTTGCCCAACTGATTGTGGGAAGCTTGTGGAAGGGTACCTGAAAACGTTTCACCTAAGTTAAACAATTTAAAGGCAACGCTACCAAATACTAATTGAGTGTATGTAAACATCTGACACACTGGGAATGCGATGAAAGAAATAAAAGCTGAAATAAATCATTTTCTACTATTATTCTGACATTTCACGTTCTTAAAATAAAGTGTTGGTCCTAACTGACCTAAGACAGGGAATGTTTACTTGGATTAAATGTCAGGAATTGTGAAAAACTGAGTTTAAATGTACTTGGCTAAGGTGTATGTAAACTTTCGACTTAAACTGTATTTACCCTGTTCTGTATTGTTCCGTTATAGAAATTCCAACAGCAAGACGGACAGAAGAAACCGAAAGTTCAAGGAGGCAGAGCGTCTGTTCAGCAAGTCCTCCGTCACTTCTGTAGCAGTGAGTGCTTCACCTCACTCTATCCTCTGCCTGTCCTCTCAATATGTTCATGCTAGATCGTGTATGATTGCAAGAATGTATAAATGCTGAGTCTGACCAACTTTTCGCCTTTGTTGAACAGGCTGTCTGTGCACTCGGTGGGATACCAGATCACATGAATGAAAAGCGTAGGTATTTGGTTCAGAACAACTACATGCAACTTTTTTTTATTATTATATATATATTTGACCACAGTGCATATATCTGTGTGAGATATTGATAGATGTGAGTGTGACATGCTGCTCCATTGTGTGGGACAGAGAGTGACACGTCCCCAGACCTCCAGAACCAGGAGAATGAGCCCAGTCAGGAGGACACAGAGGATGCAGATGGGGCCCTGCAGGACCTCAAACCTCAGAAGGCTGCATCCTCTTCCTCAGGCAGTCACCACGGAAGCCACAAGAAGAGGAAGAACAAAAACAGACACAGGTACTTGACCTTAAACACATCCCCCCTGGTCTAGGCTAACTCCTAAATACATCCCCCCCTGGTCTAGGCTAACTCCTAGGGGGTTTTCAGTAGGACACATTGCTGTGGAATGTTCAGGTGGCAGGTAGCCTAGCAGTTAAGACTGTTGCTCTTGTAAGTCGCTCTGGATAAGAGCGTCTGCTAAATGAGTGAAATGTAAGATTAACTGAACATGGCCCTACTGTCAAGTCTGAAATCTGTGCTGTGCTCTCACTCGTTTTGATTGCTATGGATAATGCACGTTGTCTCTGACTCTGAAGTTTCTTTGGCCAAGCTGCTAAGCTTGTACTGCTTTTGTTTTTCTTGGGTCAGCAACACACCATTTTTAAAGTTGTCAGGGTCAGTTTGATTGGGTGTACTAGTGTATAAACATCTGGTTTATAGCAAGTGGATAGTCTTTGTTTGTGTTGGAGCTGGAATGTGAGGAATAGTAAGCTTATCACACCTGTTTCTGTCCACTGTGTTATGTTGTATGTAGCTTGATATATTTATATTTACAGATATGTAGGCATCCCTTTAGAGTGAGTCAGGCCGGTGTACTAACTACTGCTGCTCTTTCCTCCCCTAACGCTGCCCCAGCCCTTCTGCCATGTTTGATTATGACTTTGAGTAAGTCTCCAATTTTACTTCCTGCTTCCTGTGTTGATACATCCTGGCTACGTACCACTATTCCCTACATAGTGCACTGCTCTTGGGCTCTGGTCAAAGGTAGTGCACTATGTAGGGAATATGGTTCCATTTGGGATACAACCCCGCCTTCTTTGACCCCATCCTGACTTTCCCACTCTCTCCATCCCTCAGCTCTCTGTTTTGCTTCTGTCGCTCTCGCTCTGTCGGTTCATGTGTCCTCATAGATTCACTATCATTATTGCATGTCCAAATCTTCAACAATGTCCCAAATGATACCCAATTCCCTATTTAGTACACCACTTTTGACCAGGCCCCATACAAGGAATAGGGTGCCATTTGGGGATGAACCCTTCATTTCTCAAATCATGTGTTGTTTATAATAAGGTATTAACACCTAGCTTCTGTAGACTCAACACTAGATTATTAAGTGTTTATGAATCATAGGGGCTTAAACACTTCTTCTATAGAAGTTTAGTGTATTTCTTGACCCTTCATGGTTTCATTCCAAAAGGTCAAGTTCCCCTAATCCAGTTATGAAAAAAGCTGCTCTTCCTGCCAAAATGAGATGGGGAGGTCAAAGGTTGAGTACAAACAAACATATTTCGCTGAAACCCAGGTGTTCATATGGTGCTCTGGTGGTCTTGTTGTGGTTTGGTTTCTTAGCTTGAGTAACTGTAGTGGTGCTTGTTGTCCCCCCTAGTTACCCCGTTGTATTTAGTCAAACCTGAAATTGGCCTACCTAACACAACTCTTGCATTGTTTTGTTTATAGATTTGACATGAAAGTGAACAAAAAACCCAGAGTGGTAAGCTATTCATTTTGTAGGACAACATAACATTTAAATGGCTGCTCATTGCTTGCATTGAGCTATTAATAAAGACATTTGTTATTAGAAAGATTTAGGTTCTGCTTTTAATTCTGTTGTCTATATTGTCCTTGTTCCACAGGATTATTCGACTTGATCAAGTAGCCAGACAAAGGTCTACGGTGAAGCAGAGAGCCCCTCTGAACTTTAACTGTCTTTATTGTGTACATTGCATGAAACATTGCCTCTCACTTGCTATCAGAAATATTTCTGTTTCACGATTTTCCTGCAGACAAGGTGTGTTATTGCATGTTACTCAAGACGCAGGTGGGGGTTGGATAACACCTTATTGTATAGGGTTGAAAATGCACTATTTATTATGTAACTCCCACCATTTTTCTCTCTTTGTAACAAAAAGTTGTTTTACTTCGTATTGGTCATTGTGTAGTTTTGTAGCTCTAGAATATCCCAGCTTCTTTTTAATATTTTTTTAATATTTTGAGATTTGTTTTGCATAAGATTGTAATAAATCCTTGAAATTACAATACATTTGTTTATTGCTAAAAATCTACGCTTCAGTAAATCATTAGTCACCATCTGTCTTTACCCTGTATTCTTCAGTAATAATACAGCAGGAAAATCAATACAGAAGCTAGTTTATTATCATCAGATTTCCCCTTGTCTGACACCAATTACTGCCTGGTTTCTTTGTGGTGTCTTCATGGCTCATTTACATACCAATTACAGGCCAGTGAGGTCAGACAAGCCTCGGGGATCCTAGGATGTCTCCCAAGTCCCCCCCTCTTATTGGATCAGTCCTAAATAGCATCACCATTCCCTTTTATAGTGCACTACTTTTGACCAGGGCCAATAGGGCTCTGGTCAAAAGTAGTGCTCTATATAGGGATTAGGGTCCCATTTTGGACGTAACCATTCACATTTGTCAGTAATTCCCTCATCCCAGAGAAGATGTGCAGTCGGTGGGATTCTGGAAATGGTATCAAAACAATGTTCACATTCAAACAGTTTTATTCTGACCCCAAGTATGATTAAAAGAACAGTGTTTACACAGATATGAAGTCATCATGGCATTCCTGTGGGGCAGTTCTCATCGACTGAGTTTGTTTTATGAAAATAGTGACAGTTTGAGTGAACCAGGTGACAACACCATGACAGCCTATCCCATGCTATTTCTAGAATGTTCCCTTGTTTATAAAGATCAAACATGATGCGTACTGCATAGTATTGAAACAGGTTGGTGAATACAGACTCCTGTTTTGAAATGCAGGATGAAAAGATAGTAGTAGTAACATTTTTAAAGTAGATATGCAGGTTTGTTAGTGAACGTTCTTGTACTGCCATTGTGCAACACCACATCCGTTCACTAGGTAGCGCTACTTCATAATGCATGTTCAAAAGACCTCAAAGAATTGCCTTAACTGCCTTTCAACCACAGGATTTCCATATCATAACCAAAAAGTATTTTCCCTGTTCCACATTTGGCTACTATGAGTTATACGTGTTTAAATCTGCCATCAACCTATCAAATGTATTGTTCATGCTGTTCTTAAATTCTCTGTATTGCCTAAGATCTTATTGATTAGGGTGTCCTCTCACCAATATTCTGCCATGTCAACTGTATTATGCCATCATGGCACACCCAGCACTTCAAAGTCCTTTGCTACCACCACTTCTGGGCTTGGCTCACGGGTCTCTATGTATCCCAAATGACATCCCATTCCCTATTTACTGCACTACTTTTGATCAGAACCCAGATCCAAATGACACCCTATTCCCTATTTACTGCACTACTTTTGATCAGAACCCATATGGATCTGGTCAAAAGTAGTGCACCACATAAGGAATATGGTGCCATTTGGGACAGCCTGTACCACCTCAGTCTTGACTCAGAACAGTGTTCAAGTCATATACAGTATCCCTCAGTTCTTTCATGTGCAGTACATCAGTGAGGTTAGTCAGAACACTGACCCATTATGATGTAGTGACTTCCACGGTAGTCACATTTGAGTCCCCAATGGCACTTTATTCCCTACATAGTGCACTACTTTTGACCAAAGCCTTATGAGCCCTGGTCAAAAGTAGTTGCCCTATATAGGGAATAGTGTGCCATTTGGGGCATGGTCTGAATGGTTTCAAGCATCATCTCTCTGGAGACACCCAGGCAAAGCTAAACTGCTGACATTAATGATCGAGAGGCTGTCTGGAATAAATCAATCCCTAGAATGCATTCTTCGGTTTTATGCTATTCTCCCTCCACACCATGTTAGTCACGTTTCTTTTGGAATGTACTATAGAATTACTATATTTATTTTTAGCTGCTGTTTCTTTCCAAGGTTAGGCCTACCGCTCCTCTTGCTTTGGGTATTATTGTTGGTGTAGGGACTTGGGGGAGAAAGATTTGGGTTTTTCTCTAACAAATGGGTTTCATTTTATTCTCTAGCTTTTACCTCACTCATAATCCCTCATGAAGAATGATGGTGTATTTCAAATGACATACTTCTTTCTTTCCCTTCTCTATCCAAACCACAGTGTCTAGTCCAAATACATGTCCTCCCCTCCCTGTCACTTCCCATGTCTTCAGCCATGCAGTCTGACATGATGAGTTTGTGGTTTGAGCAGGTCACATTTCTGTCCATGACTCAATCATGTGTCATAGATAAAAATGTTACTCTGTGTTCTGTTGTAGCAATATGATCTGTCAGTTGTTGTTTTATGCTCCATCCAAAACATTCTGATCGGAACAATAGACTGCAAAGCAGCTTGAAAAATACAATTACTACAGGGTCGGGCCATTTCTATTTTGATTCCAGCCAGTACAGGAAATTCATAAACTAAAGACTAATGTTCCGGAACAACTGGATTCCTTGAAATGGCACTAGTTGTATAACTGGTTCCAGTATGTACTCTCTTGTGACAGACTTTTAACATAAATGTTAACCAAATCAAGTAGTTGGCCAGCATTCTCATGAGATTTGGTTCTGTGTTCTGAGATTACTTGTAGTATAACTTTCCTCAGGCTCAATTGTAGAGAGCGCCGGCTGGGGACAAGAGTACTTCTAGCACAGTATAGTGTGTTGTGAATGTATCCTGTTACAGACCCTAGTGCATCATGTGAGGCCTATATCTCAGTGATGGCCTGTAGGGGGTCACATTATGTGAGCCTGATTTATTTTGCAGCTGCCACCGGCAGAACTGTTGAATAGGTTTCGGTGGGGCCTGTTGACTGCATCCCCAGCCCCAGTCTGTGTCCCAATTGGCATCCTATTCCCTATATAGTGCACTCCTTTTGACCAGAGCCCTATAGGGACAAAGCCCCAGATTAACTAGTCTATGATGCTCAGATCTCTTTGGGTGTTGTGGCCACAACCCTGGCTGATAGTCCTCGTGGGACCAAACAAGGCCACTTTCTAACGTCTCCGCAAACAGGGTCAGCCATATTCCAGGAGAAGTCATGGGAAAAAAAATATTTAAAAACGCACAACAACATTGCCCTTGATTTTTTTTCTAGATTGTTGATCTCATCTGATAGGCTTTTGTTGCAATGAGAATCAAGCGTGTTACGCAGTTAGTATTTAAAATGTGGGCTCTTCGACATGGCTTCGACATAAGCTTGATCACAAAACACACATGTACTGTTTTAAACAAGAGATACATTTTAATCTATTACTATTATTTATAATTTCCAGTTCCTGGAAAGCATGCATATAGGAATCATGCATATAGGAATCATGCATATGAAAGTGTTTATCAGCCCCATTCTTGACTGATGCATACACACTGCATTGACCTGGGTGTTGACACTGGTCCCAGAGGGGTGGCTCCTCAAGCACATCCACTTGCGACTTCAGAGGCTAGGCCCCTCACTTCCTGTCAACCTCAGTTGAATTTACAACACACGTGTTGTTGTCAATCTTGTAAGAATGTGTGAACATTCTTGTGTCTCGCTTTCGACCCACGTGACCCAACATATCTGTTTTTAACTGTAGAAACAACTTGGTTTAAAATGCCAGCTACCTTTTGTTCTCTGTAGTCTTGTGAGGTACATATGGAGGGCATGGGCTTTTTTTCATAGAGCTATGAAGTTGCCATAGTGCCATGCTTCGTGAATTCCAAGTCTACACAAACGGAGCTACGGAGCACAACACTACATAGAACTGTTGGATCCATTGTGTAGACCGTGTCAAGCTTTTTAAAGTGGCTTCAGCAAGTCATTGGGTATTTTGAAGAAAACTACATTCCACATTGAATAAAGAGTTAATCAGCCTTTTGGGGACAGTTTGTACCTCTGCTACAATGTGTTTTGTGTTGGTCTGCCTGAACCCTCACTGGATTCCAGGGAGTGGCCACTAGGCACCAACACCCTGGCACAATCAATGAAAAATTATCAAATCTGTTCACACCCGGGGTTGAGTAAGGAAAGTCATGTGTAATGTACGCAGAAGTCTGAAGGCTGTTCTCATCAGAAGACAGTACACACAGCAAAGAAGCCTTATGGAGGGCTTCTTTTGGCCCATTTTGAGAAATAGAATATATTCATCTTTACAAATACACTATTCTGATCCAGTGCATTATTACAGTAAATAAATTACGCTTTATTTCTTTAGAGTAGTAACACTACACAATAGTTACAATACAGCATAAAAAAAACAGGGCAAGAAAGGCAATCTTGGTTTATATAAAAAGAATACAAAAATGTTAAATATTATTGACAAGCTGAGCTCTGACAACATTTGGATCATTTTTTATATTGCTGCAATAAAATACAGCTGTTAAGGCACTTAGTTCATACTATATGTGCATCACTAACACCATATTTCAGCAGAGCCCAGGTCAGGTGCATTAATATGTACGATACCTTAGAAAAATTGTTTTTAAATGTATTTGTGTGCAAAAATATATTACAAATTACAAGAGGAAAAGCTTTAGTTACATCATACTTGTTTGCTGACTTAAAACATACATTTCAACATACATTTCAATGTGATTTATGTTGTAAAGGCAGTTTAACAGAATACATGCAATGCTGATTTAATTTTAAAAATATAAATATATTTAAGGTGATGTAGTATAAAATGTAGTGTTTGCTTTAATATGTTGAGGTTTAGATGCTCTCTGTACTGTACTGTAGATGTTAACAAATCTGGAAGTGGACACCACTGTGTTACAAACTTGTTAGCTATTACTGTACATTTGTGATTGGTCAGGTGCAGTTGAAGGACGAAGACAGTGATTCTCATTGGTCTTCTTGGTCGTTGTTGCAGTCTCCACACAGGATCTGGTCACGGTCGGGGAAGAAGCCAGCCCCAACCAGAGAGACGGAGCAGCGGGAGCACTTGAAGCAGGGCTGGTGCCATTGACGATCCTGGAAAGAAATATACTTCCCCTCGCCAAACCCTGGAGGGAAATAAAACACACTCGTTAGCATCTATAATAGAGTACGGTTGCATTTCAAATGGCATCTTATTTCCTATATAACCCTATGGGCGCTTGTCAAAAGTAGTTCACTATAAAGTGAATAGGGTGCCGTTTGGGACATTGTCTACATCTGCAAAGAGACCTTTGACTCTCACCTGGATTGACAGCTGGGCAGTAAGAGAGACATTACATAACACAAAGAAATTACATTCTGAACATTAAGTTCTGTGGGTTATTATATGGCTGGCTACAATAATAGCCCTGCTGAGGATCTGCCAGGTCTCATAAGTCCCTGTGTTTAATTGAAACATTGGCATTCTAAACATAGCCGCAAGCCTTACTAGTATATTTACAGTACGTCTGTGCTCTGGCATTTGCCTGGGTTGGTACAAAGTGACATAATGGGGAAGACATTGTGTGCATCCCAAATGGCATTCTATTACCTCTATAGTGCACTCCTTTTGAACAGAGCTCTATGGGCTATATTAGGTTCCATTAACGGACAAAACAGTGTCTCAAATCAATTCATATTATCTAGTCAAATGGAGAATGTACTAACCTGTGATGGGCGAGTTACAGGAGGCACACTTCTGTGCGTAGATGCTGCTGAAGCACTTGACACAGTAGGGCGTGTCTCCCTGGGAGGTGAAGGGCTGGCCGGCCAGTGGGATCTTGCATCCTGTGCACACGAAACACTCTTTGTGCCATGTCTCATCCTTGTAGCTCACACCCCCTGTTGCCAGTGCCTACGGAGGATACATACCCATCAACCTCACCCACTTGATCTAGCAAGTCTTTTTCACAAGGAACCTATCTACTACTGTGAGCATGTCACTAACAGTGACAGGGAGAGGATAATGAAGGTTAGCAGTTGATTTGAGGAGACCCTGGTTCACCTTTTTGCAGTGGCTGCATCGCGGGGCAAACCTGCCCTCGTAGCATGGTACACAGTAGTAGTGGTCTTTGTCTGGGATGAAGGACTGGGCACCGATGGGCTTCTCACAGCCATGGCACACAAAGCAGTTCTCGTGCCATGCAGAGCCCTCATACTCCAACTTCTTTGAGCCTGACAGAGGGAGGAGGGAGAGGGGGGATAGATAGGGAGGAGAGAGAGAGAAAGAAGAGAGAGAGAGAGAGCAATAGAGACAAAGAGAAAGAGACACAGACAGGTTTTGTATAATTCAGTCTGTCTGCAAGAGTCATCATCTGAGTAGTCATCCCAAGTTTGTGTGCCATGTCAGCCACTTTAGTTCTGGGTTAGATTGTCCAACCTCAGCATTGCATAATCTCCAAGTGCTCACACTATTGCTATTGCCAAAACAGGATGATTCAGTAATAACTGAACCGGTTTGTACACAGACTCAATATACCTCCCAGTCATCTCATAAAGTATAAATAATATTACAGTATTTTACTATCAATAACGCTTGTGTGGTGTTACATCAAGTCAGGGCCGAATGGCTTTATGAAAGGAGGTATTTCAGAATTATGGTTTATGGGTGACTGTTATTGGAACCTCTGACTTTAAGCATGTGCAGTTTGGTCTTCCACAAATACACACTTCCTCCATGTAGGTAATAAAAGTAGCCAAAATAAAACAGTGAGCCATGCCTATGAAAATGAACATCAGACCTCTTAATCATTGCTCTTGTTTTACGAGCTTTGGGACCTGAAATGCACACGTGGGGAGGTTGGCCAGTGGAACGTGTAACCGCCTGAATTTTTTTAAAGGGCGAGGGCACAGTGTAGTGTTTCACTGTGTTCCACTACAGAAACCTAACAAAACGACTGCTCAGTTCTGCAGAAACTGTGGAGAAATAACACCCCACCCTGTCCAGATTAAACCCTATGTAATTTGCAGGCATCTTGAAGCCCACCCCCGCTGATAGCGTAATGCTGCCATGCAGTCACAAAGACCCTGGGGACAGAATTCAACAGTGAGGCACTTTCAGTCGAGCGAACAGACAATTGCAATGTCACATCTAAGCTGTGTCACACCCTAGCTACTCAACAACAAAAATGCATTCGCCTTTCTATGGGAATGTCCCAAATGGCAAACTATTCCCTACGTAGTGCACTACTTTTGACCAGGGCCCTGAAGGTAGTGCACTACATAGGGAATAGGGTGCCATTTTGGACACAGCCTATGCCGTCCACAACTGGATGTGAGAACCCTTACGTTTACCCTTTAGTGACACTGACTGAAGCAGTGCTGCTTACTCTGTAATAACCATGAGAGAGGTTTCCCAGGTATTACACACCTGGCATTGATACAGATATAGGATCTTCATTTGAGCAAGTTTGCTACAGCAGGAAACTAAATTACAAACTTTAGAAGCCTTTTTAAACCTCAAATACACTACAAGTTTTAATATCCTGCATTGCGGAAAAGTTCTCTTGCAACAGTGTGATCAAATTATGATCCTGCGTCTGTAGGTGTGAGAACAGGACTTGAGTAACCACAGGCCAAAGCATCACCAGTTAGGCCTTTTTAATGCACTTTTATGCCACAGCAACTATGATGGATGTGTAACCAGCCTAGCGCGGCACAGCTCAGCTCGACTCAGCTCAATAATGTCAAAGGGTGTTGTGCACAGGAGGACGGGCTCATGGTAATGGTACTGGAATGTTGTCAAATATTTCAAACACATGATTTGATGCCATTCAATTTGCTCCCCTCAGCAGCCTCCACTGGTGTTGTCATGTATCCCTGCACGTTTTTGAGAGTTTTGATTAGTACCTCCTACTAATCATGGTAAACAGTATCAGGTTTGTGTACCTGGCATAACGGTCTTGTCGCAGGCCACACACTTGGAGGAGAACTCATTGCAGTAGCAGTCGTTGCACAGCAGCGCCTCCTCCTGGCTGGTGAAGGGCTCGTCTGCCAGGGAGCGATCGCAGCGGAAACAACGGAAACAGTGTTCATGGTAATGTCTGTCCTCATAGAACAGCTCCTGGAGAGGGAGAGGAGGAGTGAGAGGGATGGACCCAGGCAAGGCAGGTCAGAGTCCGAAATATTTGGATTGAAAGACCATTCATGTTAATGGTAGCTGGTGGGCCGAGATATCGGATGACGGGCTCATTGTAATAGCTGGAGTGGAAATGGAAACCATGTGTTTGATGTGTTTGACACCTTTCCGTTCCGTTCCTTCCATTCCAGCCATTACGATGAGCCCGTCCTTCTATATCTTCATCCACCAGCCTTCTCTGGTTCACATTCATCATTTATGTTTATATGACAATGAGCTAGATTAGATCTGTTAACAAGGAGGTTTTAGTGAATAACTCTAACTTCAATATAAACCATTTGAGTAAATATTGAAACAGTGTCCACAAAGAGATTTTTTTATAATCCACCTCTTATATTCCAGATCAACTGTAGTGCAAGCAAACACTGTTAACACACATCGCATGATTAATGTCTCGCTTTATGTTCGGGGTGAAAACAATAATAATCCATTTGATTTGACACGTTGGTGGGTTCTCACAGTGTTAGTAAAAGGGAATTGGACAGAGAGGGAGGAGTGCTGTAAATATTGTGTGGAGGAGGAGGAGGGCCAAAGCTAACAGGAGATGTATTTACTGCCAGTCCCTCTGAGAGAGTCCATAACTCAGGGGTCACCCGTGCCCTGTGGCGTCTAAGGGTTTTCCCTTCAGCCCTGTGTTTTCATTTGACTCTAACCAAAAGGCCTTAATGTCGGCCTGGAGCAGCTCAAAGGGGATTTTCAGATGTCTTGGTATTAGCCAAAAGAGCAGGAAAGTTGTGTTTTCCAAGAACTCCAGCTCTTTAGAAGCCATTATAATCGAACAGATGGACAAGGACAAATGCACACATACACACACGCACACACTTGTGTACGTACACAGAAGTAAAACCTCAGAAGTGAGCACACATTCAAACAACTGTAGACACTTGCCACATGTAAACACATTCATACACACAACATATGCTAAACACATTTACACCCACACACACAAAGACAGATCATACAGGTTATGCTTACCCGTGCATTGTGTGCGATGAGCTCCTTGCACTCCTGACATGTGTTGGCATACAGGCGGTCATAGCAAGGGATGCAGTGGGGAACGTCCTCCACTTGGATGTATTTGCGTCCGTACAGGGACTCCTTGCACTCGCCACAGTCAAAACGGTCACTCATGTTGTCTTATCCCTGATTCACCTCCTGAAAGGAAACATCACAACCACAGTGAGTGAACGTTTGAAGAGCAAAGGAAGAGGGAAAGGAGGAGAGCGCTGTGAACGTGTGAGGGATGAGGGGGAGGGGCAGTGAGGGGCGTGAGAGAATGAGGAGAGAGAGAGAAATCATTAATACAGACATTGTCATCCTACAAGTATCATGCTAATTTGGTATAGAGCAGGCCGAATTCACTCTATTAAATTCATCAAAACAGGAATATTTTACATTTGGCTAGAAATGGAGAAAAATGTACTCCTGTGTGCTACCCCCACTAGAATCCCCATCCCCATACAGCTTCTCCATTCTGTAGGGGGAAATTAATCATTTCCATGCCCAGGGACATGTACTAGTCTGTGGTGACCTACATTCCAGAACTGGACAAGAACCTGACATCCTCAGCACACAGGGGGACAAACACCTACCTGAAGGTGACAGCCTTCCCTCCCACATATTCCCCCTAGGCACAACTACGACAACATAACCAACAAAAACCGGTCACAACTCCTGCTGCTCTTTCGCACACTAGGTATGTACATAGTCAATGGTAGGCTTCGAGGGGACTCCTATGGTAGTTACACTTACAGCTCATCTCTTGGCAGTAGTACTGCAGACGACTTTATCACTGACCTCAACCCAGAGTCTCTCAGAGCGTTCACAGTCAGCCCACTGACACCCCTATCAGACCACAGCAAAATCACAGTCTACTTGAACAGAGCAATATTCAATCATGAGGCATCAAAGACAAAGGAACTGAATAATATTAAGAAATGCTATAGATGGAAGGAAAGTAGTGTGGAAACCTACCAAAAAACAATTAGGCAACAACAAATTGTAACCCTTTTAGACAACTTCCTGGTCAAAACGTTCCACTGCGATAGTGAAGGTGTAAACTTGGAAGTAAAAAACCTAAACAATATATTTCAGCTCTCAGCTTCCCTTTCAAATCAAAAAAATTCCAGCAGAAAACTGAAGAAAATGAGCAACAATGACAAATGGTTTGATAAAGAATGCAAAAACCTAAGAAAGAAATTGAGAAACCTATCCAACCAAAAACACAGAGACCCAGAAAACCTGAGCCTACGCCTTCACTATGGTGGATCACTAAAACAATACAGAAATACACTACGGAAAAAGAAGGAACAGCACGTCAGAAATCAGCTCAATGTAATTGAAAAATCCATAGACTTTAACCACGTCTGGGAAAATTGGAAAACACTAAACAAAGAACAACACGAAGAGTTAGCTATCCAAAACAGAGATGTATGGGTAAACCACTTCTCAAATCTTTTTGGCCCTATAACAAAGAACAAACAGCAAAAACATATACATGATCAAATACAAATCTTAGAATCAACTATTAAACACTACCAGAACCCACTGGATTCTCAAATTACGTTGAATGAACTACAGGACAAAATACAAACCCAAAAAGGCCTGTGGTGTTGATGGTATCATCAATGAAATAATAAAATATATAAACCACACATTTTAATTGGCTATACTTAAACTCTTTAACATCATCATTGGCTCTGGCCTCTTCTCCGATATTTGTAACCAAGAACTGATCACCCCAATCCACAAAACTGGAGACAAATTTGACCCCAATAACTACCATGGGATATGCGTCACAGCAACCTTGGGAAAATCCTTGGGATTATCATTAATAGCAGACTCTTACATTTCCTCAGTGAAAACAATGTATTGAGCAAATATCAAATTGGCATTTTACCAAATTACCATACGACAGACCACGCATTCACCCTGCACACCCTAATTGACAAACAAACAAACCAAAACAAAGGCAAAGTCTTCTCATGCTTTGTTAATTTCAAAAAAGCTTTTGACTCAATTTGGCATGAGGGCCTGCTTTACAAATTGATGGAAAGTGGTATTGGGGGAAAAACATACAACATTATAAAATCCATGTAAACAAACAACCAGTGTGAGGTTAAAATTGGCAAAAAACACACGTTTATTTCTACAGGGCCATGGGGTGAGACAGGGATGCAGCTTAAGCCCCACCCTCTTCAACATATACATAGATGAATTGGTGAGGGCACTAGAACCGTCTGCAGCACTCTGCCTCACCCTACTAGAATCTGAAGTCAAATGTCTACTGTTTTAAATCAAATCAAACTTTATTTGTCACATGCGCCGAATACAACAAGTGTAGACTTTATGCTTACTTACAACCCCTTAACCAACAGTGCAGTTCAAGAAGAAGAAAATATTTACCAAGAAGACTAAAATAAAAAGTAACACAATAACAATAACAATAATGAGGCTATATACAGGAGGAACCGGTAACGAGTCAGTGTGCGGGGTACATGCTAGTTGAGGTAATCTGTACCTGTAGGTGGGGGCGAAGTGACTATGCATAGGTAACAAAGAAACAGCGAGTAGCAGCAGTGTACACAAGGGAAGGGATGGGAGGGAGGGGAGGTGGGGGGGGGTTGATGTAAATTGTCCGGTGGCAATTTTATGAATTTTCCAGCAGTGTTATGGCTTGGGGGTAGAAGCTGTTGAGGTGCCTTTTGATCCTAGACTTGGCGCTCCGGTACCGCTTGCCATGCGGTAGCAGAGAAAACAGTCTATAACTTGGGTGACTGGAGTCTCTGACAATTTTATGGGCTTTCCTCTGACACCGCCTTTTATATAAGTCCTGGATGGCAGGAAGCTTGGCCCCAGTGATGTACTGGGCCTTTCGCACTACCCTCTGTAGCGCCTTACGATCAGATGCCGAGCAATTGCCAGACCACACAGTGATGCAACTGGTCAGGATGCTCTCGATGGTGCAGCTGTAGAACTTTGTGAGGATCTGGGGACCCATGCCAAATCTTTTCAGTCTCCTGAGGGGGAAAAGGTTTTGCTGTGCCCTCGTCACGACTGTCTTGGTATGTTCAGACCATGATAGTTTGTTGGTGATGTGGACAACAAGGAACTTGAAACTCCCAACCCGCTCCACTACAGCCCCTATCGATTTTAATGGGGGCCTGTTCGGACCGCCTTTTCCTGTAGTCTACGATCAGCTCCTTAGTCTTGCTCACATTCAGGGAGAGGTTGTTGTCCTGTCACCACACAGCCTATAGGGAGGAGGTCAGAGAACTGGCAATCTCGTCATCGTTGTCAGTGATCACACTGTTGTGTCGTCAGCAAACTTAACGATGGTGTTGGAGTCGTGTTTGGCCATGCAGCCGTGGGTGAACAGGGAATACAGGACGGAACTAAGTACACACCCCTGAGGGGCCCCAGAGTTAAGGATCAGCAT
The DNA here is from genome assembly GCF_036934945.1 of Oncorhynchus masou masou. Lineage (NCBI taxonomy): Eukaryota > Metazoa > Chordata > Actinopteri > Salmoniformes > Salmonidae > Oncorhynchus > Oncorhynchus masou. The sequence goes on along the minus strand of NC_088223.1, from coordinate 23,841,963 downwards.
GGCAGACATGTTGTTGTCTACTCTTACCACCTGGCGGCGGCCCATCAGGAAGTCCAGGATCCAGTTGCAGAGGAAGGTGTTTAGTTCCAGAGTCCTTAGCTTAGTGATGAGCTTCGTGGGCACTATGGTGTTGAATGCTGAGCTGTAGTCAATGAACAGCATTCTCACATAGGTGTTCCTTTTGTCCAGGTGAGAAAGGGTAGTGTGGAGTGCGATTGAGATTGTGTCATCTGTGAATCTGTTGGGGTGGTATGTGAATTGGAGTGGGTCTTGGGTTTCTAGGAGGATGCTGTTGATGTGAGCCATGACCAGCCTTTCAAAGCACTTCAGGCTACCGACATGAGTGCCACGGAGCGGTAATCATTTAGGCAGGTTACATTGGCTTCCTTGGGCACAGTGACTATGGTGGTCAGCTTGAAACATGTAGGTATTACAGACTCGGTCAGGGAGAGGTTGAAAATGTCAGTGAAGACACTTGACAGTTGGTCCGCGTATAATCTGAGTACACATTCTGGTAATCCGTCTGGCCCAGCGGCTTTGTGAATGTTGACCTGTTTAAAGGTTTTGTTTACATCGGCTACCGAGAGCATTATCACACAGTCATCCAGAACAGCTGGTGCTCTCGTGCATGCTTCAATGTTACTTGCCTCGAAGCGAGCATAAAAGGCATTTAGCTCGTCTGGTAGGCTTGCGTCACTGGGCAGCTTGCGTCTGGGTTTCCCTTTGTAGTCCGTAATAGTTTTCAAGCCCTGCCACATCTGGTGAATGTCAGAGTCAGTGTAGTAGGATTCAATCTTAATCCTGTATTGACGCGTTGCTTGTTTGATGGTTCGTCTGAGGGCACAGTGGGATTTCTTATAAAAGTCCAGATTAGTCTCCCGCTCCTTGAAAGCGGAAGCTCTAGCCTTTAGCTCAATGCGGATTTTGCCTGTAATCCATGGCTTCTGGTTGGGATATGTACGTACAGTCACCGTGGGGGCGACGTCATCAATGCACTTATTGATGAAGCCGATGACTGTATTCCTCAATGCCGTTGGATGAATAATAGAACATATTCCAGTCTGTGCTACCAAAACAGTCCTGTAGTGTAGCATCCACGTCATGTTTGCTAATAATCTGGTGCTTCTGTCCCCAACCAAGGAGGGCCTACAGCAGCACCTAGATCTTCTGCACAGATTCTGTCAGACCTGACAGTAAATCTCCGTAAGACAAAAATAATGGTGTTCCAAAGGTCCAGTTCTCAAGACCACCAATACAAATTCCATCTAGGGCACCTTTGCCCTACAGTACACAAAAAACTGTACATAACTCGGCCTAAACATCAGCGCCACAGGTAACTTCCACAAACCTGTGAACGAGCTGAGAGACAAGGCAAAAAGGGCCTTGTATGCCTTTAAAAGGAACATAATATTCGACATACCAATTAGGATCTGGCTAAAAATACTTGAATCAGTTATAGAACGCATTGCCTTTTATGGTTGTGAGGTCTGGGGTCCGCTCACCAACCAAAAATTCACAAAATGGGACAAACACCAAATTGAGACTTTGCATGCAGAATTCTGCAAAAATATCCTCTGTGTACAACGTAGAACACCAAATAATGCATGCAGAGCAGAATTAGGCCGATACCCGCTAACTATCAATATCCAGAAAAGAGCATGCAAATTCTACAACCACCTTAAAAGAAGCGATTCCCAAACCTTCCATAACAAAGCCATCACCTACAGAGAGATGAACCTGGAGAAGAGTCCCCTAAGCAAGCTGGTCCTGGGACAAACAGACCCCGCAGAGCCCCAGGACAGCAACACAATTAGACAGTTAGACCAAATCATGAGAAAACAAAAAGATAATTACTTGACAAATTGGAAAGACTTTACAAAAAAAACAGAGCAAACTAGAATGCTATTTGGCCCTAAACAGTCACAGTGGCAGAGTACATGACCACTGTGACTGAACCAAACTTAAGGAAAGCTTTGACTATGTACAGACTCAGTGAGCATAGCCTTGCTATTAAGAAAGGCCGCAGTAGGGGGACCTGGCTCTTGAGAAAACAGAGAAAACCGTGTACACTACCCACAAAATGAGGTGGAAACTGAGCTGCCCTCAGATTACACAAATCCACAAAGAATTCAAAACAAATCCAATTCTGATAAACTCCCATATCTCTTGGGTGAAATACCACAGTATGCAATCACAGCAGCAAGATTAGTGACCTGTTGCCAGAAGAAAAGGGCAACCAGTGAGGAACAAACGCAATTGTAAAAACAACCCATATTTATGTTTATTTATTTTCCCTTTTGTACTTTAACTGTTTGCACGTAATATGACATTTGTAATTTCTTTTTTCTTTTGGAACTTTTGTGAGTGTAATGTTTACTGTTCATTTTTATTGTTTATTTCACTTTTGTTTATTATCTAGTTCACTTGCTTTGGCAATGTTAACATAGGTTTTCGATGCCAATAACGCCCTTAAATTGAAATTAAGAGAGCGGGAGAAAGAAAGAGAGAGAGAGAGAGCGAGAGAGGAGTGAGAGAGAGGAGAGAGAGAGAGGAGCGAGAGAGAGATTCCCATGCAACAAAAAAATGTATGTACCTACAAGTAAGTATCCAAGGCAACCAGTCAACAGTAGGATAGGATGACCTTTAATGCCCCAGAGGGGGAAATTGTCTGCTGCTGTATACAAAATTGACACTGTACAAAACACACACAACATACAGTGCATTCGTAAAGTATACAGACCCCTTGACTTTTTCCAAATTTTGTTACATTACAGCCTTATTCTAAAATGTATTAATTACAAATTGTTCCTCATCAATCTACACACAATAGCCCATAATGGAAACAGTTGTTTATAAATGTTTGCAAATGTATTAAAAATAAAAAACAGAAATACCTTATTTACATAAGTATTCAGACCATTTGCTTTGAGACTCGAAATTGAGCTCAGGTGCATCCTGTTTCCATTGATCATCCTTGAGATCTTTCTACAACTTCATTTGAATCCACCTGTGGTAAATTAAATTGATTGGACATCATTCGGAAAGGCACACACCTGTCTATATAAGGTCCAACAATTGACAGTGCATGTCAGAGCAAAAACCAAGCAATGAGGTCGAAGGAATTGTCCGTAGAGCTCCGAGACAGGAATATTTTGAGGCACAGATCTGGGGAAGGGTACCAAAAACTGTCTGCAGCATTTAAGGTCCCCAAGATCACAGTGGCCTCCATCATTCTTAAATGGAAGAAGTTTGGAACCACCAAAACTCTTCTTAGAGCTGGCCGCCTGGCCAAACTGAGCATTTGGGGGAGAAGGGCCTTGGTCAGGGAGGTGAACAAGAACCCAATGGTCACTCTGACAGAGCTCCAGTCTTCCTCTGTGGAGATGGGAGAACCTTCCAGAAGGACAACCACCTCTGCAGCACTCCACCAATCAGGCCTTTATGGTAGAGTGGCCAGACAGAAGCCACTCCTCACTAATAGGCACATGACAACGCTTGGAGTTTGCCAAAAGGCACCTAAAGGACTCTCAGACCATGAGAAACAAGATTCTCTAGTCTGATGAAACAAGATTGAACACTTTGGCCTGAATGCCAAACATCACATCTGGAGGAAACCTGGCACAATCCCTACGGTGAAGCATGGGGCTGGCAACATCAAGCTGTGGGGATGTTTTTCAGTGGCAGGGACTAGAAGATTATTCAGGATCGAGGGAACGATGAATGGAGCAAAGTACAGAGAGATCCTTGATGAAAACCTGCTCCAGAGCGCTCAGGACCTCAGCCTGGGGTGAAGGTTCACCTTCCAACAGGACAATGACCCTAAGCACACAGCCAAGACAATGCAGGAGTGGCTTCGGGACAAGTCTCGGAATGACCTTGAGTGGCCCAGCCAGAGCCCGGACTTGAACCCGATCTAACATCTCTGGAGAGACCTGAAAATAGCTGTGCAGCGACGCTCCCCTTCTGCATTGACAGAGCTTGAGAGAATCTGCAGAGAAGAATGGGAGAAACTCCCCAAATCCAGGTGTGCCAAGCTTGTGGTGTCATACCCAAGAAGACTTGAGGCTGTAATCACTGCCAAAGGTGCTTCAACTAAGTACTGAGTAAATGGTCTGAATATTTGTGTAATTTTTCAGTTGTTTGTTTTTTTACAAATGTGCAACATTTTCTAAAATACTGTTTTTGCTTTGTCATTATGGTTTATTGTGTGTAGATTTATGAGGGGGGGGGGGAACCATTTAATCAATTTTAGAATAAGGCTGTAACAAAATGTGGAAAAAGTCAAGAGGCCTGAATACTTTCTGAATGCACTGTAGAACATACATTGCACGTTACCCATGGCATACATGTTGTACACGTCTCGTACAACCAAATACATAATACATATTGCACACACTGCCCTTGCACATTCTGTCAGCGGCATACTAACAGATCAGCTTAACTTATTGCTGTTTAGACACCATGGACCTCAAAGGTCCTAGCCTGGTCCCAGATCTGTGATTTTGAACACTCCATTTTTATTGTCAAGCCAAACAAGGTTTTGCATTACAATTCCATAAGAAGTTGGCAAGAGAACATAAAACAGATCTGGCACCCATGCTGCCAAGGCCCCTGATTCACCCTGGGAAACATTCCTGATTACATGTTCTAATCAGGTGATTGACATCTCATGTGGTGAATCGGGAGGACGGGATGGAAATAAGCCTGACAGCTCTACTATACTGAGACAATCATAACACCCTCCGGCTGCTTCTTAAGTCTGTAGGGAGCTGCTAGAGTATGTGACACGAGGTCAGATACATGTACCCCAGTAGCTTTCCTATGGAACGGGAAGGGCAAATAGGGTCCAAAAGGGTACATATGGTCTGTGTCTCAAATGGCACCCTATTTCCTACATAGTACACTACTTTGACCAGAACCGTATGGGCCTTGATCAAAAGTAGTGCACTATATAGGGAATAGGGTGCCATTTGGGAAGCATACATAGTGTAGAGTAGCAAAAGTGGGGGGATAAAGGTTGGAATTACATGAGTGGAGAAAAGTCTCAAGAGTTCAGGTAATACAGGCTCAAGAAAACAATGTCAGGAACATGGCATTGACAGAGACTCTAAAGGCAGACACAAATGTTTCTCTTGGAAGACATTTTGTTTATTATATTTAACCTCTTTTCACGGAAAAGAAAACCCTTGAAATGCTTTCAGAATGTCAAAAAGCAAGGAGCGCGGAGACGGATTGTGGGTTCAATGATGTGCAGCGGAGATTCAGGCGGTAGGTTTTAAAGGGGGAGTGAATGGAAGGGAAAGCTCTGGGGTGAAGGGTTTAGCAGCTCCCACTCAGCAGACAGAGCTGAAATCACAGCCTCACAGGCTCCATGTCCTAGTGGTGATTGAACCCAAGAACTGGACTGAATCCCAAATGGCACCCTATTCCCAATACCTGTATAATGCACTACTTTTGACCAGGACCCAAAGGGCTCTGGCCAGATGTAGTGCACTTTATAGGGAATTGGGTCCCATTTGGCACGCAGACATGGAGTTCCTAATGAAGCAGACCTCATTTCTTGGAAATGCATTTTGCACACACAGGGTTGGCTTGATATAAAACAGGGGGAATCAACCATTGCTCATGAAAGGAATTCCATCCCACAGTTGCGGTTGTTTTTTACAGGTATTGAGTTAAATGTACTAGAACCCATAAGTTATTTGCGTCTGGTCAATTAAGGAGTAGTTTCAGCAGTGGGGTGTACGTGCCATTCAAATGGCTAGCCTCAGACTTTATTTACCATTATTGCCACCATTTATACATGATGGCAAGCACACAAGACAGAAGACCTGGCGAAAGAACAACTTCTGTTTTATCCACCCTATTTGTCTCTTTTGTTTATAATCAAGCAACTGAAAACTTGGCTAACCTCCACAAAATGTCATAGCAGCAGAGCATTTGTAATGGGAACATTCAGCCATATCCTCCTCCCCCATCAGCTAGGCTGCATCAGCCTAAAGAGGTTTGAGGCTTTACAAGGTCAAAGACACTTGGACGGAACACAAAACAGACAAGTCCATCAAACTCCATATCTGTTTCATGTCCGTTTATTGTGAGAGCGGTGGAAATCAGCTTGACTTCCCCTGCTAATGTCTCTCAAGAGGCTAGGCTTCTAGCTATTCTAGTTCATCCATCCCTAAAACCACTGCACTGATACAACAATGGCCTTCCTTCCGGGCATAGTCCCCACACAGCACGACATCTGCAAATACGTTATTTGTACTCCACCTGTTGTGTCGACAAGTATAAGCATTATGACATTCCTTTCTATCTTTGAAAGTGATTCAAATTGTTAACCATAAAAATGTATATGTCTGATCATAATCAAAATACAAACCACTCCCTTTCTGTTGGATAATTTTTATCTATTGCGTCTACCCACCCACAGACAATATTTATATCTTGGTTTAAACTCAATTTCAGCTCTTTTATGCAATGTCCAGACCGTTCTGTTATAGTAATAGCTACTGAACAACAAAGAGCTATTCCCAAACAGCATGTCCTTTCCAGCTGTAGAGGAGATGACTGACCCTGAATGAGCCACGTCGGCATGGATACACTCCCTCTGTGGTTCCTCATCCTTACGACTGATGGTTGTGTTACACATGAACGTGACCCGGGTATAGAAACCATTTAGAGGGAATGCCTCAAAAATAGAGCAAGGAGTAAAAGAATGAACAGCAGGATGGGCACATTCAAATACACGTACACACACTTACATATATCGTAACACAGAGCAGCTGACTAGCATCATTGTTTTCAGAGCCACAGATGCATTGGACCTACCCTTCACTGAACAGAAATATAAACACAACATGTAAAGTGTTGGTCCCATGTTTCATGAGCTGAAATAGAAGATCCCAGAAATTTTATGTATCCACAAAAAGCTTATTTCCCTCATATTTTGTGCACAAATTTGTTTACATCCCTATTAGTTAGTGGGCCTGTCTGCCAAGTGGGTGGGCCTATGCCCTCCCATGCCCATCCATGGCTGCACCCCTGCACAGTCAGTTGAAATGCATAGATTGTGACCTAATGAGTTTATTTAAATGTACTGATTTCCTTATATGAACTGTAACTCAGTCAAATCTTGGAAATTGTTGCATGTTGCGTTTATATTTTTGTTCAGTATATATAAATGTATCTGTGTCTCTGCGTCCTGCTCTCAGTGAGTGGTTAAGTCAAACAGAAATCCATCAGTGGGACACGTGTTTTTCTCTCCTAGCACACTTCTGTTATAACTCTGCATTTCGCACCTCCAGCCACAGCGGACACGTGGATATTCTTCAGTGATATATTGTCTATGCTGGTGAAAGATTAATCGGAGTCACCAACTCTGAAGGCTTTGTACTGTGAGCCAGACAGCAGAACATACTCTCCCTCTTCGTCTCCCACATGGCCCAACAACAGACCAGGCCGCTCTCTGTCCCTTCAAGGTTCTCTGAAATTGTTTTCTTTCTAACCTGACATTTTTTCAGAATGCGGAGCCAGTTGTAACCGCATGGGCCATGTGAGTTCTACTGCAGGACCAATGGGGCTCTGGTCAAAAGTAGTGTACTGTAAAGGGATTAGGGTTCCATTTGGGATGCACCCGGTGTGTTTATTTTCCCAGCAGAGGAGTCTAGTGTACCCTATGCTTTACAACCCAGAATGTTCCATGATGAAACCCCATGACACCTAGGAGCAAGAGAAAAGAGAAAGGAGTCTTTGTATGAAATGAACAATCCTACAGTAGTGTGTAGGTAGCCTATGATAACATTACCAGTTTCTTCCGAGGATTCAAAAAAAGACTCATCAGCTGGTTGTGCTTGTTGACATGTGCTGGGTGATGTATTGCGCTTTCCACTGACATTCAAATTAGAGCCCTGCACAAGCATGAATTTTATGCCTGAGTCCTACCCATATATGCAACGTTCAGGCCCAGCCCTACACAGGCCAGAATGCTTTTGCCAAATTGAAGGCTCTGCCCGAAAAAAAAATAAGAAAAAAATAGGTTCTTTGTTAGTATGCATTAGCTGCTCGTCTCTGTTTGTCCCACGCTCCCTGCGCTTTTCGCGCTGCATCCGTACTGTTGCTGGTCTCAATGATGAGATTTGCGAGAGCAGTTAGCTGTTAGCTAGATATTTTTCGTCACTCTAAACTCAACAAAACTCAAGGAACAATATTATTTTATAGGGATGGGCATGAGTATCGAGTACTTGAGCATTCGAACGGACGTCAAATGTGATCTTTAACCAGATACAGTAGGGCAAAAAAGTATTTAGTCAGCCACCAATTGTGCAAGTTCTCCCACTTAAAAAGATGAGAGAGGCCTGTAATATACATCATAGGTACACTTCAACTATGACAGACAAAATGAGAAAAACAAATCCAGAAAATCACATTGTAGGATTTTTTATGAATTTATTTGCAAATTATGGTGGAAAATAAGTATTTGGTCACCTACAAACAAGCAAGATTTCTGGCTCTCAAAGACCTGTAACTTCTTCTTTAAGAGGCTCCACTGTCCTCCACTCGTTACCTGTATTAATGGCACCTGTCTGAACTTGTTAACAGTATAAAAGACACCTGTCCACAACCTCAAACAGTCACACTCCAAACTCCTCTATGGCCAAGACCAAAGAGCTGTCAAAGGACACCAGAAACAAAATTGTAGACGTGCATCAGGCTGGGAAGACTGAATCTGTAATAGGTAAGCAGCTTGGTTTGAAGAAATCAACTGTGGGAGCAATTAGTAGGAAATGGAAGACATACAAGACCACTGATAATCTCCCTCGATCTGGGGCTCCACGCAAGATCTCACCCCGTGGGGTCAAAATGATCACAAGAACGGTGAGCAATAATCCCAGAACCACACGGGGGGACCTAGTGAATGACCTGCAGAGAGCTGGGACCAAAGTAACAGAGCCTACCATCAGTAACACACTACACCGCTAAGGACTCAAATCCTGCAGTGCCAGACGTGTCCCCCTGCTTAAGCCAGTACATGTCCAGGCCCGTCTGAAGTTTGCTAGAGAGCATTTGTATGATCCAGAAGAAGATCGGGAGAATGTCATATGGTCAGATGAAACCAAAATATAACTTTTTGGTAAAAACTCAACTCGTCGTGTTTGGAGGACAAAGAATGCTGAGTTGCATCCAAAGAACACCATACCTACTGTGAAGCATGGGGGTGGAAACATCATGCTTTGGGGCTGTTTTTCTGCAAAGGGACCAGGACGACTGATCCGTGTAAAGGAAAGAATGAATGGGGCCATGTATCGTGAGATTTTGAGTGAAAACCTCCTTCCATCAGTTAGGGCATTGAAGATGAAACGTGGCTGGGTCTTTCAGCATGACAATGATCCCAAACACACCACCCAGGCAACGAAGGAGTGGCTTCGTAAGAAGCATTTCAAGGTCCTGGAGTGGCCTAGCCAGTCTCCAGATCTCAACCCCATAGAAAATCTTTGGAGGGAGTTGAAAGTCCGTGTTGCCCAGCAGCAGCCCCAAACATCACTGCTCTAGAGGAGATCTGCATGGAGGAATGGGCCAAAATACCAGCAACAGTGTGTGAAAACCTTGTGAAGACTTACAGAAAATGTTTTACCTCTGTCATTGCCAACAAAGGGTATATAACAAAGTATTGAGAAACTTTTGTTATTGACCAAATACTTCTCTTCCACCATAATTTGCAAATAAATAAAAAATCCTACAATGTGATTTTCTGGATTTTTTTTCTCATTTTGTCTGTCATCTGTGTACCTATGATGAAAATTACAGGCCTCTATCAACTTTTTAAGTGGGAGAACTTGCACAATTGGTGGCTGACTAAATACTTTCTTGCCCCACTGTATATATTTTTTCAAATACTGTAAAACTATTGGGTAAAACTTTCGTCTTGAAGACAACATTCATTTACGTTGACTTTAGTGTTCCGTTTGTACATGTGTATTTGTGGGGTAAAACAATAAAGAAACCAAGCCATGCATCAAACATGACTTATTATTAAACTCCCTTTCACCTCTGTGTCTCGCTCATTCAGTTGCGTTCTGATCTCTCCCTCTACACCAGTGGCATGTATTCATGGATGCCAAGGGGAGGCCAGGCTTCCCCAAAAAATTGACCAAGAAAAAAAAATATTTTAAAATGTATCTTTCGATAAATAATCTTTCTGTGTTTCATACATTTCCTGCCATTCACACCGGAGAAAGGATCCGCTTTAACAAAACAGCGCCCCTTTGTCTCAGTATGTGCAGAATGAGTTCAGACCAATTACATCACAAGTCAAATGTCATTCTTGACAGGAAAAAATTGCATCTTGTTGTGTTGTTGTCCTCTGGTGGCTAGCTAGCTACCAAGAATCGGCGCTTTTCCTTTTTTTTAGCCATCGATAGAGATAGGAATTTGGACTTGTGGTTTTACTTAATTCTCCGTTCTGGCCAGTGATTATACCAGTGATTCTGATCCAACCCTAAATTCATACAGTACCAGTCAAAAGCTTGGACACACCTACTAATTCAATGGGTTTTCATTATTATCTTGGCATTCTCTCAACCAGCTTCACGAGGTAGTCACCTGGAATGCATTTCAATTAACAGGTATGCCTTGTTAAAAGTTAAATTGTGGACTTTCTTTCCTTCTTAATGCGCTTGAGCCAATCGTGACAAGATAGGGGTGGTATACAGAAGATAGCCTTATTTGGCCTTATTTGCAAAAACCATCAGGCGCTATCATGAGGACCACCACAGGAAAGGAAGACCCAGAGTTACCTTTGCTGAAGAGGATAAGTTCATTAGTGTTACCAGAAATTGCAGCCCAAATAAATGGTTCACAGACACATAAAGAAACAGACACATCTCTACATGAACTATGTGAATCAGGTCTTCATGGTCGAATTGCTGCAATAACAACAAAAACACTACTAAAGGACACCAATAAGAAGAAGACTTGCTTGGGCCAAGAAATATGAGCAATCAGTAGTGTACAGTACTTAAATAAAAATACTTTAAAGTACTACTTAAGTAGTTCTTGTGGGTATCTGTACTTTACTATTTATATTTTTGACAGCTTTTACTCCACTACATTCCTAAAGAAAATAATGTACTTTTTACTTTACTTCTACAGCAATATGCCATCCCATCTGGTTTGCACTTAATGGGACTATCATTAGGACAATGACCCAAAACACACCTCCAAGCTGTGTAAGGGATATTTGACCAAAGGAGAGTGATGGAGTGCTGCATCAGATGAACTGGCCTCCACAATCACCTGACCTCAACCCAATTGAGATGGTGTAGAACAATAGTAAAAATAAAGAAAAACCCTGGAATGAGTAGGTATCCAAACTTTTGACTGTGCTGTATGTGATGAGTCCAAATAAGTTTGTGGAAAACAGGTCAATGTAGATAGTCTGCATAGCTATTTGTTTAATTATTTAGAAGTCTTATGGCTTGGTGTTAGAAGTTGTTCAGGGCCCTGTTGGTTCCAGACTTCGTGAATTGCTACTGCTTGCCATATGGTAGCAGAGAGAAGAGTCTATGACTTGGGTGGCTGGAGTCTTTGACCATTCATAGGGCCTTCCTCTGACACCACATGGATGGCAGGGAGCTCGGACCCAGTGATGTACTGGGTCATACGCATTACCCTCTGTAGCGCCTTGCGTACGGATGCCAAGCAGTAGCCATAACAAGCTGTGATGCAGCCAGTCAAGATGCTCTCAATGGTGCAGCTGTAGAACATTTTGAGGATCTGAGGGCCCATGCCAAAACTGTTCAGCCTTTTGAGAGGGAAGAAGCGTTGTTGTGCCCTCTTTACGACTGTGTTGGTGTGTGGACCATGATAGATCCTTAGTGATGTGGACACAAAGGTACTTGAAGCTCTCGACCCGCTCCACTACAGCCCTGTTAATGTGAATGGGGGCGTGCTCAGCCCTCCGTTTCCCATAGTCCATGATGAGCTCCTTTGTCTTACTGATGTTGAGGGAGAGGTTGTTGTCCTGGCACCACACTACCAGGTCTCTGACCCTCTACCTATATCGTTGTCGGCGATGATCAGGCCTACCACCGTCATGTCGTCAGCAAACTTAATGATGGCGTTGGAGTTGTGCGGGGCCACGCAGTCATGGGTGAACAGGGAGTACAGGAGGGGACTAAGCACGTACCCATGAGGGGCCCCTGTGTTGAGGGTCATCGTGGCAGATGAGTGGTTGCCTACTCTAACCACCTGGGGCGGCCCGTCAGGAAGTCCAGGATCCAGTTGCAGAGGGAGATGTTCAACCTCAGGGTCCTTAGCTTAATGATGAGCTTGGAAGGCATTATGGTGTTGAACGCTGAGCTGTATTCAATGAACAGCATTCTCACACAGGTGTTCCTCTTTTCCAGGTGGGAGAGGGCAGTGTGGAGTACAATAGAGATAGCATAATATGTGGATCTGTTGGGGCGGTATGCGAATTGGAGTGGATACAGGGTGTCTGGGATGATGGTGTTGATGTGAGTCATGACCATCCTTTCAAAGCACTTCATGGCTACAGAAGTGAATGTTAAGAGGCAATAATAATTTACCTTGGCTTTCCTGGGCACAAGGACTACGATGTTCTTCTTGAAACATGTAGGTATTACAGACTGGGTCAGTGAATGACTGGGTCAAGTGAATGTTAACCTGTTTAAAGGTCTTACTCACATGGGCTACAGAGAGCGTGATCACACTGTCAGCTGTAATTTAATAGTTACCCCACTTTGCTTTTATATGTATTTATCATGAAACCAGATTAGCCAGCAGCATACCACCCTGTATACCACTGCTGGCTTACTTCTGAAGCTAAGCAGCGTTGGTCCTGGTCAGTTCCTGGATGGGAGACCAGATGCTGCTGGAAGTGGTGTTGGAGGGCCAGTAGGAGGCACTCTTTCCTCTGGTCTAAAAAAATATCACAATACCCCAGGGCAGTGATTGTGGATGCTTCCCTGGGTAGGGTGCTGTCTTTTGGATGGGACGTTAAACGGGTGACTTGACTCTCTGAGGTCATTAAAGATCCCATGGCACTTATTGTAGGGGTGTTAACCCCAGTGTCCTGGCTAAATTCTCAATCTGGCCCTCAAAAAACCATCATGGTCACCTAATAATCCCCAGTTTACAATTGGCTCATTCATCTCCCTTGTAACTATTCCCCAGGTTGTTGCTGCAAATGAGAATGTGTTCTCAGTCAACTTAACTGGTAAAATAACAGATAAATAAATTAGCCTATGTTTAAACATGTTCCTGCCCAGAACAGTTCACATTTTGTTAGACATTTTTGGGTCACACAACACAGCTCTCACAGAGAATGATATTGATGGGCTATTAAAGTTGCTATAAACACATTAAAAGCTCCTGTAGCTATAGTAAAATGTTCATGGTTGGGGCCATAAATTCTGTCAGAAGAAAAGGAAAGGCTTGTCCCTTACAGCCATCGGTCAGATGACTGCTCCCTCTCTCTTTTATCCCAGTACAAAGAGACCCAATGTGAAGTGACTGACTTCCTGCCAGATCAGAAAGCACTGTTAGCTGCCTGCACGCACACACAAACCAAAATGAACAGTGGTTGCTCTCATCAAGTTGATATGCATTCCAAACGGGATGTTTTGAGACACAGGTTGCAAAACATCTCGTTTTGGATACTTGAACATCGACCAAGTCCAACATTCCTTTGCCAATGTCCTTGGGAGATCACTTGAATCAATGTGTTGAAAAGAGACACAATTGCACTGGGAAACACAGACTGGGCGATGATGATACTATCAACTCAAGACAAGTGAAGACTTTACCGAATCTTCATTCTTATCTGAATTGAATGACAAACACGGACTCCACCTGCTCGTAGGGTAGTAATTAAAAAATCCCTTGCTGACATTAACACAGAAATACTGAGCCTGTAATCTTTTACCTGCCCTTTGAGGAACAAAAAAAGCAAAATGAATGAGAGGGTACGTGCTTGGCTGTGTTTAGCTTTGGGCCCCCAGCTGGCTGTTTATACCCCGTAGGGAACAACGCAAGATGCAGCTGAAAGCCTTCTTAGAACTACGTCCCTCCCGCACCACCTCTGGTGTGTACTAAAACAAAAGGCCAAATCTGACAACAAATCAAAATATGTCACTGTGCCAAGGCCTTCTTCGCTCTGTGTGGTAAACTTATGCTGTCTTCATGAACAAAGAAAGGGAAAGGCCTGAGTATGACATGGTGTAGAAGTCAGTCTAGTAAAGATAACAACAAATATGTGCTTTAAATTAGAAGATAAACGGATGAAAATCAATTGAAAAGGTGGAATACATATAATCTCCTATATCTAGTAAAAGGTAGTCATGGAGATAAGAAGGCAGGAAACGTCACTAGCATCCTCTTCTGAAGCAAAGTTGCTTTTGGCAACAGGCTATGTTTCATTTGGATTATTTTACAGTGGGAATTCGGCCAAAGAATAAATAAATAAAGTTTGCTTGATGTGCACAATCAGCAGTCAGTCATTATCCAAAACAAATATGCATGTAAACATATTTTCCCAGCATCAGATGCTGGTAGCCAGTAGAGCGAGCATCCATCCAACCCCAGACCCCAGGTGTTAATAGTATCAACTGTGTTTATTTTCCCAGAGCCCCTGGCGACCCTACAGCCTGTTGCCTTTGTTTCATGGATGCTGGAAGATTTATTTGTCTATGTTTTTGAGTAACATCTACATGTGTAAGCACTTTAGGACTGTTGAGATAAATGGTTCTAGGCCCCAAACATAATTTTGTTGGGAGAGAGGGAGTTTGAGGAATGGTGGAGTGGAGATGGAGTGGAATGCACATGTTTCTGGACACAATGAATGAATGGGACCAAATTCATTAGAAAGAGAAAGAGAAAGAGAAAGAGAGAGAGAGAGAGAGAGAGAGAGAGAGAGAGAGAGAGAGAGAGAGAGAGAGAGAGAGAGAGAGAGAGAGAGAGAGAGAGAGAGAGAGAGAGAGAGAGAGAGAGAGAGAGAGAGAGAGAGAGAGAGGGATACAGAGGGAGAGAGAAACAGAGAGAAAGAGAGAGAGAGAGAGCGAAAGAGAGAGAGAGAAAGAGAGAGAAAGAAAGAGAGAGAGAGAAAGAGAGAGAGAGAGAGAGAGAGAGAGAGAAAGAAGGAGGAAAGAGAAAGAAGGGGGAAAGAGACAGGAGGGCATAACCCAACTCCGTTTAAATCTTCCATTGCTGCTGTTCATGGTGGGAAAAGTGACACTCTAGAACCAGCCAAGCAAGGAGGAAATGGAAACAGAAACAACAGTGTGATAATGATAATGAATCATTTACAACCTATGGGTCAATGTCCCTAATTATGGCCTGAGCCCGTACCAGGTTATGTCCCAAATGGCACTATTCCAAAAGTAGTGCACTATATGGGGAATAAGTTGCTATTGACGATGTATTCCCAGCCTGGGAAAGACTTGTCCATCTCCAGAAGTCCTGGAAACCATTTGGCTCTGCTCCAATGATTGTACACAGACCCAACCTTCCCCAATAAGAGGAATGTCAGAGGAATGAGACTGTGGTCAGAATGTGGCAGAATCATGTGGTGGGTTCAATGTTGGGATTGAAAAAAACAGCAAATGCATTTTTCTTCCATCCTCCCTCTGTTCTAAAAACGGCAAATTCCTCCTTTTCTAAAAATAATGAAGCAGTTCTCTCTGGTAACCACCACATTTCTGCTGGTTACTCACAGGGAAAGACTCCTCATAAAAAGCCAATTGTTGAAGTAATCAAAGAGCTATGTTAATTACACCCAAAGTGGGTCCAACTCACATGATGACATGGATATAGAGTTTGCTGAATACATGCAGAAACTATTCCATTTGGTGCCAACGATGGTGAGTGTCTGGGAAAATAATACTTGCAATCTTAAGTATAAGACATGACATTACTCTTAAGGATGTTGGCTAATTGAGATGGCTGCATAGGTGTCCTACACAGAATTTGTCCGAACAGTTTTTATTGCGATGCCCAATAACGCCAGGAAATCACACAAAAGTAAAACAGTTGAAAACAACAGTGTATATTAAACGGTCTTCTTCCTGTTACACAATGTCTCCCCCCACCATATCAGGACACTGTTAATCAAGCTCTTAGTTTGAATGTGTGAGCAAATAATATGTTACGTGTGTTATTGTTCAACATTAATGCGTCAGAATCCATGTAATTCAAACCAGAGATTGACTTGGGGGCAAATGTTACAGAGGGGCCCGTCTCTTTAAAAGACTCCCTGTTCTCTCTTTAAATCATACCTGTTCAAAATGGTCTGCAGGTCTGTTTGTGGTGTGGTCTTAGGTATCAATTATAAACGTGTGTGCCTCTGTCCAAGGCAACTAACCCCAACCCCCACACCCCTCAGTTAATTTCCTACATCCTACCATATATAATTAGGCTACATCCTACCATATATCCTGTCAGTCCAGTTCCTTGGGAGAGAAGGGACAGATGCTAAGAATCTGAGCAACAGGATGTATAAAGTGTAAAGAGAGATAAAGAGGATAAATAACCGAGAGAGAGCATGAGAGAGAGAGAAGACAAATTCCATTCTCTGCCCGTGGTTTGTGTCAACAACAAAAACAACAACAATGAATGTTCCTTCTAACAAGCATTGTGTTTGTGCATCTGCTTCATGTCGAATCGTGTGTGTATGATAGACGTATCACAGAGTTTCTCAGCTCGAATACTGTACTGTCTGAGACACAGGTGAGTTGTGAGAAAGATCTCTCGAGCTGTGATCTGTCTTGTGGACGTCGAGTGTCCAGATATCTTGACCTAAAACGTTACGCAAATTTCTGTTCCCTTGATAAAAATAAGCACAAATACCTTTCTCAATTTATGACAATAGTTAACATATAACACATATTTTATAAGATAAAATAGTCAGTAGGCTAGAACTAAAGGGTCTAATAACGGACGATTCGCCAAGTGACTCGATTCGCATCACCAACTGTATTATCCAGGTGCTTCATTGACTAAAATGTAGACAAGTAAAAGTAAGGATAAACAAGACTATTCACTTAATCTCGTTTTCAATCAAATATTGATCTTATCCGCTCTCATAATTTTGTTATTATTTGTTATGAAACTTATACAAATGATTGTAAGATATCATACCACCAATTTACAGCTCCTTTCGGGTCAGGGAACTTTGTCAAATGTAGTTTATTTGTTTAGGTCACCAACCTGTAGCTTGCAGCTTTTCTCTGGCAGTAAAATTGACTCCAAATATTGACAAGTCAAGATCCGACGCAGTGCTGAACCCTTCTCAACTTCAACGAATGTGAAATGCATCGTGCAGCCTACTACCTCCTGTGCGCAACAGCATCAGGCAAGCGCGTAAAATCACGCCCTCCAGAAATGTCGCTTCTCGCTTTACTGCGGAGGCACAGCCGCACAGGTCATTTCAAGTGGCACAGACAAAAACATTTTTTTACTGAGCTATTCATTTACTTCGGAAGTCTGTGTTTGTTTAGACAAAATCTCTATGTTGTCATTGTTAAAGCTGTGTTTTTGACTTGAATGTAAAAGTCAAACGTGAACAGAAGTCCGTAGACTGCTCCCTACTGTACCTTCTGGATCACAGACGACTGACTCATCAACCTGTATCTGTTTGTTCTTCATCCCTGTGTTATGTTAGTGCCAGTCTGTACTATCAGGTTAACTCCTTGTCACCCATTAGTGTCATGCCGTGTTTGGCTTGACAATTACCAATGGAGTTGACAAGAGCACAAGCAGATCTGGCACCAGGTCGTGTATCTCACTAACCAGTGTAAAGAAGTAGTGAACTACAAGTAGTTCAACTTGTAATTTAACTACATTTTGCATTGGCTTGGTGGTAGTTTAACTAAATTCAAATCTGGGTAGTGTTTTCACTAGTTAATTACTTTTTTGCCATGTAGTGGTGTAGATAACTACTGGAAGTACACTCTACTACTCTTTTTGCAAAAATAAAATATGGGTGAAATAGGCAATTATTTCCTTTCTTTTTCAGCATCAGACCTGAGTAATTCTCTCACTTGTGTTTAATAGGCTAAATATGACTTTGGGTCAAATGTTAACATAAGACCCCAAAATGATCTGTTCTTGCATTCATAGTCTATGACATTTCAGATTGACATATGCATTTATTTTTTTAGCTTAACCATTTTCAGTGAAAATAAATTGCTAGCTTGGTAAACTATATTTTCAGAGTAGCTTCCCAAACACTGTCATTAACATTGGTTGATAAGAGTCTGATGGGGGTAAAAACTTAAGCAATTAACTACCATAAGGGTTCACTTTTGTGTTGTCACTCATTCAGACTTGATTAAGGTTCCTTACCAACTCACTCAGCAGAGTAAATACTCTGCGGTCACGAGAAACTGCTGGGTTCCTGAAAAAAGCCCTGGCAAGCAAGATATTATTTTCCTTTTTTTTAACCTCCATTTTCCACCAGTCGAAACTGGAGGTCTGGGGTTGATTAAAGAGTTACGTTGTGGCTCCATCCTGCCACTACCCATTAGGCATGAAAATGCATGAGCACATGCGTAGTATGAACAAAGTTTCATCTCACATGTAACTGACTTAACTATTTCAACCTATTTATCTTGTTAGTGTTGTTCACCCTGTACTGTTAAAAGGCTTATAAGATGCTCAGAGGTCCTATGTTTCAATTATGTACAACATTGGGTGGGGGGGTGTTCAATTATGTAATGGAACATTATTTTTGGGTGATAGCAACCACCTGAGCTGATCATTCCCAACAGCATGCAGTGGGTCTACCTTAAAGACTACAATGCATAGACCATACAGGCACATGTATACACAGTTCAAGTCAGGTCACCAATGTAGAGACAGTCACTGGTACCAAAGTAATGGAACACTGACTCCAGGTATTTCATATTATAATAAATACCATACAGCAATCTAGGTGTGCATTACATTACATTTGTGGTTAGGTCAGTGGTCTTGAACCTCTGATATTTATAATTCTATTAACAGTCATAGACATCATCATACTCCGCTTCTCTGATTATTTTCCTTAGTAGATCAATAGTGCCATCTACTGCCCACTGTAATACAGCAGCAGTGCCATGATGAGCCAAGACTAGGGTTGTACAATTCTAGGAACTGGTAATAAATTCCCTGGTTTTCCCAGAATGAGGAGGGAATAAGCAGGAAAGCTCCAACCAGGATTTCTGGAAACCAGGGAATGTATTGAAAGTTCCCGGAAGTTTGCAACCCTAGCCAAGAAACACACGTCTAGCCTCAATTTAGGCAAGTGACTTGTTTCCCCCTCAGAAGCATTTTTTGTTTTGTTCAAGACAATACATTTACTGTATAGGATCAAAAATGGTAGGTAGACTGGATGTTCAGAACAGTACAGTTATGAGTGACAATATTCAAATGAAAAAATATCTTTAATGCTTCACACAACTTCAGATAAAATATGAGACACTCAAATTTCCCTTCTAATTCAAGTGCTTTAAATGCTTAATTACACTCAATAAAAAAACATTTATAACCTTATGGCATCTGACAACATATTCGATATGATTCACCTCCCTTTGCACCCAAAAGCAGAACAAAGACCAATGCAAACATTATCTCACAATGGAATCATAGAATCATACCAATTGGTTGTCAAATGAGTAACAAACACTTTCATCATAAAGGTTATATCCCAAATGGCACCCTATCCCCTTTATAGTGCACTACTTTTGACCGGGCCCTGGTAAAAAAAAAAAGTATACTACATAGGGAATAGTGTGCCGCTTTGGAGGCATGCTAAGAGTCAGTCACTACAGCACCCTAGAACCAATAAGACTAACATCCTGTACTACTCCATTTGAAACGCTGGTAATTTATTAAGTTATTATAACTTGCACAGTTGGGGTCTAGGGAGACCTCAAGCATTCCCTTTATAGTGCAGTACTTTAGACCAGGGCCCATAGAGAAACCCATAGGGCTCTGGTCAAAAGTAGTTGCCTGACATCCTGAATCGAATTCCGCTGCTCTATCGATCACTCCATACAAGAAATGCTAGTGGATGTGGCCAGAGTGATGAGGATGGGTAGTCAGACTACAAAAGTATTGCACTATGTCGGGACACAGTCTGAATGATTACCTCTACATACCAGAAGGGTTGTTGGTACTCACTACTAAAAACATACTGTAAGTGCTGTACTGACCTTTCAGATAGCTTTCCATATCAGAGAGAGAAATACCTTTACCACACACACACACACACCAGTCATAATTGTGTAATTGAAAGATTAAATTAATTAATACATTATGTAAAAAAAAGTTGGACCCAGGTATTTGTAACACAGAGACCTTTCAGCAAACATTCACACATTTTGTCATTAGTATAGTTCAATATATAGGTTTTTATGCAGCAGAGGGCACTGACTGGCCCAACAGTAAACTCATTTTATAGTGGATTTGGCGACAAGTTGAAACTGACAACTGCATGAGTAGTAGGTACAGTATCATAGTTTACAACCACAAGTACTTTTCGAGGTGGTTTTCTTCCCAGATGGGGGAATGTTATCTTTGAGGAACAAGGCCTAGTTTTTAGCTAGGCTCCAAAACAATCAAATCAACTAAGTTGAAATACATATAGCAATAGTCCGAGATCTATAGTTGTCTGCTTACAAATAGATCCCAATGTCCAGTGCGATAACACTAACATGTGCATTACCAATCAAAAGTTTGGGGTCACTAAGAAATGTCCTTGTTTTTTAAAGAAAAGCTATTTTTTTGTCCATTAAAATAACATCAAATTGATCAGAAATACAGTGTAGACATTGTTAGTGTTGTAAAAGACTATTGTATCTGGAAACGGCTGATTTTTTAAATGGAATATCTACATAGACGTACAGAGGCCCATTATCAGCAACCATGACTCTTGTGTTCCAAGGGCACGTTGTGTTAGGTAATCCAAGTATATCATTTTAAAAGGCTAATTGATCATTAGAAAACCCTTTTGCAATTATGTTAGCACAGCTGAAAACTGTTGTTCTGGTTAAAGATGCAATAAAACTGTCCTTCTTTAGACTAGTTGAGTATCTGGAGCATCAGCATTTTGGGTTCGATTACAGGCTCAGAATGGCCAGAAACCAAGAACTTTCTTCTGAAACTGGTCAGTCTATTCTTGTTCTGAGTAATGAAGGCTATTCCATGCGAGAAATTACCAAGAAACTGAAGATCTCGTACAACGCTGTGTATTACTCCCTTCACAGAACAGAACTGGCTCTAACCAGAATAGAAAGAGCAGGAAGCCCCGGTTCACAACTGAGCAAGAGGACAAGTACATTAAAGTGTCTACTTTGAGAAACAGATGCCTCACAAGTCCTCAACTGGCAGCTTCATTAAATAGTACCCGCAAAACGCCAGTCTCAATGTCAACAGTGAAGAGGCAACTCCGGGAAGCTGGCCATCTAGGCAGAGTTCCTTAGCTAACACAACGTGCCATTGGAACACAGGAGTGATGGTTTCTGATAATGGGCCTCTGTACGCCTATGTAGATATTCCATTTTTAAAGAAAATCAGCCGTTTCCAGATACAATAGTATTTTACAACATTAACAATGTCTACACTGTATTTCTGATCCATTTTATGTTATTTTAAATGGCTAAAAAAATGTGTTTTTCTTTCAAAAACAAGGAAATGTCCATTTCTAAGTGACCCCAAACTTTTGAATGGTAGTGATATTTACTGTTTCAAAGCAGGCTTCCTAATTAATTTGATTTCCAACATTGCTTCCTGTTGACCCTTGCCTGAAATAAGATCGGGAAAACACAGATAGTGCCCTGTTTAAATGACTTGTGCTGAGGAAGACCACAATGACGACATTGTAATTTTGATACTCGTAAAACATTTTGTAGCAAAAATAATCATTATGGTCAAACCCAAAAACATTGAGGTGCTTAAAATGGATGTGCTTGCTGGCTTCAACTCTGTTCAGTGTTTAGTCCATTGCAGCATTTTTTTTTTTACCCTTTCCAATCCTTGCACAGAACAGCATCCCCCCCCATCCCAAGTGTTATTTTTCAATGTTTTTCCTGCTTTTTCCCTGTGTCACCTTTGATGATCCATAGCCTTCCAAGTAAAATAGACAATTACTACTTGTCCATTCTCAGTGGCTAAGGCATTCCAAACCGGTTTGCTTTTCTTACATTCCTCTAAACAGCACTTCCGTTTAATACACCAAGTTTTACGCTGGACAAGCTGTTGTTGGACGAACTCGGCTGTAGTCTGCCTGTCCTCTGTGTCAAGGACCCCACTTCAAACACCTCCTGGATGGCTTTGCGGAAACAATGGAAGTTATAGTCTATTAAACCTGAAAGAAAACATCAGAAAATAAATCACACTATATGAATTTATTTCAAAACGAATTGGGCCAGTATCTTCCAGCACTACAAATGAGATAAGCATGGTAGTGCAGCGTGTTAAACTTCTTCTAAAGGCTATATGCATGTCGGTCAAATCAACAATAGGCTGCTAACATAAATGGTTAAATCCTATAAATGGTACCAGACTTTTGTCTTACCTTTCTTTTCAAAGCTCTCCTCTCTAAGGATGCAAACAAGGGCTAGGAACTTGGTGACCTCTTTCAGGTAGAGTATGGTGGTATTGTTGAGCTTAATGATGGCCAAAGACTCTTTATCATATGCACTGCCATTTCCATCTTCCCTCAGGCTGCAATGGAAGAACAAAGCTATTCACATTTTACAATCCCAAAATAAACTCAAAGCTCTCCACAATAGCTTTTCACAATCACAGCAATCTACGATTCCTTGTCAACCTTTACAATCACAAAAGCATCCTTACCACATGCTTCAACCGAATACAGTGCCAGAGTGATGCGTATTCACTGCACTGTTCATCTCAAATGATTTTCACATAAATCCCAAGCATGTACAATGTAATTGATTGAAGAGACAGTTAAATAGGATGTCCAATACACACATTTTTAAATGGCATGGCAGGGATCATCAACGAGATTCAGACGAGGAGTGATTGTTTTCTTGAGCAGATGGTCGGGGGATAGGAACATAATTACAAATGATTTGTAGACTCAAATTATTATTTTTAGTCAACTATTGTGTGTTTGGGCTTCTTGTCGTCAATTTGCAAACCTTTCTTACATTTGTCTACGATCACGTGTCTCTCTATTATGCGTGGGAATACTTGGGAACAGATTTCCAAAATTAAAATCACTTGGAGCTGATTTCTTGGTGTTTTTTGTAGACTTATGTCCAACAATGATTTATTATTAGTAGTTATTATTTATTTATTTTTTTGCTTATAAAACTTGGGAGGCCAAATAAAACCATCTGCGGGACAAATTCGGCCTGCCAGTTGGGGAACCCTGGCATATGATTTTCTCTCACCCATAGATACAAGAGACGTCAATGACAACATCGATCATGTCACAACAAAGCTCGTATGACTGCATGTCCACAGGGGAGCTGTCGGTGGCGATGTAAATCTTACTGACCACGTCAAACAGGAAGGCTTTCTCAATCCCAGAATTCTGTCCAAAAATAAAAACACAGGGGCAATTTTGACATAAGAAACATTATCAAAAGGACTAAAACATTGCAAAAAAATCTGTTGAGATTTGTGTAGAAGAACAGAAAAACAAGCATCAGTTCAAATCAGCTTATTGGTCAAAAGAATACGTACTGATATGAAAATGTTCACAAGGTTTTCCAATGTTGGTAGCTGAGGAATGAGCTTCTGGACAACTTTACTGAAAGCCTCAAATATAGAGTGGTCATAGATGCTGGTCAAATAAAAGCTGAAAGATAGAAAGAGAGAAGAGACAGAGAGAATTGAGATCGCAGTTATATTTCCTGTGTTTCTAACAGTTCCTCTCCCAACATGTTAGTTCAAAAACAAGCTGATCCCTCTGAGTAACATTCAGCCACATACCTAACCTACCACCAGTTAAGGACAAAACAGACTGCGCCGACAAATGGTTAAAAGCAAGTGTTGTTATGTACTTGAGTGAAGACCCAAAAGCGGTTTTAACAGAAAACAGAGTTCTTTAATGAAAAACAGGAATGGCATAAATCCTCTTCCAACGTTGACAATGGAACAAAAAGAACGTAGTATAGTGCAGGATGCACCTGCCAGGCAGACTCCGACAGGATAGGACAAGGTGGAAGCAAACGAGACGACAGCTTGCTTCTGGCATCAAAAACACAAACAAGAATCAGACACTGAAAGTAGCAGGAACAGAGAGAGAAATAGAGACCTAATCAGAGGGGGAAGAGAGAACAGGTGTGAAAGAGTGAATGAGCTAGTTAGGGAGATGTAGAACAGCTGAAGAATGAGAGACAGAGAAGGTAACCTAAAAAGACCAGCAGAGAGAGAATGAAGAGAAAGGACAGGAACAGACATAACAAGACATGACAGTACCCCCACTCACCGAGCGCCTCCTGGCGCACTCGAGGAGGAAACCTGGCGGCAACGGAGGAAATCATCGATCAGCGAACGGTCCAGCACGTCCCGAGAGGGAACCCAACTCCTCTCCTCAGGACCGTACCCCTCCCAATCCACTAGGTACTGATGACCACGGCCCCGAGGGCGCATGTCCAAAATCTTACGAACCCTGTAGATGGGTGCGCCCTCGACAAGGATGGGGGGGGGAGGGACGAGCGGGGCGCGAAGAACGGGCTTAACACAGGAGACATGGAAGACCGGGTGAACGCGACGAAGATAGCGCGGGAGAAGAAGTCGCACTGCGACAGGATTAATGACCTGGGAAATACGGAACGGACCAATGAACCGCGGGGCCAACTTGCGAGAAGCTGTCTTAAGGGGAAGGTTCTGAGTGGAGAGCCATACTCTCTGACCGCAACAATATCTAGGACTCTTGGTCCTACGCTTATTAGCGGCCCTCACAGTCTGCGCCCTATTACGGCAAAGTGCCGACCTGACCCCCTTCCAGGTGCGCTCGCAACGCTGGACAAAAGCCTGAGCGGAGGGGACGCAGGACTCGGCGAGCTGAGATGAGAACAGCGGAGGCTGGTACCCGAGGCTACTCTGAAAAGGAGATAGCCCGGTAGCAGACGAGGGAAGCGAGTTGTGGGCGTACTCTGCCCAGGGGAGCTGTTCTGACCAAGACGCAGGGTTACGAAAAGAAAGACTGCGTAAAATGCGACCAACAGTCTGATTGGCCCGTTCGGCTTGACCGTTAGACTGGGGATGAAAGCCGGACGAGAGACTGACGGAAGCCCCAATCAAACGGCAAAACTCCCTCCAAAATTGAGACGTGAACTGCGGGCCTCTGTCGGAAACGACGTCAGACGGAAGGCCATGAATTCGGAAAACATTCTCGATAATGATCTGAGCCGTCTCCTTAGCAGAAGGGAGCTTAGCGAGAGGAATGAAATGAGCCGCCTTAGAGAATCTATCGACAACCGTAAGAATAACTGTCTTCCCCGCTGATGAAGGCAGTCCGGTGATGAAATCTAAAGCGATGTGAGACCACGGTCGAGAGGGAATGGGAAGCGGTCTGAGACGGCCGGCAGGAGGAGAGTTCCCAGATTTAGTCTGCGCGCAGACCGAACAAGCGGCGACAAATCGACGCGCGTCACGTTCCCGAGTGGGCCACCAGAAACGCTGGCGAATGGAAGCGAGCGTACCCCGAACGCCGGGGTGGCCGGCTAACTTGGCAGAGTGGGCCCACTGAAGAACGGCCGGACGAGTAGGAACGGGAACGAACAGAAGGTTCCTAGGACAAGCTCGCGGCGACGGAGTGTGAGCGAGTGCTTGCTTTACCTGCCTCTCAATTCCCCAGACAGTCAACCCGACAACACGCCCTTCAGGGAGAATCCCCTCGGGGTCGGTGGAGACCTCAGAAGAACTGAAGAGACGAGATAAAGCATCAGGCTTGGTGTTTTTTGAGCCCGGACGATAAGAAATAACAAACTCGAAACGAGCGAAAAACAGAGCCCAACGAGCCTGACGCGCATTAAGTCGTTTGGCTGAACGGATGTACTCAAGGTTCCTATGGTCAGTCCAAACGACAAAAGGAACGGTCGCCCCCTCCAACCACTGTCGCCATTCGCCTAGGGCTAAGCGGATGGCGAGCAGTTCGCGATTACCAACATCATAGTTACGTTCTGACGGCGATAAGCGATGAGAGAAAACGCGCAAGGATGGACCTTGCCGTCAGAGAGAGAGCGCTGAGAAAGAATGGCCCCCACGCCCACCTCTGACGCGTCAACCTCAACAACAAACTGACTAGAGATGTCAGGTGTAACAAGAATAGGTGCGGATGTAAAACGATTCTTAAGAAGATCAAAAGCTCCCTGGGCGGAAACGGACCACTTAAAGCACGTCTTAACAGAAGTAAGGGCTGTGAGGGGAGCTGCCACCTGACCGAAATTACGGATGAAACGACGATAGAAATTAGCGAAGCCCAGAAAGCGCTGCAGCTCGACCCGTGACTTAGGAACGGGCCAATCAATGACAGCCTGGACCTTAGCGGGATCCATCCTAATGCCCTCAGCGGAAATAACGGAACCGAGAAAAGGGACAGAGGCGGCATGAAAAGTGCACTTCTCAGCCTTCACATAAAGACAGTTCTCCAAAAGGCGCAGGAGGACGCGTCGCACGTGCTGAACATGAATCGAGAGAGACGGTGAAAAAAATCAGGATATCGTCCATGTAAACGAAAACAAAAATGTTCAGCATGTCTCTCAGGACGTCGTTAACTAGTGCCTGAAAGACAGCTGGAGCGTTAACGAGGCCGAAAGGAAGAACCCGGTATTCAAAGTGCCCTAACGGAGTGTTAAACGCCGTCTTCCACTCGTCCCCCTCCCTGATGCGCACGAGATGGTAGGCGTTACGAAGGTCCAATTTGGTGAAAAACCTGGCTCCCTGCAGGATCTCGAAGGCTGAAGACATAAGAGGAAGCGGATAACGATTCTTAACTGTTATGTCATTCAGCCCTCGATAATCCACGCATGGGCGCAGGGACCCGTCCTTCTTCTGAACAAAAAAAAACCCCGCTCCGGCGGGAGAGGAGGAGGAGACTATGGTACCGGCGTCGAGCGAAACCGACAAATAATCCTCGAGAGCCTTACGTTCGGGAGCCGACAGAGAGTATAATCTACCCCGGGGGGGAGTAGTTCCCGGAAGGAGATCAATACTACAGTCATACGACCGGTGTGGAGGGAGAGAAGTGGCCTTGGAACGACTGAACACCGTGCACAGATCGTGATACTCCTCCGGCACCCCTGTCAAATCGCCAGGCTCCTCCTGTGAAGAAGAGACAGAGGAAACAGGAGGGATAGCAGACATTAAACAGGTCACATGACAAGAAACATTCCAGGATAGGATAACTAGACCAATTAATAGAAGGGTTATGGCGCACTAGCCAGGGATGACCCAAAACAACAGGTGTAAAAGGTGAACGAAAAATTAAAAAAGAAATGGTTTCGCTATGATTACCAGAGACAGTGAGGGTTAAAGGCAGCGTCTCACGCTGAATCTTGGGGAGAGAACTACCATCTAAAGCGAACAAGGCCGTTGGCTCCCCTAACTGTCTGAGAGGAATGTCATGTTCCCGAGCCCAGGTCTCGTCCATAAAACAGCCCTCCGCCCCAGAGTCTATCAAGGCACTGCAGGAAGCAGATGAACCGGGCCAGCGGAGATGGACCGGAAAGGTAGTGCGTGATCCAGAAGGAGAGGCCTGAGTAGTTGCGCTCACCAGTAGCCCTCCTCTTACTGATGAGCTCTGGCTTTTACTGGACATGAGGTGACAAAATGACCAGCGGAGCCGCAGTAGAGACAGAGGCGATTGGTGATTCTCCGTTCCTTCTCCTTGGCCGAGATGCGGATACCCCCCAGCTGCATAGGCTCAGCATCCGAACCGGCGGAGGAGGGTGGCAGTGATGCGGCAGGTGGCAGTGATGTGGAGAGGGGAGCAACGGAGAACGCGAACTCCTTTCCACGTGCTCGGCGACGAAGATCAAACCGTCGCTCTATGCGAATAGCGAGAGCTATTAAGGAGTCCAGACTGGAAGGAACCTCCCGGGAGAGGATCTCATCCTTAACCTCGACGAGGAGACCCTCCAGAAAACGAGCGAGCAAAGCCGGCTCGTTCCAGTCACTAGAGGCAGCGAGAGTGCGAAACTCAATAGAATAATCCGTTATGGACCGATTCCCCTGACATAGGGAAGACAGGGCCCTGGAAGCCTCCTCCCCAAAAACAGAACGGTCAAAAACCCGTATCATCTCCTCCTTAAAGTCCTGATACTGGTTAATACACTCAGCCCTCGCCTCCCAGATTGCCGTGCCCCACTCACGCGCCCGTCCGGTAAGGAGAGAAATGACGTAGGCGATGCGGGCTGCGCTCCTGGAGTAAGTGTTGGGCTGGAGAGAGAACACCACGTCACACTGAGTGAGGAATGAGCGGCACTCAGTGGGCTCCCCAGAGTAACACGGCGGGTTGTTGATCCTGGGCTCCGGAGACTCGGAAACCCTGGAAGTGGGCGGTGGATCGAGGTGGAGTTGGTGAACCTGTCTTGTGAGGTCGGAGACTTGGACGGCCAGGGTCTCAACGGCATGTCGAGCAGCAGACAATTCCTCCTCGTGTCTGCCTAGCATCGCTCCCTGGATCTCGACGGCGGAGTGAAAAGGGTCCGGAGCCGCTGGGTCCATTCTTGGTCTGATTCTTCTGTTATGTACTTGAGTGAAGACCCAAAAGCGGTTTTAACAGAAAACAGAGTTCTTTAATGAAAAACAGGAATGGCATAAATCCTCTTCCAACGTTGACAATGGAACAAAAAGAACGTAGTATAGTGCAGGATGCACCTGCCAGGCAGACTCCGACAGGATAGGACAAGGTGGAAGCAAACGAGACGACAGCTTGCTTCTGGCATCAAAAACACAAACAAGAATCAGACACTGAAAGTAGCAGGAACAGAGAGAGAAATAGAGACCTAATCAGAGGGGGAAGAGAGAACAGGTGTGAAAGAGTGAATGAGCTAGTTAGGGGAGATGTAGAACAGCTGAAGAATGAGAGACAGAGAAGGTAACCTAAAAAGACCAGCAGAGAGAGACAGAGTGAAGAGAAAGGACAGGAACAGACATAACAAGACATGACAAGTGTGTGGCCTTCATATCTCCTCTGACCACAGAATTTCAGCTGACATTTACTACTGTTCATTTCCCTAAGATTTGTCATGTTGAATAGCCAAAGTTGGTCCAGACCCAGCAGGTGATCTACTGCGCGCGTCCAACGTTCATTATGTTGTGTCTTGTCCTTTATACTAAAGGCCGTTACACACGTCATGCAAACAGAACGACGGAGCACTGTATATAGTCCGTTCCAAATTTGGAGTCACACAAAAGTACATAGAACAACATGTGAAAATTACACGTCGTTGCTGTGTTTGCATAGTTTGAGTGAAGTGTGTAGGGCCCTTAACCTGAGATGAAGCTTCTCCAGGCTGGCATCTGCCAGGTCATCGTTGGCTCTCTGATGGACGTCTCTTTGGGTTTCTATCTTGTGGTCATCTGACAGGCCATCAACCTTATGGATAAACACCTCAAAGTTGATCTCTGGGTTGACCCTGTAGGCTCTGGACACTGTGAGATGTAGCCTCCCCAAGGCTTCAACATAATCATCCTGATGAAACCAATAGAGAACAAAGACATAAGTAGAGCAGACACAATGCATCAGCCTATTTTTTAAATAAATAAAGATCAGTGGAACTGTAGGCTGTACAGTCAGTCTCCCAGGACTGCTGTAGAAAAGAAGAGCCTTCTCAATGTTTGCCATGGGTAGTGGGCAATTGCATGGTTACGGAATTATGCTGAGACTCATTTTTTCACTTTCAAATGTACACCTAACAAAAAAACATTTATTTTAGAGTTAAACAAACCATACATCTCTATGCACAAGGACTACTTTTAACAATTTCCACTGAACATTTTACAAAAAAACATTAACAGGAAGAACTGTGCAGATAAAAAGTTCAGTAATAGAATAAAACTGAGGGAGATTTTACCATTATTCTGAGACCAAACTGTGCATCTGCAGTTTTCTAAGTAGTCATTAGAGTTGTATGGTTTGTTCAACTTTGAAATCAATGGTTTTTGTTTGGCATACATTTTAAAGCATAATTAAAGTGTGTTACCTTGGAATTGCCCTAGTACAATGTCTAACATTCCTCTAGTATTCTCACCTGAGCATCAATGACGAATATCAAAGCCCCCGTGCCCCTGAAGATCATCTCATAGTCAAAGGTAGGGTCAAAGAAGTCCACCTGACCAGGGAAGTCCCAGATTTGAAAATTGACAAAAGAGCTGCTGGAGATGTCATCCTTGTAGATTTTGTTGGTGCTCTCCAAGAACAGCGTCTCATTGGGCGACATCTTGTGGAATACAACCTGGATATTGCACAATAGATGTTTAAATTAGACAAATACAATCAGTGTACATTACTACTTGACTAACTAGCTAGGTAATCAACAACTTGAGTAGTGTACTATGCATAAACACTATGGTGCATATACATTCTAAACATTGTAGTGATGCACAGAAGAACTGACCAGTAGCAACTTATTGGAGAACTAAACTAACAGAAATATAGCAACACACCTTTTGAATAGATGACTTTCCACTTCTTCGCAATCCCATCAGCAGGATCCTTGGTTTACTGTCACCTGACGTCGTGCTCTCCTCCTCGATATCTGGTTCCTCTACTCCGTAGCCAAAATCCTTTGGGAAAGAGTCCACAACACCATAATTCCGAGCCAATGCAGGCTCCTCGTACTGAATCGACATTTTACCTCAACTCCACCAAACAAATCAACGTTGGCGATTGTTAAATCTACTGGTCAAATCCAACCCTGTTCGGAGATAGCTAGGCTAGTTAGTGCTAACGCTAACTACTCAGATAACTTGCTAGCTACTGGTTTTGCTTGGTTGTTCACAACCTAATCGTGATTTGAAAATAGACGTTAGGTAGTGCTGTTATAGGGTGTATTCACTACGAACTAAATACCAGCATTTTAGTATCAAACAACATTACTGTATACTATACTTCCGCTACCCAACACCCCCGGGTTTAGCTTATCAACTTGCCAATTTTGTCTCACTTCCGCCATAACCTGTATTTCCCGCCCCCTTAATCTCATTGGTTCTCCCGCCTAAAACGTTAATCATAGCCCAAAATGTGTACATCTACGCACAGCATTGTTAGAACATTGGCCCGTTGTCTTTCCTACTTCTCGAATTTTCAGCGCAGCTCAAGCAATTTCTCCAACCGTCAACACATTCAGATGAATAGAGGACGCGTACCGGGACACGTGTTGGGCCAAGGGCTGTTCTTTTCACGAAGCAACACTGAGTGCCTGGATACAGCCATTCGCCGTGGTATATTGGCCATATACCACAAACCCCAGAGGTGGTGCCTTATTACTATTATAAATGGCTTACCAACGTAATTATAGCAGTACAAATTAATGTTTTGTCATACCCGTGGTATGTGGTCTGATATACCAAGGCTGTCAGCCTTGAACCACCCAGTTTATAATTTTGTTTATACAAGGGGTGGGTCTAATCCTGAATGCTGATTGTTTAAAAGCCAATTCCAGCCGGTGTCTATTTCACAAATTACCACCAGCTAAATCTATGACATTAAAATGCCTATTTACTCCACTGACTGCTCAATCTACTGTCTCATCAGCCCAGCTATTTATTTTTAATTAACTAGCCAAGTCAGTTAAGAACAAATTCTTATTTACAATGATTTCCTACCAGGAAACTGCCTTGTTCAGAGGCAGAATGACAGAGTTTTACCTTGTCAGCTCGGGGATTCAATCCAGCAACCTTTCACTTACCTGCCCAAAGCTCTAACCACTAGGCTACCTGCCTTGATCATCACAATAAAAAGCATATTATATCATATTTCTTTTACACTAACATTTCATTTTTAACAGAGGAGATTTGAATAAAACCTTGCTGCCAGGACACTGTTGTTCAGAGGAGCAAGAACGTTGCCAGCCAGTATGGCAATCCAACAATTAGAACTATTGAAGTTATTGGAAACTCAGTAGTAGACTGTTGGAAGATGCTAATTTCAAGATCGTTGCCTAAGATATTATACAACAAAATTTGAGGAAAGCCCAACCATTTAAGTCTTATGGGAAATATTGGGAATTAATGAAGTATGAAAAAAGATAAACAGCCACGAAGAGAGGTAAAGAAATTGCTGAACTTAAAAGACTGAGGTAAAATAAATTTAAGGAAATACTTGTTCTAATCTCTATGGAGGACCTTGATGAAGAAGGAAAGGGTCTGTTATTCTCTTTACAACTAGAAATGGACCAATGTAGGAAGAGAGAGCAAAAGGGGCATTTGTAAGATCAAGAAGGAGATGGTTGGAGGAAGGTAAAAATACACAAAATAATTTTACAATTTAGTGAGAAAATCTGAATTTACCTCAATTCATGAGTTTAATATAGATGGCAAAGAAAATGAAAACCCCAAAGATATTTCAAAATATGTTTCAGAATTCTATGGTAATCTTTACACCAGTAATGCTTGTCCTACTAGTGACATATCTGCCTTTCTAGATGAAGACTTCCAAAAGTCTTGTGATTAATTAATTTATATGGATGAAATGTTAAAAAATTATCAGCAAGATAGAAGAGAACAAATCTCCAGGGAATGATGGCCTTTTTTTGTGAATTCTATAAATATTTTCAGGAGGATATTGCTGAATTTATATTTAATGTTTTAAGGAGGCAATTGATTTAGGGGTCCTGCCTGTTTCTGCAACACAAGGCCTCATTTCTGTTATCCCCAAACCAAACAAAGATCCTATGAT
Organism: Oncorhynchus masou masou; assembly: GCF_036934945.1. Lineage (NCBI taxonomy): Eukaryota > Metazoa > Chordata > Actinopteri > Salmoniformes > Salmonidae > Oncorhynchus > Oncorhynchus masou. The sequence goes on along the minus strand of NC_088223.1, from coordinate 23,809,085 downwards.
GTTAGAAAATTGGAGACCAATCACATTAATGAACAATAATGGAAAGCTACTTGCATGCATCTTTGTAGAAAGACTTATAAAAGGTATTGACAAAATCATTGATGATACCCAGTCTGGATTTATGAAGGGGAGACATATATGTAATAATATTTGACTAGTATTGGACTTGATAGACTACAATGAGCACATTATGGAAGATAGCTTTATTTTATTTGTAGACTTTTACAAGGCTTTAATACAGTAGAACATTATTTTATTTTTGAGACTTTGGTTTTGGTCAATATTTTCAAAGTGTAATTAAGACACTCCACAATAATAGTAATGCTCTGTTAAATTATCCCATGGAACTTCAAAGAGATTCGACATTAGAAGCGGAATTTAACAAGGATGCCCAATTTCTCCTTTCTTATTTTTATTGGTCACACAAGTTATGGCACTTTATATCTATACGGATAGATTTAGGGGTATTCAGATACAAGATAAAGAGATAAAAATGTTCATTATTGTCTGATGACACCTCCATTTAAAAAAAAAGATTATAATGATGCCAGGAAAGCTATTGAGTGTATTAATGTCTTCTCACATGTATCTGGTTTATATCTGAATATTAGGGAATGTGAATTATTTGTGTTGAAAAGATGTGACTTAAACTCAGTATGTAATATCCCTGTAAAAGATGTGATCACATATCTTGGTATTAAAGTTAACAAAGACCAGAAAGAAAGGGCCAATTTAAATGTCTCTCCTATTGTAGAGAAAATTGGAAAGAGATTTAACTCCTGGTTATTATGAGATGTTTCTTTATCTGGATGTGTACTTTTATCAAAATCTGAAAGTCTGTCCAGATTAGTTTATACCTCCCTTGCCTTGGATGTTCCTCTGTCAGTAACTAAAACGGTTGATTCTAAATGATTTAACTTCATGTGGAGGAATAAACCTCATTATTTAAGAGAAACAGTCATATGTAGCACTCAAAGTGGGGAAGGATTGAATGCTCTGGATTTTAAAACCTCTAATATAATCTTTAAGATCAAATGGATACAAAACGATTTAAGAAATAAGGATTGCATTTGAAATATAATCCCTAATTTAATATTCCAACAGATTGATGGTCTACAATTCTTACTCAAATGCAACTTTGATGTGGGTAAGATTCCAATTAACCTTGCTAACCTTCATAAAAAGCATTTCTAACTTGGAACCTCATGTAAAAACATAATTTTCCCCCACATAGATGTACAACCTGGAATAATAAAGACATAAAATACAAAAACAAGTCTTTGTTTTTCCAGAACTGGTTTTACAACAGCATTATCTGGGTTAAACAATTATTGAATAATGATGGACAAATGTATGATTATCCAGAACACGTGAGAACACACAATGTTACATTCACTCCTGAGGATTTTCAAAAAGTTGTTATAGCTGTCCCTAAAGGTGCCATTCTTCTTTTAGGACATTATAACAGTACTCCAAGTTCAACTGTTGAGGATTTTGTAGCCTCAATACAGCTAGAAGGAATTGACATTTTAAACTATTAATGTAGTAACATGTTTATAAGAAAACTATGTCAAAATGTTACTATCCCCTCAGCTAAAATATAATGGAAATCAGCTCTAGGACAAGTGAACTGGAACAAAGTCTCGCTGTTGTCTGGCAAATATTGTATATCTAATGAGGTGAAAGAAGTTTTATACAAACTCATTCATAGAATCTACCCTGTAAAGACCTTTATTACACACAGATTCAAAACAGCTATTAATAACAAATGTGTATTTTGTGGTTGTGACCTAGAAACTCTTTTGGGACTGTTCTTATGTCAGAATATTTCGTGGTGCGTTAGAGTATTTTATTTTAAAAGAAACTACAATTTATATTAATTTGCGAGACTCTGATATTATGTTTTATTTCTATCCAAATTATATGGACCCTGATTTAACCTTCATTGTTAATTTGTTTATTTTTCACACCAGATTCTTTATTCATAAAATGAAGTGGGCGAAGAACAAACCAATCTTCACATTGTTTGAGATAGGATTGAAATATTTAGAAATTATCAGTAAGTGTAAAAAAGAAGAAGCAATATGTACACTTTTTGTCAAATTGAAAATGTATCTCGATATGTTACACCCCTGTACTCTTGTTTGTATATTTCTGTTTTTGTATTTGTTTTGTTTATAATAATAATAATTTATTTTAAAAAATGACAAAATGACCAGCCGGCTTGGGCAGCAACCCTAGGTTTGTGTCGGGACTATATCTTGTGGAATAATTAAATGGTATGAATAAATACAAATACAATACATTAATCATAGTTTTAGCAATCGTAACCTTACCACGGTGGAAGGGAGCAGTCAGGGGTATATTCATTACGTATCGCAACGGAAACCGTTTACCGTTTAAGAACTAAACGGAAGCAAACAGAGAAACGGAACAAAACGGTGAGGGTCCTACCACAATTTGTCCAATAGAAACTCTAATTTTCGTTGTAAAACGTTTTCCCTTTGGAGTGAACCGTTTCTGTTGCAAAACGTTATGCAACAGATGAAACATTTTGCAACATAATCTGCGTAATGAATACAACGCAGGCTTAGTTTTTTGATACATATTTCCAGCTGCAGATAGTTTACTTATCTTCATAACGCAACATACTTGGTCGCCAGGCATAATGTCCTATTACAGAGTAAGTATACAAAACCTTTCTTCAATTAACTTCATACGAGTGGTTTGAAGATATCGCTTTCATATCATGTGTTTTCACTTGTTAGCGTAGTGTTAGCTAACGTTACCTGCATTAATGTATTACTTTAACTCAGCGGCTACACATAATCAGCAGCATGGCTGTATTGGCTAGCTTGTTTAGTAGTTCGTTTTCAAATTTCATGGTCAACCAAACATATTTGTATTCTGCTTGCTTACTGCCCGGAAACAGTCAAGTAACTGAAGTAGTAAGCTAGTTGCTGCAAATGGACAACGTTTGTTTTGTTACAGCCTTTTTAATGTGTTTTCTTTATTGTTTCTTTCAGGGTTCTGAATCTAAGAGGGAGCAATTTCGAAGGTATCTCGAAAAAGCGGGTGTTCTTGACACTCACCAATGGTAGGTCTTTCAGAAATTCAAGGACATTACTGCCACAATGCATAGACTATGTATGCATATAGCCATTGTCTGTGTGAGAAACTTTGTTTAATTTTTCTTTTAACTTTAACCACTTGCAAAGGCTGTGTAAATGTAGTATCTTTGAGTTCTATACACATCACCACCAATGTCCATAACCACTCCTGCTGTTTGCAGTGTTGGTGGCCCTATACGAAGAGACAGAGAAACCTCATAATGCTTTGGAGTATCCTTTTGTCTTGGTTTGGTAATACTCCAAATTGATATAACAGAAGCGTCTTAAACTAACTGATCTTATTGATGGTTCCTGTCATTTTTTTATTTAATTTGTGATCAGAGATGCATGTATGTAGAACAAACATTCATCTCTGACAAAGGCTCTATTTGTGATATTTCTATCTGCACAGGTCAAGAATGTTTTTGTACTGAACATGGCCCATGTAGGCCTAGTCATTGGGCGGGGAAATTACCTTGACCAAAGTCTGGGGACTACAGCCCCCCAGCAACTCGGTCAAGGGTAGAGTTTGTCTACATCACAAAATCCGCATCTACAATTGTGGTTGTGCATGTGATGTCTTTAAAATCTCCATCCCTAACTATATTTTCTGACATGATAGAATTGCCAAAGGGGGTGTAGTTAGCCTGCAGAGTTCTGTCATACTATCCAGGTCTGTGCCCAAACAATTTGAGCTTCTACTTTTAAAAATACACCTTTCCAGAAACAATTCTCTCACCGTTGCCACTTGTTATAGACCCCTTCAGCCCGCAGCTGTGCCATGGACACCATATGTGAATTGATCGGGCCCCCATCTATCTTCAGAGTTCGTACGGTTTGGCGACCTACACTGGGACATACTTAACACCCCGGCCGTCCTACAATCTAAACTAGATGCCCTCAATCTCACACACATTATCATGGAACCTACCAGGTACAACCCTCAATCCGTAACCATGGGCACCCTTTTAGATATCATCCTGACCAACTTGCCCTCTAAATACACCTCTGCTGTCTTCAACCAGGATCTCAGCGATCACTGCCCCATTGTGTGTGTAATGACCAGCGGTCAAACGACCACCCCTCATCACTGTCAAACGCTTCCTAAAACACTTCAGCGATCAGGCCTTTCTAATCAACCTGGAATGATATTGACCTCATCCTGTCAGTAGAGGATGCCTGGGTTCTCTTCAAAAGTGCTTTCCTCACCATCTTAAATAAGCATGCCACATTCCAAAAAATGTAGAACTAAGAACAGATACAGCCCTTGGTTCACTCCAGACTTGACTGCCCTTAACCAGCATAAAAACATCCTGTGGCATTCTACATTAGCATCGAATATCCCCCACAATATGCAACATTTCGGAAGTCAGGAACCAATATACAGTGAAGAAAGCTAAGGCTAGCTTTTTCAAACAGAAATTTGCTTCCTGTAGAACTGATTCCAAAACGTTTTGGGACATTATAAAGTCCATGGAGAAAAAGAGCACCTTCTCCCAGCTGCCCACTGCACTGAGGATAGGAAACCCTGTCACTACTAAAGGTCGACCAATTAATCGGAATAGCCAATTTTAATTAGGGCCGATTTTGAAGTTTTCCTAACAATCGGTATTTTTGGACACCAATTTCGCCGATATAAAATAAAAAATATATATTTTTTACACCTTTTATTTAACTAGGCAAGTCAGTTAAGAACACATTCTTATTGTCAATGACGGCCTAGGAACGGTGGGTTAACTGCCTTGTTCAGGGGCAGAATGACAGATTTTTAACTTGTCAGCTCGGGGATTCAATCTTGCAACCTTACAGTTAACTAGTCCAACGCTCTAATCACCTGATTACATTGCACTCCACGAGGTGACTGCCTACTATGCGAATGCAGTAAGAAGCCAAGGTAAGTTGCTAGCGAGCATTAAACGTATCTTATAAAAAAATCTATGAATCATAATCACTAGTTAACTACACATGGTTGATATTACTAGTTTATGTAGCGTGTCCTGCGTTGCATATAATCGGTGCATATTCGCAAAAAAGGACTGTCTTGCTCCAATGTGTACCTAACCATAAACATCAATGCCTTTCTTAAAATCAATACACAATTATATATTTTTAAACCTGCATATTTAGTTAATATTGCCTGCTAACTTAGCTGGGTTGTGAACTCTGTGAAGACTTTCTTCCTAACAAAGACAGCCAACTTCGCCAAATGGGGGATGATTTAACAAAAGCGCATTTGCGAAAAAAGCACAATCATTGCACGACTGTACCTAACCTTAAACATCAATGCCTTTCTTAAAATCAATACACAATTATATATTTTTAAACCTGCATATTTAGTTAATATTGCCTGCTAACTTAGCTGGGTTGTGAACTCTGTGAAGACTTTCTTCCTAACAAAGACAGCCAACTTCGCCAAATGGGGGATGATTTAACAAAAGCGCATTTGCGAAAAAAGCACAATCGTTGCACGACTGTACCTAACCATAAACATCAATGCCTTTCTTAAAATCAATACACAGAAGTATATATTTGTGCGTTTTGCCAGCAGCTCTGCTTCAAGCTTTGCGCTGTTTATTATTTCAAGTCTATCAACTCCCGAGTTTATGCTGGTGTAACCTATGTGAAATAGCTAGCTAGTTCGCGGGGTGCACGCTAATAGCGTTTCAAACATCACTCGCTCTGAGACTTGGACTAGTTCATCACCTTGCTCTGCATGGGTAACGATGCTTCGAGCATGGCTGTTGACGATGTGTTCCTGGTTCAAACCCAGGTAGGGGCGAGGAGTGGGACGGAAGCTATACTGTTACACTGGCAATACTAAAGCGCCTATAAGAACATCCAATAGTCAAAGGTATATGAAATACAAATGGTATAGAGAGAAATAGTCCTATAATAACTACAACCTAAAACGTCTTACCTGGGAACATTGAAGACTCCTGTTAAAAGGAACCACCAGCTTTCATATGTTCTCATGTTCTGAGCAAGGAACCTAAACGTTAGCTTTTTTACATGGCACATATTGCACTTTTACTTTATTCTCCAACACTTTGTTTTTGCATTATTTAAACCAAATTGAACATGCTTCATTATTTATTTGAGGCTAAATTGATTTTATTGATGTATTAAGTTAAAATAAGTGTTCATTCAGTATTGTTGTAATTGTCATTATTGCAAATAAATAAATAAAAATTGTCCGATTAATCGGTATCGTTTTTTTTTTGGGGGTCTTCCAATAATCGGTATCGGCTTTTTTTTTGGTCTTCCAATAATCGGTATCGGCGTTGAAAAATCAGTCGGTCGACCTCGAGTCACTACCGATAAATACCGATAATCCATAATTTCAATGAGCATTTTTTTTTACGGCTGGCCAAACTTTCCACCTGGCTTCCCCTACCCCGGCCAACATCTCAGCACCCCCTGCAGCAGCTTGCCCAAGCCCCCCCCCCTGCTTCTCCTTCACCCAAATCCAGACAGCTGATGTTCTGAAAGAGTGGAAAAATCTGGATCCCTACAAATCAGCTGGACAAGACAATCTGGACCCTTTCTAAAATGATCCACCGGTCATCCCCCTCTTCAAAGGGGGAGACACTCTAGACCCAAACTGTTAGACCTATATCCGACCTGCCCTTCTAAAAATTTTCCATTTTGAATCCCACCGTACCTTCTCCACAATGCAATTTGGTTTCCGAGCTAGTCATGGGTGCACCTCAGCCACTCTCAAGGTCCTAAACGCTATCATGACCGCCAACGATAAAAGACAGTATGGTGCAGCCGTCTTCATCGACCTGGCCAAGGCTTTCGACTCTGTCAATCACCACATTCTTATCGGCTGACTCCATAACCTTGGCTTCTCAAATCACTTCCTTGCCAATTTCACAAACTACTTCTCAGAGTTCATTGTGTCAAATTGGAGGGCCTGTTGTCCGGACCTCTGGGAGTCTCTATGGGGGTGCCACAGGGTTCAATTCTCGGGCCGACTCTTTTCTCTGTAAATATCAATGATGTCGCTCTTGCAGCAGGTGATTCTCTGATCCAACTCTACGCAGACGACACCATTCTGTATACATCTGGCCCTTCTTTGGACACTGTGTTAACAAACCTCCAAACGAGCTTCAACGCCATACAACACTCCTTCCGTGGCCTCTAATTGCTTTTAAATGCCGGTAAAACTAAGTGCATGCTCTTCAACCAATTGCTGCCCACACCCTCCCGCCTGACTAGCATCACTACCCTGGACAATTCTGACTTTGAATACGTGGACAACTACAAATACCTGGGTGTCTGGTTAGACTAAACTCTCCTTCCAGACTCACATTAAACATCTCCAATCCAAAATTAAATCTAGAATCGGCTTCCTATTTCGCAACAAAGCCTCCTTCACTCATGTTGCCAAACATACCCTCGTAAAACGGACTATCCTACTGATCCTTGACTTCGGCAATGTGATTTACAAAATTGCCTCCAACACTCAGCAAATTGGATGCAGTCTATCACCGTGCCATCCGTTCTGTCACCAAAGCCCCATATACTACCCACCACTGCGGCCCTATATACTCTCGTTGGCTGGCCCTCACTACATATTCATCGCCAAACCCATTGGCTCCAGGTAATCTATAATACTTTGCTCGGTAAAGCTCCGCCTTATCTCAGCTGTGTCACCATAACACCCACCCGTAGCACGCGCTCCAGCGGTTATATTTCACTGGTCACCCCCCGCCTTTCCTTCCAGTTCTCTGCTGCCAATGACTGGAACGAATTGCAAAAATCACTGAAGCTGGAGTCTAACTTTAAGCATCAGCTGTCAGAGCAGCTTACAGATCACTGTACCTGTACACAGCCCATCTGTAAATAGCCCAACTACCTCATCCCCATGTTATTACTTACCCTCTTGTTCTTTTGCACCCAAGTATCTCTACTTGCACATCATCTGCACAGCTATCACTCCAGTGTTAATGCTAAATTGTAATTATGTCGCCTCTTTGGCCTATTTATTGCCTACCTCCCTACTCTTCTACATTTGCACACACTGTACATATATTTTTCTATTGTGTTATTGACTGTACGTTTAACTCCTTTGTTTTTGTCGCTTTGCTTTATCTTGGCGAGGTCACAGTTGTAAATGAGAACTTTTCTCAACTGACCTACCTGGTTAAATAAAAAAAATAAGAGTTTAGAATGTGCCAGTGGCTGGTCTAGTGGTAGAGCTGCTACCCCTAGACCACACATTGTCTCTGGAAGAGAACTTGGTCACATTCCATTCTATGCACCATCAGCTCTATCTCATCTCAATAACTTATTCACTGTATCTAACAACAAGAGAGGTAGAATAGCCTTCACCTAAACACAGCTTTCTAAAGCATCACCTTGGTGTGGCTGGTGTGGAAACAGCAGATGCCGAGACCCTCTGTTTGGGGGTGTCTGAGCTACAGCAGAAGTGTGATCTGCTCATGGAGGAAAACAAAGAACTCAGAGGGTCAGCAGCATTGCTGGATAATTAAATATTTTTCCTGAATTGCAAGGGGTGGTTTCAGGACACTGATTTAGCCTAGGCTTGGACTAGAAAGCATTTTCAATCGAGTTTTATTTTTGTCCCTGCTTTTAAGTCCAGTCCTACGCTTAATCTTTGTCTGGGAAGCCATCCCAAATGCCTGAAAATGTCAAATCTCGGTACCTTGCAAATAGCTGAATTTGCTCTACCTTTTTTTATAGCTTCTGCAGTATGAACCAACACCTGAGGATGGAGCAGCGGATTAATGTAGTTAGTTGAATTGTTATATATTTTTTTCACTGTTTGGAAGGGGTGCTTAATATAAAGCCATTTCTTAATATGTGTGTGTGTGTGTGTGTGTGTGTGTGTGTGTGTGTGTTTTTATATATATATAACACTTCATTATTAAGGCAATGTAATTTTGTTTAAGTAGTAAATGTGGCTTCTTTGTACAGGCACCTCATTTGTTACCATTATCTCCAATTTAAGTCAATAAATACTCTTGCAGGAAATATTTCTCATGGAATTTATTTTCGTTGATTTACATTTTACAGTATCTATACTGAACAAAAATATACATGTAATGATTTTACTTAGTTACAGTTCATATAAGGAAATCTGTCAATTGAAATTCATTAGGCCCTAATCTATGGATTTCACTTGACTCGGAAGCTCCAATCAGAATGAGTTTTTTTTCCCACAAAAGGGCTTTGTTACAGACAGACATACTCCTCACCACGCCTCTCAGACGATCCCCGCAGGTGACTAAGCCGATGCAGAGGTCCTGGGCTGGCGTAGTTACATGTGGTCTGCGGTTGTGAGGCCATTTGGACGTACTGCCAAATTCTCTAAAATGACAGAGGCAGCTTATGGTAGAGAAATGAACATTAAATTCACTGGCAACAGCTCTGGTGGACATTCCTGCAGTCAGCATGTCAATTGCTCTTGAGACATCTGTGGCATTTGTCCCCAGCACAAGGTGCACTGGTGTAATAACCATGCTCACTAACAGGGATGTAAACCAACTTATGTTCAACATTTGAGCGAAATAAGCTTTTTGTGCGTTTGGCAAATTTCAGGGATTTAAAAAATAAATAAATTCAGCTCATGAAACACAGGACCAACACGACATGCTGTGTTTTTTAAAATATTTTTCTTCAGTTAATATGGAATTCCCAACAACTGATACTTGCCCCTTATTTCAATGCCAAAAAAAACAGGGCCATAGTAGACATTACTGCTTCTAACCTGTGGTGAGGTTTAAAAATGTGTTACTTTAAGTCATTGTTCTTGCCTGTAGGGAAATTATTAGATTCATTTAAGAAATTAAAGAATATTTGTACTTTATTTTATAGAGGAAGTTATACAATTGTGAAAACAAATCATTGTTCAGTAAAAATACATTTTTCATATAATCCCCTACCACAGCACCATAAATATGTATAATTTACATTGTCAAATGATCAGTGGGCTTTGGGCCACAATATCAATGCTATTTGAGGACGGACATCTGCAGTAATCCGACCTGGGGGGGGGAAGAAAATAGTTGAGTAATATGCAACTAGTTTATTATTCCTTAGCCAAAGTCCTTGAAGTAGTGGGTTTTCAATTACAGTTAAACTCTAACTGTATTTTATTATAGTGGATAGTATTGAATACATTTGAGCAGTACATCATGAGCAAGGAAACAATTAAGTGGACTGATACTAAAATGGATCGTAATGTCGCTGACAAAATATCCTGATTAGTTTGATAGCTAGTGAACTCTAGCCACCAATTTCAACTGGGGAAAGTCAAATTCTGAACTGAATTTAAAAAAAGTGCAATACCACAGACTAAATGCTCTTTGTTCATTACTACAAAATGCACCTTTTTTTTATGGTACAGTATATTTGACAAAAAAGCATATACTTTTTTCATTCAAACAGTTTTATCCTGCTTGAAGGTGTAGTTCACTATTTTACAACTTAATGTTCGGTAGTGCTTCACCCTGAAAGTAGTGGGTCAAGAGAAACTGTAAATCTTTAAACAGCCATTACAAACCTCAATTAATTTTAGCCATCAAAAGCTAACAATCAATGGAAGTGATGGGAGAATGTGAGCATAGCCTAACACTGTAACAGTTTCTTGTGAAATGAGTTTAATAGCCTAACTCTTAGATCTGCAGGTCGCCTGGAGCTCGTCTGCTTGTGACGTTACTTGCCAATGACATATGGCGGTTGGGAGAGCAGACAGGAGGACTGTTGCCATCATGGCTGTGCCGGGACCCAGACCTCAGCTCTCCTATTGAGTCCGGGCTATGAGGTCTGCTCATTCTCTTGAGATCCGGCTTAGAGAAGGCCCTGGCTCGGCTGGCAGTTAAGCTGCAGCGTGGCTTCATTCTTATTGTCCCAGGGTAGGAGTCTCCACAATTTGAGCCATTCCCTTCCACCACTGTGGAACAGTTCCATGGGGCACTGACCCGTCGTGGTTTCCTCACAATGACCGAAAGGGTCGGACATGAGGAGGCATCTACGCCGGGGTACTCGGAGCCTTGTGAATTGAAGCCCACATGGTGGGGGAGATGGGCGAGAGGATCTACGTGGCAGGGTAGAGGATCCATGCGATAGGGTCGAGGGTGCATGACAAGGTCCTCTGGCTCATCCACATAGGGAGACCGAGTCATCTCACTGCTGGTGTTTGAGTTGCTGTTGTGCTCAGTAGGACTTGGCAACACTCCCTCCTTACTGTCTGTATTGTGGCTGTCAACACCTGGCTTGACTTCAGGGTCCCCCTGAATGGGAACAAAGGCAGAAGAGGCATTGAGGAGGGGATACGTGGGTCCATTACCCTGCTTCTCCAGCAGGAATGTGTACCCACTCTGTGCTGTGTGGATAGTAGGCTTGGGGACCACAGAGGTGGCCCCCATGTTAACCTGTTGCACAACAGAGTTTCGTTTGGACTTGCTAACATAGTAGTCATCCAGGTCATCCTTGAGATGCGTTTGATAGGCCAGGATGCCCTTCTTGAGCTTCTTGTAGCTCAGGTGCATGATCTCCAAGAGGCTGAGGAAGAGGGACACGGCGGCGATGCCCTGCATGAACATCATGAATATGTTTTTTTCCGTGGGCCTGGAGACAAAGCAGTCCACCACATTTGGGCAGGGCTCCCTCTTGCACTTAAATAGAGGGTCCAGGTGGTGGCCATAAAGGAGGTACTGGCACAGCATGAAGCCCACCTCCACCACAGACCGAGTGATGATGTGGGCCACGTAGGTCTGTAGCAGGGACCCCCTCAGCGGGGCCTTGTTGAGCTTCCCCAGATCCAGTTGTCTCATCTCCCTCTCGATACGTCTCCGCACCTCAATCAGCTCCACTTCCACCGCCTCCAGCTCCCGACGCAGAGCCGCCTTTTTAGTGTGACGCGTCTTCTCCAGAGCTCGCAGCTGGTAAATGGCGTGGCCCATGTAAACCAGAGAGGGCGAGGAGACGAAGATGACCTGGAGAACCCAGTAGCGGATGAGAGAGATGGGGAAGGCTCGGTCGTAGCACACATTGCGGCACCCTGGCTGTTCTGTGTTGCAGATGAAGTCGGCCTGCTCATCGTTCCACACGCCTTCTGCAGCAACGCCAAGTGCTAGCATCCGGAAGATGAAGAGGATGGTCAGCCAGGTCTTTCCCACCATGGTAGAGTGGATATGCACTTCCTCCAAGATCCCACCGAGGAAGTTCCAATCTCCCATCTTCACACGGGTTTTGCTTATTGATGGGAAAAGGTCTTTGTTACTTAAAAAGCAGAGACAATATGGAAATGGAATGTCAAAGTTAAGTGTATGGTGAGGTCAATAATAATACATAGCACAATGTGTAAACAATGTTCAAAGAATTCTTGGCTTCATTTGATTATATGAATTAGTATTGATGATGATAATGACTCATTACAATGATTGGTAATTGGAGAAAAAATATAGAATATTAATAATTAGCCTGCCATTGATTCAGGTTTATTAGACAAAAAAAGAAATTGGGACATGTGTAATGGATATAGGAGACGATAGCAGCGGGAAGTAGTTTGGGGGTGCCTGCGCTGAAGACTTCTATATCGGTCCACTAATATAAGACTAGTAAAGGCCTAGTGCATTAACTTTATTTTTTACAACTAAATGCATTTTGGTGTTTAACAGCATTTGTAACTTGAATCTGATAATTATCTGTACAAAATTAATTTATCTGATAATACTTGTGGAATATGAAAGTACTTAAGATGTTTTCCAGTTTCTTGAATTACTTTGTAAATGAGAATGATTTCTATGTGGAAACTGAAATGGTCTATTCATTCCTTTTCCATTTTAGTAGCTGCTCTTATCCAGAGCAATTTACAGTAGTTAGTGCATACATGTTCATGCTGGTCGCCCATGGGAATCGAACCCACAACCCGAGCATTGCAAGTTCTCTGCTCTACCTACTGAGCCACATCGCATTAAAAACAACTTGTTTTTCTTCATGCTCAGTCTACAGGTACAAACCTAGATGAACAGCCTATTTACATTAATTGGTTTGTAAGGATGGTAAATTAATTCTGCTCAAAAAGTGGTTGTTTTCCATGTTATTTGATCAAGAAAAATATTTAATTTGACGTGAATGTTTTGTCTGTCCATAATTTTGCACCTTTTGATGTAAATGTTTGAGGACAGGGTTTTGTTCTTTTCTGGATTGCATTAGAATGACAATCGCAGAGAAAGGGACAGGGCAAAAATGTTTAGAATATGGCAAATATCAGTACATTTTTGCATTCTATCCATGCTTGCTTTCCAGTGCTAGCTGAGACATGAAATAGATAGGCTGTCAACAATTTATTTATGCGCAATTTGTCTAAATGGCTGATGGAAACACTATGACGTCATTACGTCCAGCTGTTTTTGTCAACACAATAGTTAAATGGCAACACACCCGAGCAGGCAATTGCCGCATCGATTTTCTATGCGAACTTAAATGTCCAGCGATTTTTTTTTTCGACAAGTTAATGGAAACATGATGATCATTTGTCATGATCATTGTAATGATAATAATAATAATTAGGTAACACAATATCAAATAAAATGATCATCAATAACATTAAGCTGTTATATCATTCATATTTAGCCTATTTGCAGACCAGTTAATTGCATAATTTACAAGTTACAGAGCAAAAAATCTATGAGAATGACAATCCTCAAAATGTAGTTCTCTTTGAGAGTTTAAGTCAGGAGGCCTCTGCTGGGAAAATAATGTATTCATTCATATGTTAAAACTCAATCTAAAATAACACAAATAAACGTACCTTTCATTTGGGAAATAAGTTAAACAGAAACGTTTTACCAAAATATTCGTACGTTCGATGCAGTCCCGTGCTCATTGTCAATCTCTTTTATATTTATCAGAAAAAATGCATATGCCCTCATTAACGATGGGCTACATTCCCGACCCTGATGAAATGAAAACAAAATAAAAACCAGCCTGTGGCTTTAGTTGGCAGCCTATATAGTTCTTACCAAGATAAATCAATTGTACTATTTGTTGTCGTTTACCTTGCAGCTGTATGCATAGACTGCGGGTGGTGGGGGGGGCTGTGCGTCATCGGGCGATGGGGGGACCGTCAAAAAATATTCAATAGTTTTTCTATTTGAGGCGGACCTAGAACCCATGGTGACCTTCGGTGACGCTCTGCCCGGTGATGCCTGTGGTGTGTATGGGACACCGACACTGAGCCAGAGCATTGCCCCCAGTAGCTCTGACTGCATGTCGGAGGGGTTCCTGTAGTTACATAAAACATCTACAAGGTCAAATATACTGTGTCTGAATTGGATTAACTAGCCTGCCGGTGGTTACTAAAAGTGATGCCTACTTTGGGAACAAGTAGAAAACAATTAGAAACAACCCCATCCTCAATTCAAAGTATTTTGAATATCTCCTCCCCGAATGTGTACTCTTCTTAATTAATGTATTTCAATTCTAGTAGTTGATAGGTCAAGATTATGTTGCAGAATTAATCAATTTGGAGAATGATAGTTCAGTCAAACTCAAATCTCAACAAACTACTGTGTTGGTAACAATTGTAGAATGTGTAAAAAATGGTATGTTTCATAGTGAGACAGACTGAACAGGAAAGCTCATTTTCTTTCATTCATCCATGGGGTAGCTGTATTGCACAATACCTGTCAACCATTTTCTCAGTTTGTTGCCCAAGGCAATGATAGCCACACACCATCAATTAATGAGCTTCGGGATGAACCGCTGAAACCTACAACCATACAGTAAAGCATACTCAATAAAAAAAATAGTACATTTCCCAAACACAATTGAACACAATACTGGCACATAATCATGGAGATATCAACGCTACAGGTTTCAAACCTGCCATAAAGACAGGCTGCAATTGATTCTATTTTGTTGAACAAAACTGTCCACATATAATTTATCTTACCTTGTTCTGCAATGTCAAGCTGCTTGTAAACATATTTAGAAATATTTATCTATCTTCCACTTCCAATTAAAGTGATATTTCTAGTCATAGTTGATCCTCAAAACAAATGTATTCTATTTCAGTCATTAATTCCACCTACTTTTTAAGTATTTTTAATGTGTGTTTTTGTTCTACATTGTTATTTTTAGTATTACATTGTTATTGATTACTGCATTGTTGGGTTTAGAGCTTGCAAGAAAGGCATTTCACTGTAGTGCAGGTGACATTAAAACTTGAAACTAAAATTTGAATCCCACACCAATATTTGCTTTTTTTTTTAAAAGTGCTTGGATATTGGATGAAATGTGGGGAATTATAAAGGAAACATGTATATGTGATGTATTAGTGTATATACATATTATAAATAGCATTTAATCACAAATGTACTATAAAAGACTGATTCTAATATGTACAGTATAAAAACTAAGATAATTCTGGCTTGTCACAGCCTCTTGCTGCAACCTCACTGTCACCATTTGTTCACTTCATAATTCAAGGGATTTGGGTCCGGGGCCTATATTTTTGTCTCTTAGTTGCTCTTCACATATACAAGTCCAAGTGAATGCGTGTCATACTATATGAGAGCATTTCCACAATGGCACACTACACTTTTGGATCAATACATTTTCTCCGTCCTGAGGATCAATAGGTTATGTCCGATTTCATACATGGATGACTCCATGAATCAAATGAATATGGTCACCCCAGCTATTGCATGTTTTTTATTCTATTTATAGGAAATTAATGGGTATGGCTTGTTGGCAGGTTTGATTTTGTTGACTGCCCGGTGGCCTATTAATACTGCTTGAAGCAGCCAATCCAGGCCCTTTTTGAGTTTCAATGAGGTAAGAGCACCCTATTATGCAATTTCTGTTTGTCTGGATGTCGCTGTCTGTTTTAGCTTAATCTACTATTGTTATTCTCTTATAGAGCTCGCAGCTTGTAGTCCTAAAAAACGGAAATGAGTTAGCATTTTCTACCCGTTTCATTGGCCATTCCTGTTGGGGAAATGAATGGGGTTTTGAGATAAAAGCTGAAAATAAGGTCTCCTATGATTGTGTTTACAAACCTTTTCAGTGTCAATCCAAAAACCATACAGAAACACATCCACATAGGGTTTGGCCAATGAGTCATGGAAGAGTTAGCGCCTACAAAAATAAACCATTAATATTGCAGCTTTGGAGTGGTCTAAAACGGAAATTGATACGCATATAGCTCAAATGTCGTTGTGATTGGTAGACTGGAGTTTCCTGTTGTGTAAATTGTAAAGAAAACAAGCCTGAAAACTATGAATTTTCTCTCCCTCATACCAATTGTTCAGCAATCAGAACTGTGTACTTGGACAGTATATTGAATGTATTCCACGCTTTTGATATTCATCTTTCATGTATTTATGGTTGTTTCATGGTCTGATATTCTCCATAACTATGAACTGTGCTTTATACTACTCAGAATGGCCAGTGTGGCCCCCTGGTACTCCATTTGCTACAATGTAACACCTGTGTGACATGACCCGTATTAGGCTTACTTCAGTTACTCTCACAAGAATTACATTCAAAATGATTCCCTTCAAATCAAGTATTTATTCAATGTTATAATTGTGTTCAACAAAACTGACCTTAAAACACAGTAGTTAGGACAATATTTTTGTAAAGATTCAGGGTATTATTTTGGAAAAAATGTGATAGAGCTTCTTGTACAGCAGAGAGCAACTCAATCCACAATACAACTGGAGAATTAAAAATAAATCAAATGGCATGTCTTAATGGTAGGCAGTTTATGCAGACACACAGTTTACATTTGAATGGTGAAAATCTGTTCTTTCGACTTCAACCCATCCATTAAGGCGTACATTCCCTGTATTCAGTGGTGTGATGTGTAACACAACGTAATCCCTCCTCACCAAACACACCACAGAACACACCACCTGTACTACAGGGTCACCTAATTAAACTCTCCCAAAAAAATATCAGACAGTAAACTCATTTGATATAAAATCACAAGTATCATTCAATAAATCAAATATACAAAAAGAGAATACATAGGGCCAGCTACAGAATAAAAACATTGCGCATGCCTCTACAATGAGTGGAGTTCCATTACAAACCTCAAGGGCCCAGGTATATTGGAGCCAATTCAGAGGGAGGGGTAGCCATTTCACCAAGAGAGCCAAACCTTTTGATGAGGTTGCTTGGTGTTGGGTTAAGGTCACTACCAGAATCAAGTCTATACAGATGTTTTATTCCAAACCAAGAGGTGACTGCAGTTTCACACATTTCAGCCTCCATTTTTTGCTGGCCTATAACAAAAACCCTCATCCAGGCTATCCCTGTAAGAAGGATCATAACCAGTAAACAATTGAGCCCTTCCATCCATGTTTGGTTTTCTTGGGAGTAATAGCCTGCATATTTTACAAAGATCTCAGTATACCAACACACACTCTGTGTTGGCATCTCCTCAATTGCAGCATAATCTGGTAGAATGTCTAAGAAGAACCCTAAAATATGTAAAACAAGGGTATCACCCAAAACAACTCTGTACAAAATAGGTATAAAGAAAAGCAAAACTGCAATTGACTGTAGTACACAAGTTCCACTGTATAATATCATACAATTTACATAAAGCGCAAATAACTTTCATTTCTAAAATCAAAAGAAAACCACCTTTTCAAGTATGTTTTGTGAAAATAAAAAAATGTAAAAAGGCATGTAGGGTTAAATGCTGCAGCAGTGAGTTTTGGCAGGTTAAATTGAACAGTGACGTCAGCCCAGCTTCCTACAACCCTTGAAAAGGCAAGTCTACTATCCACCTCCCAAAGAGCACATCCACACAAGTACAGTACAACTCAGACTATTGAGTGTTTTAAAAGGAAATTCATGTCACTGAAGTAGTGAAGAAAAACTTGGAGATTGAACGCAGCAGTCTTGAGGTGAGCGCAGGTAGCTTACTGTTAAGAGTTCATGAGACATCTGAAAAATAGAAACAAAATGTTGATTAAAACGGGCACTGGGGGAACAGAGGATATAAAGTTTGTGTGCGTGCTTCGATTATCGTTGGAACTCACAGCTGGAGGGTCTAGCGCTATATTGTCGCATGATCTGGTCATGTGTGAACTTCACAAACGATTCATATTGTTCTGGGAAGGAACCAAAAACATAAAAATGATCTACGAGTCGTCATACCATGAGATGGCCTGTTCATAAAGCGTCTCAGAGTAGGAGTGCTGATCGAGGATCAGGTCGCCCATGTTCATGTAATATTATTCATTATGATCCAATAGGCAAAACAGATCCTAGTTCAGTGGCGCTCCTACTCTGAGATGCTTTATAAATACGGGCAAATATCTGTAATAAGGAAGTCAGAGTCAGCATACCCGCCAGCTTAGTGTTCAGGATCTGTTCATACTCTTCACAGATGGTCTCCTCGTGGTCCTTGAGGATTCGTTCACACAGGGAGCCTACCTGGCGCAATGTGAAGCAGGGCTGGTCCCTCTTCATAGACACTCCTGGGGGAACCATAACATGACAAGGAATGAGCTTTTGTCTGACAACTGCATACACAATCTGGTTAAAAAAGATACGCCCAATTAGGTCTGGTTTACTTTTGCAAGTGTTGAGACATTGAGCATAAACAACAAATGCAAGGTGAGTGTGAGTCATCTTTTCTTAAGAATTTTACTTTGTGGCTCTTCTTCTCCACACCACAAACAAGAGACAGCACGGTGAGTTGACTGTTATTCACCCTTATAGTAAGTTTATTTGTAATCAGATGCTGACAGCATCTTCAGCTTGGTGAGGGCTAACTACTTGAAAACAGACCTGATGGGGAGCTTGGTGCCATGAAACCAGAGCTTTGTCCTGGGCCATCATTTGGAGTCTGGGACTCACTCTGGTTGAAGGCCTCCTCAAGTTGGCACCGTCGCTGGTAACGGCTATATTCTTGCCTAAGATTCTGGACGATCTGCTCTGTGGATGGAAAAACAACTAAAAAGTCAGCTTAACATGGTTGGCTTACCCTGGAAAGGGTGTTTCCTCAGGCAACAGCCCAGGCCTCACATCTATAATGGGTGTGATGAAGCATGAAACATGCTCACATAGCCATGCACCCAATCAACCTATCAAACACATGATCAACTTGGTACCTGGATGGAAGCATGAATGATTTCCTAGCCAGGTATTATCAACTTGAAGCTACGCTGTTATACAGGATAACTATGTTAGTTACAATCAGGACTGGGTTCATTCTGGACAACTAGAAAGTGGTTAACGTTAGTTAGCTATATGCCCATCTAGAACATCATGTTAGGTTTTCTTCAATGTTTGGCCTACTAACTACAACCTGTAAATCGGGTTCATTATTAGATAGATAACGTTAGCTAGATAGCCTGCTAAATGATAATGTATGATCTCATATTTTTTTATATTCGCTACTTTCAGCCACTGCACTGGCGCTAGCTAGCTACAATGGCCACCATCTAACGTTAGCTAATTAAAAAAAAAAATATTCAGGCAAACAAGTAACCTGGGGTAAGTCTATGTTCTCCTCCACAAGTTGATTGGGGAGACATCGAACTGTCACCGGTAGCAGAAAGCAGGTTACACCGCTTTGGCGAGGGGTTGACTGGGGTCCCTGGCAGAGGGTTGCACCTTCGCCGTTTTGGAGATTGAGGGCTGTGAAGGGCCTCAAACTCAATTGAACGCTTCAAAGTAGCTCCGCACGCCATGCTAGCTAACTTAATCCAGAAAACAATGTTTTTCGGTCAGCAAAAATTCCGGATAGCTGCTAATAACGAGTAAATGAAGGTTATCAGTTTGTCCGTCTTGTGCTTTCTTATGTTCTTATATCTTGCCGGTGTCTGGGAAGTCGCTTATTCGCTAACACAGGCTTCGGCTAAATAAAAACGTTCAATGGGCGTCTTCTTCCCTCGAGTTTAATGTACGATGTCACACCTTTATCGCCACCCACTGGCACTGGGATGAGACGAGGCTTTTAATTATTTATTTTCTTACCTTTTATTTAACTAGGCAAGTCAGTTAATTAAGAACAAATTGTTATTTTCAAAAACGGCCTAGAAACAGTGGGTTAACTGCCTTGTTCAGGAGCAGAAAGATAGATTTTTATATTGTCAGCTCGGGATTCAATCTTGCAACCTTTCGGTTACTAGTTCAATGCTCTATCCACTAGCCTACCTGCTCTTTATTTAACTGGGCAAAATTATTGACACTTATTATATTATTATCCTATAAGAGCTCTGTCACTTCCCACAAGCCGGGTTGTGACAGAAACCCACACTCATTGTTATGTTTAATAAATGTATCGAATAGTGTGTGTGGCAGGCTTACAATGATGGCAAAAAACAACCTTTGAGAGTGAGCTGACCCTGGTGCTAGAGAGGGTACGCAGCTGGAGGTTGAATGTTTGAAGGGGTACAGGGTTATACAAAGTTTGGAACCACTTTCTTGAGAAATAAAGGCACTTTATTTTCTAGTGAATTAAAGGCACAACAAGCTATTGTAGGTAACTACAATGCAATGCCATGAGTTATAACCGGGGGTCACTCAACTGGTTGAGTATATTTAGGCCAGTATCTTCAAAATATGGAACTAGTTAGTTATTTAGTGATGCATTTGTAACAAAACATGATTTTTATTTGTCATATTTTTGAATGTCATACCAGGTGACAAAGTAAAGTCAGCATGGTAGGTGGGGATAGGAGCAACGTTCTATTACCATGTTCAGAGGACCATGTTAACACCCTGCTAAGCAGGGGTACGGAACCAGTCTGTTATCAAAATGGAAATGCAGCATCAAGGAGCAGTGTGACGGTTAATGGGGAATCATCCTAACTCTGCTCACAACAAGATGGCACAAGCAGAGACCAAGAACAATATCTATTTTCTCCTGTATGACCAGTGGTGTTGTGTCTTCTGACTTCAACACACTGCTGGCTTCCCAGAGCCACAAGTTCAGAGAGCCTCCCATTCCTAGTGTTCTACCAAAGCCACCCAGTCACTGGGTGTCACGCCCTGTGGCCATTGGTGACCACCATGAAACAATTGCATGCCAGCTTAAGAGCCTCCTCAAGGTCCAGTCCTAGTCTGAGATACCAGGGTTGTATTCATTAGTGAACATCGTAGAAAAACGTTTTGCAACAGAAAATGTAAACACAGTTTTTATTGGTGAGTTCAAGTAGTTCCTCCCTGTTTGGTTCCTAGTGAATATGACCCAGCTTAAGGTTCAGTGATGATTTAGCCTACTTATTGAGTCTTGCATTTTTATTCATTCTGGTCTGGAGATACACTTATTTATAACCAATTTTACAACATTCAGTTGATGCATTTATAGCATTCAGTTGACTGACTCACAACTGAACACATTGGCAATGGAAGTAAACTGGCAAGATGTCTGAAAGTAAATCTCATTTGAATAATCAGGTAAATTGCCAATATGCCTATATTGATGAATGATTAATTATTTTATGTTAGGAAGAGGTTGAGTGTGGCACATACAGTACAAACCTTTCATAGAATCTATACGCTGTATCATTTTCTAATGCTCCACATCATTTATACTGAACAAAAATATAAAAATATATATTTCAAAGATTTTACAGTGTTTACAGTTCATATAAGTTCATATAAGGCAATCAGTCAATTGGAATAAATTCATTAGGTCCTAATGTACAGATTTCACATGACTGGAAATACAGATATGCATCTGTTGGTCACAGATACCTTAAAAATTGTTTTAAAAAATGTAGGGGCGTGGATCAGAAAACCAGTCAGTATTTGGTGTGATCCCCATTTGCGTCATGCAGCGCGACACATCTCCTTCGCATAGAGTTGATCAAGCTGTTGATTTGTTTTTGTTTTTTTTACCCCTTTTTCTCCCCAATTCCGTGGTATGATTGTGGCCTGTGGAATGTTGTCCCACTCCTCTTCAATGACTGTGCGAAGTTACTGGATATTGGCGGGAACTGGAACACGCTGTCGTACACATCGATGCAGATCATCCCGAACATGATTAATGAGTGACATGTCTGGTGAGTATGCAGGCCATGGAAGAACTGGGTCATTTTCATCTTCCAGGAATGGTGTACAGATCCTTGCGACATGGGGCAGTGCATTATCATGCTGAAACATGAGGTGATGGCGGCGGATGAATGGCACGACAATGGGCTTCAGGATCTCGTCACGGTATCTCTGCATTCAAATTGCGATCGATAAAATACAATTGTGTTCGTTGTCTGTAGATTATGCCTGCCCATACCATAACCCCACCGCCACCATGGGGCACTCTGTTCACAATGTTGACATCAGCAAACCACTCGCCCACACGTGGTCTGCGGTTGTGAGGCCGGTTGGAAGTACTGCTAAGTTCTCTAAAACAACGTTGGAGGCGGGTTATGGTAGAGAAATTAACATTCAATTCTCTGCCAACAGCCCTGGTGGACATTTCTGCAGTCAGCATGCCAATTGTACGCTCCCTCAAAACTTCCCTCAAGACATCTGTGGCATTGTGTTGTGTGACAAAACTGTACATTTTAGAGTGGCCTTTAATTGTTCCCAGGACAAGGTGCACCTGTGTTATGATCATGCTGTTTAATCAGATTCTTGACGCACCACACCTGTCAGGTGGATGGATTATCTTGGCAAAGGAGAAATGCTCACTAACAGGGATGTAAAGAAATGTGTTCAAAAAATTTGAGAAAAATAAGCTTTTTGTGTGTATGGAACATTTCTTGGATCTTTTTATTTCAGCTCATGAGATCAACACTTTACATGTTGCACTTCAATATTTGTTCAGTGCACTTAGAAGTGGATGGAAATTGAGTGGAGTGCATCTCAGAGCAGGAGTGCTGATCTAGATCTTTTCCCATATGTTGTTACCTTGCAGCCTTGTTCTTTTTCCCTTGCCAGTCTACACACAATACTCCATAATGACAAAGCGAAAAAAGGTTTTTAGATTTTTCTGCTAATTAATTAAGAACAAAAAACAGAAATACCTTATTTACATAAGTATTCAGACCCTCTGCCATGAGACTTGAAATTAAGCTCAGGTGCATCCTGTTTCTATTGATCATCCTTGAAATGTTTCTACAACTGACGTAAATTCAATTGATTGGACATGATTTGGAAAGGCACACACCTATCTATATAAGATACCATAGTTGATCAGAGCAAAAACCAAGCCAAGCTATGAGGTGGAAGAAATTGTCTGTAGAGCTCCGAGACACTGCAGCATTGAAGGTGCCCAAGAACATACTGGCCTCCATCATTCTTAAACGATGGTGGACATTCCTGCAGAAAAAGTTTGGAACCACCATGACTTTTCCTATAGCTGGCCGCCGGGGGTGTCCTCAGATGGGGCCACAGTGTCTCCTGACCCATCCTGTCTCAGCCTCCAGTATTTATGCTGCAGTAGTTTATGTGTCGGGGGGCTAGGGTCAGTTTGTTATATCTGGAGTACTTCTTGTTATGTACTTGAGTGAAGACCCAAAAGCGGTTTTAACAGAAAACAGAGTTCTTTAATGAAAAACAGGAATGGCATAAATCCTCTTCCAACGTAGTCAATGGAACAAAAGAACGTAGTATAATGCAGGATGCACCTGCCAGGCAGACTCCGACAGGATAGGACAAGGTGGAAGCAAACGGGACGACAGCTTGCTTCTGGCATCAAAAACACAAACAAGAATCAGACACTGAAAGTAGCAGGAACAGAGAGAGAAATAGAGACCTAATCAGAGGGGGAAGAGAGAACAGGTGGGAAGGAGTGAATGAGCTAGTTAGGGGAGATGTAGAACAGCTGAAGAATGAGAGACAGAGAAGGTAACCTAAAAAGACCAGCAGAGAGAGACAGAGTGAAGAGAAAGGACAGGAACAGACATAACAAGACATGACAGTACCCCCCCGAGCGCCTCCTGGCGCACTCGAGGAGGAACCCTGGCGGCAACGGAGGAAATCATCGATCAGCGAACGGTCCAGCACGTCCCGAGAGGGAACCCAACTCCTCTCCTCAGGACCGTACCCCTCCCAATCCACTAGGTACTGATGACCCAAAACAACAGGTGTAAAAGGTGAACGAAAAATTAGAAAAGAAATGGTTTCGCTATGATTACCAGAGACAGTGAGGGTTAAAGGCAGCGTCTCACGCTGAATCTTGGGGAGAGAACTACCATCTAAAGCGAACAAGGCCGTGGGCTCCCCTAACTGTCTGAGAGGAATGTCATGTTCCCGAGCCCAGGTCTCGTCCATAAAACAGCCCTCCGCCCCAGAGTCTATCAAGGCACTGCAGGAAGCAGATGAACCGGGCCAGCGGAGATGGACCGGAAAGGTAGTGCGTGATCCAGAAGGAGAGGCCTGAGTAGTTGCGCTCACCAGTAGCCCTCCTCTTACTGATGAGCTCTGGCTTTTACTGGACATGAGGTGACAAAATGACCAGCGGAGCCGCAGTAGAGACAGAGGCGATTGGTGATTCTCCGTTCCTTCTCCTTGGCCGAGATGCGGATACCCCCAGCTGCATAGGCTCAGCATCCGAGCCGGCGGAGGAGGGTGGCAGTGATGCGGCAGGTGGCAGTGATGTGGAGAGGGGAGCAACGGAGAACGCGAGCTCCTTTCCACGAGCTCGGCGACGAAGATCAAACCGTCGCTCTATGCGAATAGCGAGAGCTATTAAGGAGTCCAGACTGGAAGGAACCTCCCGGGAGAGGATCTCATCCTTAACCTCGACGAGGAGACCCTCCAGAAAACGAGCGAGCAAAGCCGGCTCGTTCCAGTCACTAGAGGCAGCGAGAGTGCGAAACTCAATAGAATAATCCGTTATGGATCGATTCCCCTGACATAGGGAAGACAGGGCCCTGGAAGCCTCCTCCCCAAAAACAGAACGGTCAAAAACCCGTATCATCTCCTCCTTAAAGTCCTGATACTGGTTAATACACTCAGCCCTCGCCTCCCAGATTGCCTTGCCCCACTCACGCGCCCGTCCGGTAAGGAGAGAAATGACGTAGGCGATGCGGGCTGCGCTCCTGGAGTAAGTGTTGGGCTGGAGAGAGAACACCACATCACACTGAGTGAGGAATGAGCGGCACTCAGTGGGCTCCCCAGAGTAACACGGCGGGTTGTTGATCCTGGGCTCCGGAGACTCGGAAACCCTGGAAGTGGGCGGTGGATCGAGGTGGAGTTGGTGAACCTGTCTTGTGAGGTCGGAGACTTGGACGGCCAGGGTCTCAACGGCATGTCGAGCAGCAGACAATTCCTCCTCGTGTCTGCCTAGCATCGCTCCCTGGATCTGGACGGCGGAGTGAAAAGGGTCCGGAGCCGCTGGGTCCATTCTTGGTCTGATTCTTCTGTTATGTACTTGAGTGAAGACCCAAAAGCGCTTTTAACAAAAAACAGAGATCTTTAATGAAAAACAGGAATGGCATAAATCCTCTTCCAACGTAGTCAATGGAACAAAAGAACGTAGTATAATGCAGGATGCACCTGCCAGGCAGACTCCGACAGGATAGGACAAGGTGGAAGCAAACGGGACGACAGCTTGCTTCTGGCATCAAAAACACAAACAAGAATCAGACACTGAAAGTAGCAGGAACAGAGAGAGAAATAGAGACCTAATCAGAGGGGGAAGAGAGAACAGGTGGGAAGGAGTGAATGAGCTAGTTAGGGGAGATGTAGAACAGCTGAAGAATGAGAGACAGAGAAGGTAACCTAAAAAGACCAGCAGAGAGAGACAGAGTGAAGAGAAAGGACAGGAACAGACATAACAAGACATGACACTTCTCCTGTCCTATTCGGTGTCCTGTGTGAATTTGTGTGCTCTCTCTAATTCTCTCTTTCTCTCTCGGAGGAGGAACTGAGCCCTAGGACCATGCCTCAGGACTACCTGACATGATGACTCCTTGCTGTCCCCAGTCCACCTGGCCGTGCTGCTGCTCCAATTTCAACTGTTCTGCCTTATTATTATTGGGCCATGCTGGTCATTTATGAACATTTGAACATCTTGGCCATGTTCTGTTATAATCTCCACCCGGCACAGCCAGAAGAAGACTGGCCACCCCACATAGCCTGGTTCCTCTCTAGGTTTCTTCCTAGGTTTTGGCCTTTCTAGGGAGTTTTTCCTAGCCACCGTGCTTCTACACCTGCATTGCTTGCTGTTTGGGGTTTTAGGCTGAGTTTCTGTACAGCACTTTGAGATATCAGCTGATGTACGAAGGGCTATAAAAATACATTTGATTTGATATTTCCATTTATTTGTACATTTTGACATTTACAAAATGTTCTAAAAACCTTTTTTTGCTTTGTCATTATGGGGTATTTTGTGTAGATTCATGAGTATTTAAAAATAAAGTTTAATCCATTTTAGAATAAGGCTGTAACATAACAATGTGTGTGTGTATACAGTGCCTTGCAAAAGTATTCATCCCCTTTGCATTTTTCCGATTTTGTTGCATTACAACCTGTAATTTAAATAGATTTTTATTTGGATTTCATGTAATGGACATACACAAAGTAATCCAAATTGGCGAAGTGAAATTTAAAAAATAACTTGTTTAAAAAATTTCAAAACAATTCCAAACGGAAAAGTGGTGCGTGCATATGTATTCACCCCCTTTACTATGAAGCCCCTAAATAAGATCTAGTACAACCAATTACCTTCAGTAGTCACATAATTAGCTAAATAAAGTCCACCTGTGTGCAATATAAGTGTCACATGATCTCAGTATACAGTCACCTGTTCTGAAAGGTCCCAGAGTCTGCAACACCACTAAGCAAGGGGTACCACCAAGCAAGTGGCACAATGAAGACCAAGGAGCTCTCCAAACAGGTCAGGGACAAAGTTGTGGAGAAGTAAAGATCAGGGTTGGGTTATAAAAAATATCCAAAACTTTGAAAATCCTACGGAGCACCATTAATTCCATCATTAAAAAAATGGAAAGAATACGGCACCACAACAAACCTGCCAAGAGAGGGCCGCCCACCAAAACTCAGGGACCAGGCGTGGAGGGCATTAATTAGAGAGGCCACAAAAAGACAAAACATAACCCTGAAGGAGCTGCAAAGCTCCACAGTGGAGATTGGACTATCTGTCCATAGGACCACTTTAAGCCGAAGACTCCACAGAGCTGGGCTTTACGGAAGAGTGGCCAGAAAAAAAGCCATTGCTTAAAGAAAATAAGCAAACACATTGTGGGAGACTCCCCAAACATATGGAAGAAGGTACTCTGGCCAGATGAGACTAAAATTGAGCTTTTTGGCCATCAAGGAAAATGCTATGTCTGGCGCAAACCCATCACCACTCATCATCCTGAGAATACCAGTGAAGCATGGTGGCAGCATCATGCTGTGGGGATGTTTTTCATCGGCAGGGACTGGGAAACTGGTCAGAATTGAAGGAATGATGGATGGTACTAAATACAGGGAAATTCTTGAGGGAAACTTGTTTCAGTCTTCCAGAGATTTGAGACTGGGACGGAGGTTCACCTTCCAGCAGGACAATGACCCTAAGCATACTGCTAAAGCAACACTCGAGTGGTTTAAGGGAAAACATTTAAATGTCTTTGAATGGCCTAGTCAAAGCCCAGACCTCAATCCAATTGAGAATCTGTGGTATGACTTAAAGATTGCTTTACACCAGCAGAACTCATCCAACTTGAAGGAGCTGGAGCAGTTTAGCCTTGAAGGATGGTCAAAAATCCCAGTGGCTAGATGTGCCAAGCTTTTAGAGACATACCCCAAGAGACTTGCAGGTGTAATTGCTGCAAAAGGTGGCTCTACAAAGTATCGACTCGGGGGGGAGGGGAAATAGTTATACACACTCGAGTTCTGTTTTTTTTGTCTTATTTCTTCTTTGTTTCACAATAAAAAATATTTTGCATCTTCACAGTTG
Organism: Oncorhynchus masou masou; assembly: GCF_036934945.1. Taxonomy (NCBI): domain Eukaryota; kingdom Metazoa; phylum Chordata; class Actinopteri; order Salmoniformes; family Salmonidae; genus Oncorhynchus; species Oncorhynchus masou. Next base: position 23,781,122 of record NC_088223.1, on the reverse strand, counting down.
CATGTCGTGTAAATCAAATTATACAACACTCCCCCAAAATCCATTTTAATTCCAGGTTGTAAGGCAACAAAATAGGAAAAATGCCAAGGGGGGGTGAATACTTTCGCAAGCCACTGTACATCACGGCAGGCTAGGTTATACTTCTGTGTTTTTGGGGAGTCAGAGCAGTACTGGAATGTCGAATGAAGCAGCAGCCTTGTAGCAAAAGTGTGATTTTTGTTGTTGTTGTGATGCAAGTCTGCAGACCATGCTGCCCTGACCTCTTATATGCTTACTAGCTTGGTTCCAGATCTGTTTGTGCTCTTGCCTACTCCATTGTCATTGTTTGGCATGAGTGGACAAGAGTGCAGAAACCGATTGATACCCAGGCTATATTGTTACTGATGGTTGTTCTATGGAATAATGCACATATCAAGCTTTAGAACATCTGATCTCAAACGGAGGAACTATTTGAGAACGTGAACAAAAAGTGTTATACGACTTTTAACACCCACACTTGCAGTTGATATGGTGCCCTAACCTTACACATTCCATTTTGTGAAATATTTATTTTTATGAGTATATAAATGTACCAAAACTTATAAAAAGGCAAAATTGGGATCAAATGGAACATGTAAGCTATTGAGTGGAGTATTTGATGCATGTTGTTTGTTTTCCAGTTGTGCCAACTCAGTTCAAAGTTTGCAGGTTCACAGCAAAAATGTTCTTATTTCTTTCTCATTTTACCCATCCAATTTCAGTGTTGATTTTGATTGAATTTGTTTGATTAAAACAGAGAAGCCAAAATAAGCTTTAGTATGACCTCCCTAATCAAGTGTGTATGGTATAGTATTCTATTGGTATTGTGTATAGTGATATTACAGAATCAAAGACATTGCAAGACAAGGGGGCTACTATGCTTTTAGAATGCGCCTCAAATAAAATCAAAATAAAATGTTGATTTGAGGCGCAAACGAAAAGCATAGTATAGTGGCCCCCTTGTCTTGCAATGTCTTTGATTCATTAAGAATGTCTGTGTATGGTTGCACATTGTATAGCATTTTAAACATTATCCCCACATGCAAAAATGCCAGCAGACTTAGTGAAACAATGTCTGATAGAATGCCCACCAAACTAGACAACATTAATTTTTAAATAGGTCCTCCAGTGATTTTTAAAAAACTTATACTGTTGAAAAGTGATATCTGAAGTATAAACAGTACACACACTAAAGGGTAAAAAAATAAATGACATTGAGCAAAATAGTTTTTTTTAGTAACAACTGCAAACGTCAAGGAGGGAACATCAAATAAAATATGATTGGTCACGTACACATTTTGCAGATGTTATCGTGGGTGTAGCTAAATGCTTATGTTCCTAGCGCCAACAGTGCAGCAATAGAGGAACAACAATGAACAAGCTAGTAAATCAGGTGATAAATTAGCTTAAAAGGTGACTGGAATATGACTTCAAGCATTTATTACTCTCCAAGAAAATTGTTGCATAAACAGTAGAGCATAACTGACATATTTGGAAGGAAGACTACACTTCTTGAGTTGTTTTAGGAAAAAACAAGCATATAGAATAATACAAGCCATCACAAGAACCATTTAGCAAAGTATGGAGTATTAACAAAGCGAAGGATCAAGGTCCTGAAATGTCAAAACATACAGCAGGCCATGTACAAACCATCGCCAACTTGATCAAATTTAGAAACCTTCAGAGTTGATATTTGAGGCTACTGACATGGCTTCCAGAATTTATCAAATCAAATAGGACAAGCCAATGTAACATGGGCCTATCTATCGCTGAACAAATCGTAAAACAAATGTTGGTAGAAAATGAACGGTGCTACCGTAGTGGCTCTTTCACAGGCCACGGGTATGTTTCACTAGGAAACCAACAGAACCAAATTAAAGTTTTCGTTGCAAACGTTTTCCGCTTGGAGTAAACTTTTTGGACTAATGATTACACCCCAGGTAACTTCCACATCAAGCATACCAACTGAAAGCTGGGGCCTAATGTACTTGACAGGAAAGTGAAGGTAAGGATTTTAGCGACAAGGGCAGGGATTCCATCCGATTACCACTTTTCAAGGCAATGTTCCCGCATTCACGGTAAACAATGATTGGATTGAATCACGGTACTTGATCTTGGCCTATACAGTACTTCTAGCCCTGTCTTCTGAAAGGAATAACGCTGATACACAGCGCGCAAAACATTAGGAACACTTGCTCTTTCAACGAGACTGACCAGGTGAAAGCTATGATCGCATATTGATGTCACTTGTTAAATCCACTTCAAATCAGTGTAGATGAAGGGGAGGAGACAGGTTAAAGAAGGATTTTTAAGCCTCGAGATAATTGAGACATGGATTGAGTATGTGTGCCATTCAAGGGATGAAGATTTAAGTGCCTTTGACCGGGGTATGGTAGTTGGTACCAGGCGCATTGGTTTGAATGTATCAAGAACTGCAATGTTGCTGGGTTTTTCACACAACCGTTTCCTGTTTGTATCAAGAATTGTCCACCATTCAAAGGACATCCAGACAACTTCGCACAACTGTGGGAAGCATTGGAGTCAACATGGGCTATCAACACTTTGTAAAGTCCATGCCCAGATGAATTGAGGCTGTTCCGAGGGCAAAAAGGGGGGGGGGGGGGGTGTAATTCAATATTAGGAAGCTATTCCTAATGTTTCGTACACTCAGTGTATTGGATATAATGACTAGAAACGGAGGGTGTGTAAATATAAAAAAGGTGACATTTCTGGGATATCATGTTTCTATTTATTCATCCATTAAAAAAATAACCAAAAAAAAGAAGCAAAAAACTACAAAGGAAGTTCATTTTCACAAACCAACTAACAACCTTTCCATGAACATTCAATTATCCAGCAAGCCATTTTGGACACAACTACAGTCAAAAGGATCCAACAAACAAGTTTTAGTGTCCCCCTGACTTGCGCCCTGTCCAGGACCTGGAGCGAGAACGGGACCGTGAGAGGGAGCGAGAATGCGAGCGGGACGGGGAGTGCATACGAGACGACGCATCGTCCTGTGGCTCATAGCCACCGGGTGCTGGGTGGAAGTCGCCACCTCGTGGGCTCAGGGATTTAGAGCGGGAACGAGACTTTCCTCTGGACTCCCTCTGGGCCCTGGGCCTGGATCTGGAGTGAGAAGGGGAGCGGGATTGGCTGTGAGGGGAATGCCCAGGGGGGGGTCGTCGGTGGTCACGTGGGTGGGGTCGGTGCCTGTATGAAGAACAAACTCGGATTATTACACTGAACAAAGATATAAAACTAAGATTTTACGGAGTTACAGTTCATATAAGGAAATCAGACAATTGAAATGAATTCATTAGGCCCTAATCTATGGACTTCACATGACTGGGAATACAGATATTATTCTGTTGGTCACTAGGGTTGCAAAAGGTCAAACTTTCCGGTAAATTACATTTTCCATGGGAAGTTAAGCCAGGGAATTTTGCTTGAATTCATTAAAAAAAGTTCTACACCCGTTCATACAAGATGATCCAGAGCACCCCAAACATGCTCAACAGGTGACATAGGCAGGCCATGTAAGAACTGGGACATTCAGTAATTGTATACAGATCCTTGCGACATGGGGTTGTGCATTACGAGGTGATGGCAGCGGATGAAAGGTACAACAATGGGCCTCAGGATCTAGTCACAGTATCTATGTAAAATGAAAATGACATTGATAAAATGCAATTGTGTTCATTGTCCTTAGCATATGCCTGCCCATACCATAACCTCACTCCATTCACAACATTGACATCAGCAAACCGCACGCCCACATGACGCCATACACGCTGTCTACCATCTGCCCGGTACAGTTGAAACTGGGGTTCATCAGTGAACAGCACACTTCACCAGCGTGCCAGTGGCTATTGAAGTTGAGAATTTGCCCACCGAAGTCTGTTACGACGCCGAACTGCAGTTAGGCCAAGACCCTTGTGAGGACGATGCGCAAGCAGATGAGCTTCCCTGAGACGGTTTCTGACAGTTTGTAAAGAAATTCTTGAGTTGTGCAAACCCAGTTTCATCAGCTCTGGGTGGCTGGTCTCAGATGATCCCGCAGGTGAAGAAGCCAGATGTGAAGGTCCTGGGCTGGCGTGGTCTGCGGTTGTGAGGCTGGTTGGAACTACTACCAATTCTCTAAAACGACATTGAGGCAGCTTATGGTAGAGAAATTAACATTTAATTATCTGGCAACAGCTCTGGTGGAAATTCCTGCAGTCAGCATGCCAATTGCACGCTCCCTCAACACTTGAGACATCTGTTGCATTGTGCTGTGTGACAAAACTGCACATTTTAGAGTGGCCTTTTGTCCCCAGCATAAGGTGCACCTGTGTAATGATCATGCTGTTTAATCAGTTTATTGATATGCCACACCTGTCAAGTGGATAGATTATCTTGGCAATTGACAAATTCTCACTAACAAGGATGTAAACAAATTTGTGCATATGGAAAACTAATGGGATCTTTTATTTCAGCTCATGATACACGGGACCAACATTTTACATGTTGCGTTTAGATTTTTGTCCAGTGTATAATCCCTTCCACTGATGGAGGACAGCAAAAGTAACAGAAGATTACAACCATTAATGATTAGTAAGTTTATAGAAAGTGCCCAGAATGTGTTTCATTGTCAGGGGTTCAGCTGTTAAAGGGATACTTAAGGATTGGCAATGAAGCCCTTTATCTACTTCCCCAGAGTCAGATAAACATGTGGATACCATTTGTATGTCTCTGCATGCAGTTTGAAGGAAGTTGCTAACTAGCATTAATGTAATTGACAAAGTCTACGGGAACAGCTAGCATGCTAACTGTTCCTGTAGACTTCCAGTCCTTGAGCTAACACTCGTTACCATTGGCTAGCGAAACTACCTCTTACTTCCTTCATACTGGACGCAAAGATACACTGCTCAAAAAAATAAAGGGAACACTAAAATAACACATCCTAAATCTGAATGAATAAAATATTCTTATTAAATGCTTTTTTCATTACATAGTTGAATGTGCTGACAACAAAATCACACAAAAATGATCAATGGAAATCAAATTTATCAACCCATGGAGGTCTGGATTTGGAGTCACACTCAAAATTAAAGTGGAAAACCACACTACAGGCTGATCCTTTGATGTAATGTCCTTAAAACAAGTCCTTAAAACAAGTCAACATGAGGCTCAGTAGTGTGTGTGGCCTCCACGTGCCTGCATGACCTCCCTACAACACCTGGGCATGCTCCTGATGAGGTGGCGGATGGTCTCGTGAGGGATCTCCTCCCAGACCTGGACTAAAGCATCCGCCAACTCCTGGACAGTCTGTGGTGCAACGTGGCGTGGCGTTGGTGGATGGAGCGAGACATGATGTCCCAGATGTGCTCAATTGGATTCAGGTCTGGGGAACAGGCGGGCCAGTCCATAGCATCAATGCCTTCCTCTTGCAGGAACTGCTGACACTCCAGCCACATGAGGTCTAGGATTGTCTTGCATTAGGAGGAACCCAGGGCCAACCGCACCAGCATATGGTCTGAGGATTTCATCTCGGTACCTAATGGCAGTCAGGCTACCTCTGGCGAGCACATGGAGGGCTGTGCGGCCCCCCCAAAGAAATTCCACACCACGACTGACCCACCGCCAACCGGTCATGCTGGAGGATGTTGCAGGCAGCAGAACATTCTCCACGGCGTCTCCAGACTGTCACATGTGCTCAGTGTGAACCTGCTTTCATCTGTGAAGAGCACAGGGCGCCAGTGGCGAATTTGCCAATCTTGGTGTTCTCTGGCAAATGCCAAACGTCCTGCACGGTGTTGGGCTGTAAGCACAACCCCCACCTGTGGACGTCGGGCCCTCATACCACCCTCATGGAGTCTGTTTCTGACCGTTTGTGCAGACACATGCACATTTGTGGCCTGCTGGAGGTAATTTCGCAGGTCTCTGGCAGTGCTCCTCCTGTTCCTCCTTGCACAAAGGTGGAGGTAGCGGTCCTGCTGCTGGGTTGTTGCCCTCTTACGGCCTCCTCCACGTCTCCTGATGTACTGGCCTGTCTCCTGGTAGTGCCTCCATGCTCTGGACACTACGCTGACAGACACAGCAAACCTACCTTCTTGCCACAGCTCGCATTGATGTCCCATCCTGGATGAGCTGCACTACCTGAGCCACTTGTGCGAGTTGTAGACTCCGTCTCATGCTACCACTAGAGTGAAAGCACCGCCAGCATTCAAAAGTGACCAAAACATCGGCCAAGAAGCATAGGAACTGAGAAGTGTTGTGTGGTCACCACCTGCAGAACCACTCCTTTATTGGGGGTGTCTTGCTGATTGCCTATAATTTCCACCTGTTGTCTATTCCATTTGCACAACAGCATGTGCAATTTATTGTCAATCAGTATTGCTTCCGAAGTGGACAGTTTGATTTCACAGAAGTGTGATTGACTTGGAGTTACATTGTGTTGTTTAAGTGTTCCCTTTATTTTTTTGAGCAGTGTATACATTTTTTTATCTTTGTGTTCATCTGACTCTGGGGAAGTAGATAAATGGCTTCATTGCCATAATCCCAGAGTATCAAGGACCTACCGGTCGTTTTCCGGACTCCTGCTTCTTCCTCTACCGCCGTACATCCTTCCACGGGAGCTGGGTAACAAAACGTCAATATGAATGTGATCAATAGACTGACCTTTTGTATAAGCTTTGCAATCTTATTTGAAGTATGCTAGCTGGAGAACACTGGAAAGGCCCTTACTCTCTGGGACTCTCAGAGCGTCTGGGCCGGCGATCGTAGGATGGGCTGCGTGACCTGCGTCTTTGGTAGCTACGGCTG